>NC_134326.1:12912840-13235488 GCF_964195595.1 Calonectris borealis
TTTTGAATGCATATTTTTGCTGATAAACCTTACATAGGTACTTTTACAAAATCCTTTCTTCTTGTCACTTGAAGTGAGATGTGAGTAGATAAAACTGCTTCACAAAGTTCCGTGAAAAATTAATGTGTACTGTAATTTAGAAGATGTATTGCTGAAGGGCATTTAAATGTTACGTTTCTGTTTTCTGCAAATTCTATTTTAAGAGAAACCAAATATCTAGTAAGGACTATTTCAGAAATTCAATGAAGTGCTGCTGATACTAAAAGAAAGAAGAGAGGAGAAACGAGGGGCATAGACTGCACAGCCTAATGAGGGTACCTAAGCTTAACGATGCAAAATTACAAATTGCACAAATTACAAAGCAGTGTCCCTTGCATTCAGACCTGCTTTTAGCACTCTCAGGGCAGCTCCAGAGCTGCAATGTCAGATCGGGATTCAGATGTGCTGGCAATGTCGTGTGGCTGTTGCCAGTCACAGCGTCTGCAAAGCCTCTGCCTGACTCCAGCCAGCGCTGGCACACCATGAGTTGGTACCATGTGCTGATAGAAACCTTTTCAGACTCCAAACTGTGCTGCTGGATTAAGTTGCTGTGGGGCAAGCTAGGGAATAAACTTGTGGGATATTGGGTAAAGAACTAATGTTGCGGTGTAGTACCACAGACACAGGTTCCCTTCCCTAGCGCACCCGTGGCTGTCCACTGTTGGAGGCAAACTGGTCCCTAGGTGACGATACAGCTTCAGCTTCCCCAGTACGCCAGGGAGATGCTGTCTGGGCTCCTGCGTGCAGCCAGGGAAGGGCTTGGAGCAGCTGCTGCGCTGCAGGGTAAGTGTCCTAACCTGGGTAAAGGGGCGTTTGATGGGATCGAAAAATCAGACAGGGTTGGAGGTAATAGAAAGTTAAGAAGGCCGTTTTACAAAGGGGTGTTTACTTTCTCACTGCCTGCTCTTCCTGACCCATAGAAGCCGCCAACTGCGGTGTCATATCTATAAAGTGTTAATGCAGCTCTAGCCAGAGGAATGAACTATAACCAAAAATTTGAGGGATGTTTGGGTTTTTTCCTTGGCTTTTGCTAAGAATTCAAGCAGAAGTGTAAAAATGTATTTTTCTCACCGGTGTCACTTCTACTCCTAAAATCCATCCATATGAGCATGTCTGTCTTACCTTTGGGTTGTTGGTTGTTCCTCCTCCTTTAGCTTGTACAGGTCAAGGATGAGATGGCAGCTTTAGCCTTGGTTCTATCTGTTTTGCTAATAGTAAGACACCCGATAGTTCGGTGCAGCTTGCGTACCTTGGAGATGTGATAACCAGATATTTCTTCTGTTGATGGCTGACTATTCATCTTAGTAAACAGGGATAATTCAGGGGAAGTGTTAGGTTTCCTTTTCCTTTAGAAAAGAATAAAGCATTTTGCATTGAATGCAAAATCATTTGAGATAAGTGATGAGGTTACTCAGTCAAAGCAGAATAAAAACTGGGAGAGATGTGATTCATTGTTTTATTTTCTTCAAGCTGCTGACATGACGCAAGCGTTGCTAATGCAGTATGAAGTACAAATGATATGCAAAATTCCCTGATAACTACCTGGGAATTCTCATTCCATCAGCAACTTTTGTGTTATCATAAATGAGACAGCTTGCAAGGCACTTGTTGCGTTTTGTATTGCATGCATAAGTCATTTGCACTTCAAATGAACTGGCCTAGATTATTTTTGATGTTTTTTTCTGCATGGCTTTCCTAAGCAATGGAACAATGCTGAATTACTACTCTCTTTCACATTTAACAATTCAAGAATCGCAGAGTGAGGAGACATGACAAATGAGCACCTTGGTGCAAGCTGCCTAGCAAGTGGGATTGTAAAAACTAGGCTTCAGAGAGTCCGATCAGGATGTCGGATCCTTTGAACATTGTGGAATGTCTAGATTTTAATTGTAATATGTTTTTATGTTCCGATTACAGCTGGTACTTGAGAGCTCAGAGTGCGAACGTCTGTGAAATGTGTTTATTTGTCTCTGGGGACCCTCAGGCTGAACCCCAGTGGCCAGTTTCTATCTGTGGGGCTTGGGGGAGGATCAGGGGAGGCAGGAGGAGGACAGGGTTTCCTCCACGGGCTCCAGAGAGCACTGCAGTCGCTCACACACACGGGAGGTACAGATGCAATCCCATCCAGCGTCCCGCCGTCACGAGTGGTGGTAGGTTGCTGGATCCATGCTGTCCTTTCCCTGGCCCCGCTGTGCTGTGCAGGGGTGTCCCCTGCCCGTTCCCTGGCAGCGGGCAGGGGTGGCTGGCCGGTGCACCGGCCGGGGGCCTGGCCATGCCGATGTTGTCTGGTACGGGTTGCATAAACCTCACCTCCTGGGTCGTTGCATACAGCCTGGTTTTCTTCCGTATTTCTTGAGGCTAGCACTCTCTGTGGAAGCTTGGGCACATTCGTGGTGACCTTCACTCAGGTCTACTTTGGACCCCATATAATGGTCCTGAGATTATATGACTTAATATTCTCAGATCAGATTGCCTGAAGCAATGAGGGGGCTGTGTTGCAGTCCATCACGGTGGTACTTTCTGTAGCAGGAGCTGAAGGGCAAGTGTTGGATGGCATGAGGTGTGCAGGCCCTCCCCAGATCGCTGTGGTCTTTATCATAGTCTTCCTCCATAGTCTGCTGCAGGGTCTGTTTCAGACAAGCACTGTCACAGCAACATCCAGCCAGAGTTTTCTGGAAGTAAGTTGTTCCCCCCAGAACCTACTGGGAGGAAGCTACCGTGCATTCAGCATGAACGGTCAGAGGCCATGAGCTCGGGAGCGAAGCAGAGGGTGAATCGTATTGATGAGCGCAGAGTTTGGTCTTCATCCAGGAGGTGAAATAAAGCTAATGGAGTCTCTCCAAAGCTTTGGGGCTCAATTCTCAGTTGTTGTAAATCAGCACAGTTCAGTATAACTTAAGGTTGAGGATCTGACCATATGACTTTATCTTTGCAGTGTACAACAGATGATTAAGTGCAAATGCATGTTGAGGTGATGTGGGCAGTATGTAAGGATGAAGCAGGAATGTGCCTAAAAGCCTCCTAATCTACACTTTGTTCAATCCATGCCATTTATCTCTCCATCGCTGTTCCAGTATCTCTGTATTAATCTGGAAGGCTCTCCTTGCCGAATATGATGAATGTATAGAAGTCCAGAAAGGCTGGGAATGCTCAGGGTTGCTGTGTTAAAAATAATTATCCAGTGTTTCTAGCCCAGATGCAATCCTGGAAAGCAGGAAAACAGCCTGGGATCTATGCTCATGGCGCTAGGAGAGGTCAGCGGGAGGTAGATGCTCACGAACTAATTGGACTTCTGGGATTCTGTTTTAAGGAGTGCCTTCATATAAAACAACGTACATACCCAGGACACAGTTGCTGCTCAGTCAGTTGTTTCCTAAACTGACAGTTGTTTTAAGATAAGAGATGTTTTTATTTCACTTGAAGCCGTTTTTCTCCAAGTGCAAAAGAGCCTGAAAAATATTATCTCATGGAAAAATACCTTTGGGTATGCATGTGAAAAAGGTGAGTGTGTTCTGCAGCGCTAGCAGGGTTGCTATGCATGCCTCAGTCTCCTTTCTGAATGCTCTTTATGAAGGAGAAAAACTGGCTTGAAATGCAAAGGATGCAAGCGGCTGCGGGTTTTATCTGACATGGTACAAAGTGGCCCATCGTGAACTGAGTGAGGTGTTGCTACCTGGGGGGAGGCACTTCATCCTCCCTGTGTGGCTGGAATGATATAAATGTTATGTGTAGACTTTTAATGAGTATTCATCAGTTGTGTGTATGTGGAGGGCTTTATAGCCTGTCACTGCAGCCTTATCTTACACATTAGGGAGAGAAGGCGGCTCCCACATTGGGTGTCTGGTGTTAGGCAGGGCAAAATACCTTAGCCTGCGAGCCTGGAAGGGCTAAGACTTGCTGGGTGCTGAAAGAGAGCTCTGCCCTGCTCAGAGAATACCAAGCAGGGAGTGTCCAAGGTCAAGCAAACATAGGAAAATAAAAAAGAATACTGAGTAGGCAGTAAATATTGTACTTAGGAGGCTTCTCTTCTCATCCTGTAAATTTATGGCCTCAGTGCCTGCACTTTCTGTCTCACATCACTGTTGTTCTGGACCTGCCTAGGTGGTTCTGTCCTGACTTTTTAAAATTGTTTATAATACTTGTATGCCAGCATAGTACAAATATCATTGTGTGGCACCTTTTAAAGCCCCTCCCAGAGTTGCTTCTTTTTGTCTCTGGTGGGGTTACACAGTCCTGGTACTCTGGCCCTTGATGCTTCCCAGTGCCCTTCCACAAACACCTGGAGCTTCTGTCCTTGCGACTTCCAGAGACACTTGGGTCCTGCCGTCTTAGGCAATGCTCTCCTTTTTGGCAGCCAAGGGGTGAGCGATACAGCGTAGATCCTGCTGCTGACTCCTTTACTGGGATTCATTTTCTCTGGACTTAGCTGTGTAGGACTTAGAGGCCAGCTGAAACTGCCTGTCTAGGTGTCCTGTACCATGAGCGGGTGGAGATGGTTATGGATGCTGCGTATGTTGAACACGGTCTCTCTTCTCTCTTTTTTTTTGGGTAGGACTAATGTACTGGTTGCAGTACTGCAATAGAGTCAGAGTCTTTTTATCCCCCTGACTTGAATGGAAGTAAGCTGTTCTACTGCACTAAAAATCTGAATTTGCTTCAGAGCTATGGATAATGAAGACCTTTTCACTGTGGCAAATTTACAGGGTAGAGCACTTGTGAAAACCAAATATTGTCCTTTTCTGGGTATTGGGCTGAGATCTTCAGAGTCCTTTGTGGTGTGAGCCCATCAGTGCTCCTTTGGAAAGGAGGGGTTGGTTCCTCGGGCTTGCAGGGCTTCCACAGCGGAGTCTTGAGGCTGGTGCCCCGGTGCCAGACGGCTGCGGTGAGCTCCCGGCATGCCGGAATGAAACCTGGCTCCACCGCGGCTGGGCTGAGCCCATGGGGAAATGACTCCAACACCAAGGGGTCCCTACCCTGCCCTCCCAGGTGAAGCAGCATTTAATTGGCTTCACCTTCTCTAATGCAAAATACAGAGCAAAATTTAAACCAAAAAGTCCATCTTGAAACAAGATCGTTCCACAGAATATTCCCATAGCCTTGCTCAGTGCAGCATTACAGTGTTCTTGTTAGGGTGAGGGGAGGTGCTGTAGTGAAGAACGGAAGAATATAAAGCAAATTGCCTCCATAAAGCAGTTACTGAGGTGGATGAGCCAGATTTGTCTTGTCATGCTTGGCCTGTTTATTGCAATAGGTTTTGCCTGTGATATTGTTTGCAGGGTAACTTTACATCCCAGCTGATTACTCTCTTTCTTTTTCTAATACCTTGTGTTTGGATAAAAATGCTCTTTTTTCTTTTTTCTTCTTTTGATTAACAGCGAATCACTGTTTCTTTGTTGGGTGATAGAGAAGGTTTTAATTTTCCATGCTGAAAATCACCCAGCAGCTGTTTAAATGAAAAATCTGTTTTGTAAGAAAAACAGAACAAAACAAAAATTACCGATAGTTAAAAAGTACTCACAGCATCTGTTGTTTAACTGTATCCATGTTGCAATTAACAACAAACCGTAAAAACATATCAGCATTCAACTCCATTAATTTTATTTCTTTTTTCATGATACTACTTTATTATTCTTTCAAGTGGGTTTTGCAAAAGTACAAAATGACACTAATAATACTTAATAAATGAGTAGTCAAATTATAATCCTCTGCGAAGTCTATCAGAGATGTATAATTTTTCTTAAAGTAAACAAAGAAATGGATAAAAAATTATAGCACTTCCAGGAAAAATGTATATGAGCATTGATTAGACTCCCACCTGTTCAGCCATGTAAAGCTTAGTTGCTCATGGTTTTGTGTTCAAGAGTGCTTCATACCTCCCGTCATGCTGTTCAGTTTGGGATCTGTGTAGTATTGTTTTCATATTTCTTGCTCACATGTTGCTAGAGAGGTCCGGAGGTATTGCCCAATATGCAGACATATGCTCTTTGAGTTACTACGGTGCAGTATCATATCAGCCCCTGAGTTTGGTTTTAAACCTGTTTCAACTTAGTGTAAGCTGGCCTAAGGTTGGCTTCAACGGGTGCGCGAGGCAGCCCCTCGAGCGCGCTCCCAGCCTGCTTGCCCTGCCGTGTGCGAGCACGGCTGCAAGCACCCGGGTCTGCCTGGTCTCTGAAGTGCCCACACAGCCTCTGGCAGTCATGTAGCTAATTAGCTTAAATGTAACACCTGAACTCAGATGAACTCCTGAGTGCAGGTGAAGTCTGGGGCTCCCAGTTTCTTACACTGCCTGCCAACATCAGCGTCTGCAAGGTCTGTCTGATGGTAATTCTTCTAATTTGTAAAGCAAAGATGGGAAGATGACTCGTAACATATACACGTCTCTGGCTTCCACAGTATTAAGTGTAAGGTCTGTATATAAACGCAGCTAATGAAATTGGGGACCGTGTGGCCTCAAACCATTTAAAATAATGGCATGAGCAATCTCACTCCATTACATTTGAGTGGAAGCTAAAGTGCTGGTTCCCTGAGGAGCCAGGGAGCCCTGATTGAATCTTACTCGCAAAATGGACAGTGAAGATAAGTTTGTTGCAGGCAGATGACAGCTCTGACTCAACAGAAACCGCAGAGCTCGAGGAGGGTTGCCTTGAGCCTGTAAGTACATTTTCCTTTCTTTTTCTTTCACTGCTGTCTTGCGAGCTGTGCAGCAAAGGCATCTGCCCCGAGTTCGTGTTTCCCAAAGGCGCTGAGGTTCAGCACCCGTCTGTGGTGCCAGCAGGGTCGTGCTGGGTGATGCTGGTCTGCTCGGCTCTTTGGTGCAAAGTCTTTGGGTTTTCGTCCTTCCAGCTGTATGGTTCGGAGCAAACAGTTTCATCAGGAGGGTGGTTCTCCAGCACTAAAAGCCCTGTCCTGACTTCTGGCATACTTTTATCAGAAGACTAATTTAAATATGTGGGGATTTTCTTGACTACCGTGAAGCACCAAGAGGTCCTTCTAGCAAGGGGATGGCCAGGCCCTGGCCTGGGTGCTTTAAGCGAGTGAACCTCCTTTTTATCCTACTGTAATGTGTTTCAAAATACAGAAGTTGTGGGGAGACATTTGACAAATTAGTTTTGACACAGGTTGATGAGCTGATGTGTGTTTTGCTGCAATCTGTCCATCTGGAGCGGCGCCCATCACTGGCGGGTGTGTTATTTCTCGAGGAGGCCATCCCCTCGTGACTGCTTGGCAAGCAAGGCTTATTTTCTCACCACCACTGGTCAGTTAGTATCTGGATGAGAAGCCTGAAAATATGAGGTGCTCCTGTGCTCGGTTCAAGATACACTGCGGATTTTAAGCCTGCTTTCTGTTCCTGCAGAAAAAGCACTTGGGCAGTATTACTGCACTCCGTGTTGCTGAAACCAGCAACGTAATGTGTCCCAGTTCTTGCAGAGGAAAAAATAAAATTGCTCCCAACAAAGACCTGTAATATTTGAATATAAATACATCTGACAAAAGTGTAACTGCATGCATATCAGGACAGGACAGTACTTGGCTATAATCATGAAGACTGACTAGAAGAAACAAGACTCACAATTAAGTAGAACGCTACAGAAATTGGCTTGCAGGCTACCGGCCTGTATCGAGAGGAAACAGGACCTCTGCAAGACAAATAGCAGTTCCCATGTGCTTATCTAGCAAAAACACATTGAACAAAATAAACTTGACTCTTTCCAGTGAACGTTTCGTGCTGATGAGAAAACTCGGTGACGTCTTCAGTGATGGAAAATAACAGGAGAGAGAGAAATTTGGGAGGGAGAGAGGGGTAGAGCTGGAGATGCAAATCTGGAAGAGACACAAAGCACCGTGCAGCAGTGAGACTGCAGCTTCACTGTGAATCCCTTCACCCCTCATCCATCCCAGCGTTGACGTGGGATCGTGGACGAGGACTCGTGTGACGTGGGAAGCAGCCGAATGGAGCAGCAAGGTGCGTCCTGCTGGACCTCTGTCCCCCTGGACACAGTGGATCATCCTGCTCTGTCTCATCATCGTTGTTGCTAACTTTGTATTTTCTGTAGCGACATAGGAAAGGCAGGCTCAGCCTTCAGAGGAGCTGTGGCTGTTGTTATATATAGTCTCCAGAAAAAACCCTGTGCTCCTCCAAGCTCAGTCTGAGTGCCTTTTACGTGCAGCTTTTCCCAGCCTTCCCATGGCTTTACAGGCATATAATAATTTTACCAAAAGAAACACTGCACATCCAAGGAATTCAGATTTAAACTTAAGTACAACATAAACCTCAGTGAGAGGTTATTTTGCTGTACGGTTCTCTCATATTGGGGAATTAATTTATCAGAAGTGCAAGAGGAGGTAGGTGCTTCTCTCTCCCACGTAGCTTAGAAATGTATGGGTGAACTTCTATACAAATGTAGTGGTACTTCTGAATTTCCTGGAATTGGAGTGTGATGGCATTTTTGGGGAATACTGAAGGCCTCCCACTTCTCTGTGTTTTATTGGAAGTGGCATATGAACAGCGTCCCACAAACATGGGTTGCAGAGCCTCTTGTTTCGTTGCCAAGCTTGAAGCTTTCAGCGTTGAGATTCATTTTGCAAGTTTGGGGAGGGAGAAGGAAGGAGAAGGAACACTTGGAAAAACTTTGATATTCTGAATGTAGGTGATGTAGTTTATAGGTTCAGGGTTCAGTTAGCCTGGCACGCTCACTGGGGTAAACCCAAAAATCCTGGGATGGCACGTGTTGTGTGTCGGTGTATGGACACTGTTAAATTTGTATGCCGTTTGAAAGATGTGATGTTTTTAGTGCGTAATTGCAAATTATGCTTTTATAATCAGCTTTGCCAGGGTAAAATGCAGTTAAATCCAGTGAAGTACAATATTTGTCCTAGCGTTAGACGGTTCATTTAATCACAGCTGCAATGAAGAGCTCATTTCTCTTCTCAGTTTGTTTCCAGTTTAGTTTCTTTTGCCTTTGAAGATGTGATGGCTGCTGGTTTGAGGGATCACTTAGTATTCCCTTCTTGCGAGAGGCATGGCGAAATACTGGGTAATGCAAAGACACTTGAAGCTGTGGTTCACCCGCTCAGATCGTATTAGGATTTGGATTTCAGTTGCGTTAAGGACAAGAATTATGCGTAAAATACATTTCTGAACTGTTTGTAAGTTTGGTGTGGCTTGGATCTGAGCTCCTGGTTCAGAACTAATCAAACTGCAGGCTAACAACTTTTAAAGGATGGAGATATAATCCGTTATCCATATAAGCTGCTACTGTCAGTTTGAACATCTGTAATATTTAGCACACCGTGACGCCGAATGCACTTTGGCATTAAGACTGAAAAATTTAGTATTTCTGTGTTTGTGGGCAACTCCTTCTCTTGGCTGGGCAGGTAATCTTGATTTAAAAAACAACCAACCAACCAACCCCGCCCCCCCCCCCCCCCCCCCCCCCCAAAAAAAACCAAACCCCAAAACCCCCCAAAACCAAGGGGGGGTAAAAAAACCCAACCCCATGAATTTAAATATTAAGCCTAGATCAAATCCTGAGGCTTTCCCCTTTTCTATTCGTGTGTTAGGGTTTCATTTTGACCCGATGGAATTGGCATAAATCAGGGCAGCAGTTTCCCGTCGCGGTCTTTTCAGGCTGTCCATCTGGTTTCCTCCCGTTTTCCTCCCATTTCACACTGCTTGGTTTCCAGTATTCCCTCCGTCCTTCTACTGTGAGCATCTACTTTATTTTAATCTTCCTGACAGGACCCTCTTACCTGTTCTTAACAAGCTCCATTTAACCCGGTCTGCCTTGAGCAGATTTGTATTTCTGCCTTCTGATTTCTCCGCAGGGCACGCAGCGAGCAGGCCCCTCTCGCCCATCGACACGTAGTATTTTGATAATTTTACACTCTTGCATTTAGGGTTTCTGTTCTCCTTGAAATATGCAGCCTGGAGCTGGCCGCGGGTGGGAAGCTCTGTTGTTTCTCAATCCTCCGCTCTTCCTCCAAATCCAGTCCTGGCCTCCACAGCCTGAGACCTCCTCCTTTGCCCTTCTTCTAGTGGAAAAAAAAACCACCCTGTTTGTTTGTTTGTTTATTTTTAAGTCACAGGAAGAGGACCTGAATGATCTGTTGTTGCTGAAAGTTGCCGGGCAAGAAATTTCCCTGCGTAATAGAGCATCTGCCCCAGGGACTAAGGACTGTCCCTCTGATGGACAGTTTAATCCCGGAGGGATTAGACTCCTTGCTATGTGCAGCAGAGAACAAGATGTATCCTGCTAATCCTGAGTTTGGTCTCTCAGAGATTATGGTGCACGTGAAGGTGGGTGACGGCAGGTGGCTTCTGCGGGAGGAGGCATTTTCCAATGTGCCGTGGAGGTGTTCGGGAGACGGCCTGGCACCCCGGGGCAGCAGCAGCCCCCGGAGCGGAGCAGGGCTCGCTTGCAAATTCTCTCATCAGTTTAGAGGGTTTGTTTGTAAAATCGTTCGAGGACTGAAATATTTCCACTTAGTTGGAAGAGAAGAGCCTTTGTCGCACCTCAGGCATTTTCTTTTCCAAAGCCGCTTTTGTCAAAGCGTGACTTGGCTCTTATATTGGTGAGTCTTTTTTTTTTTTTAATATTTTATTTCATAGACTCCTACCCATGTTGGCCGGAGCTTGCAGAGGGGCGAGGGGCAGAGGGCAGCGCAGGAGCTGCCCTGTGCGTTTGGCAGCGCGGTTGGGACCTCCTGCCTCCCACTGCGTTTCCCCTCTCGTTTCGAAGACCAGGCTGGCCACCGGCTCCGTGCGAGCGCTTGGAGCAAGTGGTAGAAGATTATTTTATAGAAGTGAATTATTGCAGGGCTGGTGGCCAGCCGGCTCTGTCTGAAGCCTCTCCTTTGGAGCATGTGAAGATTTATGGATAGCTCTAGCAAGTGCTGAAACACGTTGCTGAGTGGGGGTCCGGCTGACTTCACCGCACGTGTAAGCGTCTGGGTTTAAGATCTTTTTTAGCAACGGAATTGTATTCCTGGGGGAGCCTGAAGTGGTCAAAATGTCAGTTGCTTTTTTTTAAGCTTCCTAAAGTACCATGAACTGGAAAGGATATATGAAATTAGAGCATTCAAATTTTCTTTCTCTCATTATTTTTTCAACATATATTTAGGTAAGGAGGAGACTAATGTTTAGTTTCCGTTTCTCTTCTCCCTTGTGACTGAATCCTTCACAACAAAGAATTGCACTTTCTTTTCTAATTCTCCTCATTTGACATATGCCTTTGAATGATAATTTCCATCCTTTCTTGGTAAATACAGAATTTTCTTTTCAGAAAACATTTGAATGCTGTTTTAAAATAAAATTGAATTTCCATCTTTATGTAATTAAATTGTGTGAAGTCGGAAGGAAATTGGATAGGAATAGTGAACCTGGCATGTTATTTCCTCTTTTCTTCTGTGTAGGTACCTAAAAAACTAAAACAAAACCCCAAACAAAATACCCCTGGAAAGGAAGCTGTAGCGTCTGGTGCAGTAAGGGATAAAGACTTTGATCTCTAATATAAATGAAGGAGACTTATTTTTTCCTTTATCAACACAAAAAAGTCACTCTGAGACCCAGGCACTGGGGTTGCCTCGTGTGGTATAGATTTTGAAATTGCAGTGTGATTCTTCACTTTTTAATAAGTAGAAAATTGCACGAGAACTTTGACAAATTGACATCACTATCCAGTGACCTACCTAGGGGCGAAAAAGGAGGAAAACCCCATGAGAGTAGGATGATTAATTGGTTAAAACATTATATCGTGAACAAAACAATGTGGAGTCCTGTTTAAAGCATGTCTCAACTGGTAGCATCCATTTTTTTATTGTGTTTAATACCACTGTAATCCATCAAAAGGTATATAATGGTCTGCTTTTCAGTTCTAGGTGTATCCTAGTAGCTATCTTCCTTCTTTGTTAACATAAATATTAGCTATGAGGAAGCAAGCGTGGTTGAAATTTCTCTTTGTTCCAGACAAAGTATATAATTAGCTTAAGTTTATCCTTTCCTAAGGGAGAAATACTGCAGTTGGTCTTTTGTTTCCCTTCCTCATTACCCGGCGTTTGGCCAGAACAGCATGCTGTGGCCCAACAGCAGTGGGATGTTTTGCACGTGTGATATTCTGCGTATTCAGAGTTGGCTAGAAATAATACCAAACTTTTGCCCGAATGTGACTAGAATAACAGGCACATGCACTGTTTTAAAACATCCACGTTCATATTATGAACGTGAGCTTTCCATTTCTCCACTATCTTCCCCCCCCAAAACCCCAGTCTTTCTTTGTTCTTTAACACAGCAAGCCGGCTGAGGTGTGCTGGGTCAGTACGCAAGCATGTTCCTTTCCGTGCAGCACAGTGACTGACTGTCCTGACTTCGGGTGACTTCTAAGATACCTGTGTGTTTTGGGTTTCATTGCATCTTTTGTTTCCTTACCTAGCCCTTTCCTTGTTTTTCTAGCCTGAAAAATTGAGATTATTAAATAGAGTTTCAGTGCTCTGTTGTGTTTGCCTGCATAAGGTGTAAATTATATCAGGACCGGGCTCTGAGTTACTGTTAGATCTTGTTAGGCATGTGATTTGAACACGTTTTATGCACGTGAAAACATACAAAAAACCCTTGAACTTGTAGAAAAAAATGAGCTTCCTGCAATTCAAATAATAGCGGGTAATTACTGTATCATATCTGTTCCCAATTTTCTTCAAAGAACTGTTTCTCATGGCTGGTTTTTGTTGTTTTGGTGTCATAATGGCATAGCTGGGAGCTGTAATTTGCAGCATTTTCCTTCAGAGCAAAATATACAAAGATGTTTTCGATGTTTAGCTGTACTGTTTCAAGGTAGCTTTGACGATGAGTCGATGATTCGGGTATCCAGTGCGATGCCGGCGGGAGACTGGGTAGGAGCCTGGGACAGAAACGGAGAGGAGAGAGAGGGGTGGCTCGGAAGTGCTGTGGAGTACTTTGCAGCCTACGCGTATTCTCCCAGGGGATGCGGAGCTCTACGTGTTGCTCTGCTTCACCGAAAAATAAGCTACACTGTAAAATGTGAAAATTAGTTTAAAAGTGATTTGACAAATTAGAAAATGGATTCAAAAAAAGGGGGAAATTTGGGAAAAAAAGTGTTGATTGTGTTCAGTTCCTCATCAAAAGCATGAAACAAAACAAGTCGTGGCACATCTCCAGGTCTATAATGGTTCTTTTCCTTTTCAGTCCTCTTTAGGACCAAATCAAACAAACACTCATTGACTTGTTCTCCAGCTTTAGACCAAGTTGGCTATGCCTTTCAGTAGCCTCAAGAGAAAGTTAAAACATATTCCTGGGCCTTTATTCAACAGTTTGTTTAATGTGCTTTTTCTTTAATTTAATTTTATTTTTCCCGTTTGGTCCAGGGACAGACTTTTCCAGGCTATTCTGTCGTTCTCCATCAGTTTTTTGTTTTCTTAATATCCCGAAGTATATAGTACTAGGGAAGTGCTGTATCCCAGGGGTATGTGGATTCACTTTCCCAAATACAGCAGTGCCCAGCACCGGGAGAAGCCGTGCGTGGGCATGGAAGAAAGCTGCATGCATCTACTCCTGTTCTCTTCATGGCAACTTAGCTTTCTAGCCAAAACATTTCTGTATGCAGCATCCCTGCCTGCCTTGACCGTTACCAGCATATAATCCTGGGAGCATATAGCCACCTGTGGTCCACCAGCCCCAAACAACTGTGGATTTCCTCCTTCCCCTTAGTTGCCACATATCTCTGTATCAAATCACTTATTTTAATCCTTAAATAAATGTATTTAATGATGAAATAAATTAGTATAACCCATTTTCCTTTTTTGAGCATCCTGAGGTGCACAAGTGGACTCCAGGTAACACTGGGTAAAGCCACACATGTGCAAATTAAATACTTGGCTTGTGCATTAAAAACATTATCTGATTCTGTAAACACAGGACATTGAGGTCTGGTGTTGTAACTGAAATGAACCAAAGCAAAGTGAAACTCCAGTTTCCACCAGAGAGTGGAGGCATGTACTTCTGCAGCTTTATGCACTTTGGAACATGTCTTTGGTTTTTTTAGCTGAATTCAGCCCTGAGGGTGAATGAGTGGCAGCCAAATTAACATGATGGTCTCTAAAGGCTCTGAATGGATTTTGCATGATCTGTGCAGCAGAATTTGTTTGGAGTACAATGGTCATGATGGTTTTGGCAAGAAGAAAAAGCAAACTTTCAGTAGAAGAATTTTTAAAAAATACGTATTCTGGACTTAAATTACTGAATTTAAATAGTATTTTCTATAAGAACAGTAGTTAATATCTGACAAAACTCTGTCAAATAACACAGTAGTTCTTTTACTGGGGAGCTGGAGACAAGTGGAACATACTGCTCATAGCATCGTACCTTGTAGCTGAATGGCATAGAAAGGGAATTAAAGATCATCCCTTCCCTGTGCACCCGTCCTGAGCAGGGCAGGGAGCAAAGGTGGTTCTTGGAAGCTCTCGCTCTGGGCTTGTCTTTGGCCGATGTGTTGGCTGAAGGTCTGCCGTTTAACTCTGCTGGTTTAATTCTGGTTTAATACTGGTTGCTTATCAGTATGAGGCCAACAGCAACGCTGACTTCAGTCTGCAGAGTTGAGTACGGGCTGCTCTGAATCTGCTGCTTTCAGAAGTTCACTGCAATTAAACTCCCAAACGTTTAATGAGGTGTAGGTAGATAATATTGGCTGGTATTTTAGATAATAGTCAAGATGATGAAATGCTGCAGGAGCAATTCAGGGAAAGGACAGGTTATTGTGGCTGAGGACAGAGTGGTTGGTGAGGGGACGCGGCAGCGTCTCAGCGGGGTGGGTACCAGTCCTCGTTTCTTCCCCTGGCACTGCCGGGCACTGGTGTGTGGCTTGGGTCAAATGCCTGGGAAAACGTGTCACACAAAAGCTGCCTGCAAACCGTGATTCTCTGCCTTCAGGGATTTGTGAGAATAAATCTGTTAAGATGATGACGTGGCTACGGATACGATATTAACGGGGCTGAATAAAGCTCTTTGGATAGTGAGGTGGTGACATGCCGGGAGCGGGGGTGGAAGGTGACTTTTTTAGGTAGCTGAAATCTGCGTGTAGGAAGTTTGTACCCCCAGAGCGAGGTTAAAATCGCTGCCCATCTCACCTGCCGAAATTGTTCCTACGTAAGGCAAGCGAAGCAGAAGAAAACAGCTTCTTCAGCTCTGCCCTGTTTCTCTGTCTCAGGGTAAAATAAAGCACTGAGGTATGCTCGTGCAGCCGCTCATTCCTCCACCAGCACCTCGCGAGTGCAGAGGAGCCAATCTTTCTCTGTGAGAAATCTGAGTGTTAATAATTTCTGGCAGGTGTTGTGCTGAAGCAGACAATTCTGTAACGCCGGCCAGGCGTGTTGAGGAGTTACACTGGACAGGGCAAGGAAAACACTTCATTCATGTTTGAATTCCTTGCCTCTTCGCAGCCTCCCGGGGCAGCGGTGCGAGCCGGGGCAGATCCATTTCACGTGGAAAAGCCTCCAGCGATGGTCTGGTACGCGGCGGCAGCTGCTTATTTCTGGGAGAACACCTCCTGGGTTGTAGGTTTTTTTCTTTTTTTCTTTTTTTTTCCCTCCTTTTTTTAAAGTGAATGAAAATCGTAAAGATACTCCATCATGAGGCACGATTAAGGCTGATGATCTGGTCCCCTAATGTCATTAGGTGGATGTGAAGTACAGTATTCAATTGAACATGTTAAATGTAAGCCTAGTTAGTTATTCTTTTATTAGTTATATTTGAAATGAGACCTTCCCCCCTCATTTGAAATAAGACCCCTAATATTTCTAACTATTGGTTTTCTCCACGACATTTTTAAGCTGTTTTGCAAATGGGTGTTAGAAATTGGGTTGACTGGGGAAAAAAGTGAGTTGTTATAAAGGAAAAATATTGTGTTTTCAGTATTGTTGTATTTAAAAGTCATTGGGGAAAGGAAAAGCAAGGTGGACTAAAGGTTCCAGCATTTCCTTGTGATATTTTTCAGTTTAGAAAAAAATGAGTGTTTTATAACTGAGACTCACTTGAAATTACTGATTCTTGCCTGATCCCTTGCTGGATTTCTCAAGTATGGTTGCCCGTGCCACATTAGGATCACAGACATGAGATGTGTGAGAAATTAGTATCTGTGCCATGAGAATGTTATCAAATATATTGCTTGAATCTAGGAAGACCTTTTCCTGTTCTTTAGGGATGACATCATAGAGGTCTACCCTATTGATTCTCCTCTTAAGTCTAAGCCACTCTGGGGTGAGCATGTGTGAGGTCTGGGGTAACAAGCTGCTGTATCCCAGTCAATCCACAGTATCTCCCCATGGGTAAATACAAGATAATTCAAGGCTGCTTAATTTAGGGTTATGAAAATATTTGTAATCATAAATATATTTTTAATATCAATATAATTTTTCTAGGCCAGCTAGCTCCAAGGGTTTATGGAACTGGTTTAGGTCTCCGTTGCATTGCATAAGTAGGATATAAACACCCAATGAAGTGTCTTTTAGTCTTTATGTTCCCAATGCAAGGGATATTTTTGTAATAGATACTACAAAAATGTTGAAAGTAGTAGAACAGTTCTGTTTTTAAAATAGAGGGTATTCCACGCAAGAAGAGATCAACATAGTGCTGTTCAGTACTGTGTAAATATTTGTATATGAATAGAATAGTCTTTTTAAACAAATAACTCTGAGGAGAGAAGATTTTCTTTGTGCAAAGATTGTACGTATAATAGTTTTCACCTACCAGTTTAGCAATGCATTCACATTGTAATTTTATTTGCACGGCACTGTATTCGTACAAGGCAACAATGGCAGAGGAAGCAGTCAGCATTTCTCACTACATGAAAACAACAATTTAAACACTCAAAGGTATTTTGCTAGTGACACTCTTCTTGTCTTCCCTTTCTCTTTCTAATGCATCAGTGATTGATATTATTGTCCACTTTGCAGAAGGACAGCGTCTGGCAATTCACGCTTCACTAAGAGGTTTCTGATAAAGTTAGAAAAGCTGTGAAGTGAGATCAAATTTCACTAAGAAAATTAATATTCTTTCACAGCTAAATTAAAGTTTTTAAAATAATTAGATGTCTAGATGCACTGTACTCTAAAATAGATGCCCTTCAGAAATCTAGAATGAAATAGTATTTGTGTTTAATATGATACTTAATATTTATTTCCCTCTTTTTATTTAGAACAAAAGTGAAAGTGACACATTGCTGTAATATTTCCAGATTACTGCATTATTCTTACAAAGTGGTAGGGTGCTTCATATTTCCCTGGCAGTTCTGAATAACCGTTGTTAATGACTTAAATTAGAAATAATTTTTCCTTAAAGGCTGTAGAAGTAAATCTGTGCATCAAAGGCACTTTTTGAGAGCAGTATCCAGCTTTCTGCACAAAGTTTCCCCATGCCCAAGCAGGTTAATACAAATGATTGATGCCTGGGCTGAGTTGTTCGGCTTTTTTAATTCTCCTCCTCCCTATGATTTCCTTTTGCTCTCACCCTATGTCATATAAGGTGGTAGCGAAACAGCTGTCCTAGGATCTAATACGAGATATTTTGTCAGCATATGGTGGTAGCCTTAACTGGGGTACGATCTGAATACCGATGGCTTTTCCTGCTGCCGCTGCGGGTACAGGTGGGGTATGACTGGGACGACCGGGGACGACTGCCAGGCAAATGCCGAGCGCTGCTTGAGAGGGGCACAGCGGCACGTATCCCAAATGCAAAATCCAGTTGCTGGGATGTTTCTCCTACTCTAAACCAAGCTGGGTTTTTTAAAATTTTTTTTTTATTGGTATTAAAGAACAACTGTTAATACTGAAAATCAGGTCTGTAATAGAGACTTTGAAACAATTCACATCCTGAAAATAAAGTGTGAGCCTAAGCTGGCTGGTAGATCAAAGCCCGGTGGTGTCTGGGCATGTGAGCCGCTGACTTCGGTGAGCGGCTGCGAAGCCGGCGGGCAGAGCCGGCGGGACACGCACGGAGGCACGCAGCTCTTGTCGGCTGGTTGCAAATGAAGTGGGTTATTGTTTAGTTAGCGAGTCCCAGGATACTGCTGTGGTATTTCTTCTCAAATCCTGGTGCCCGGCATAATAATGCATCTGTTTGAGGTATGGAAACAATTTACATGAATATCCAAATGGATCAACTATTTGGAGAACATGTAAATGCGCAAAATAAAGAAGAGTATCTGAATTGAGACATGACTGAAAGTTAGTAAGGAAGGGACAAAGGGTCATTGAGGAGCTTAAGGGTGGGACACATGAAGATTCCAATAAAGCCCTGAATTCATTTTTTTGTTTTGCTATTATTCAAAGACCCCACTTTTTGACCAGTTATGAGCTTGTTTTTAGTTAACTGGAGGCAGCTATCGTTTTGCACACTCAGGAAATCACCGGTCTCTGAGGGGCAGAAGCACGTACGTGCGGTTGATTCTTCTCACGCAGCTTGAGCAGAGCAAACAGCTCCAGTAGTGCTCTTCTGGGACTTTGAAATGAAAGTTGCTTCTTTTCCTTACGAGATTTAAATGTTGCCTTCAGATACACATGCATGACTTCTTGCTGAAGTTCCTGCTCCTGCAGTTCCTAGGTAGTAGCAATCCATACGGATTCGTTACCTTCAGTGGGGTGACATAATTAACATGAGCTCAGATCTAGCCCTTAAGGGATTCTTAAAATTTCAAGCTAATTTGAGTATAACTTTCAAGCCAATTAAATGCCTGCTTTAGGAAGTGCAGAGTGGCTATTTTTGTTCTTTTTATTCCCTTATTCCTGTAATCCAGTTGTGCATAAGTAAGCATATCAGAATGAATCCCACAACGTTGATCGTTTCTGGAAAGGGATGCTGTAAGTTGGCTAACGGAAAATGCTGAATTATTAAGTAGTTTTCTAAATACATTGCATCTCAGGATAAAATTAATAGGATGGCAGACACAATTGTTACATTGAGGCTAAGCCCTAAGATTTGCAGATGGAATAGAAATTATTTTTATGTAGAAGAACAGCATGAGTCTATGAAGAGCTTCTGTTCTATAAAACCCTTGCTGAAGTCACCAGAATTGGTTTTCCTTTGTATGGGAATGCTTTGTTATCTTGCACCAACTGTTTTCACCAGAAAGAAACTAAATTTTATCTCAAGAATGATGTTCATAAAAGCTTTCTAAATTGTAAAGGCAAGCCCATGAAAGACACTTATATTTTTGTGTATTGTTTTAAAGATGGGGGTAAATGTCTTCTACAAAAGGCATGTGTGATAGGCTATGGATGATACTGGGGATGGAGGATTTTGACCTGTCTGTGTAATAAGATAGCTGGCTCTAATTAACTAAATCAAGCTTGTAATTGGCCATTAAGACTCTGGATGTCTTTTAGTGCCTACTGGAATTGCCATTTTGTTGGTCATATATTCTGTGGTGCCTCGGGACCGTTGCTGGTTTGCTCCCATTAATGCACAATTTCCACTCTGCCTGTCCTTTAACCTTATTTAGAAAGATCAAATTTTTAACGAGACCACCTGGCAAGGTGATAGGGTGTTTGGAACCGCTCCTGGTTCTACTGGAAATCTCGGCTGCCTGGCAAAGGTGCTGTTGTAAAAGAGATTAGCCAGAATTAATTTACTTGCAAGGTTTAAGGTGAAGAAGAAATTTTTCTCCAGATCAGAGTCAAGAACTGTTTTCAGGTTTCTTTTTGTTTTCCTTTTCTGCAGAGGACCTGCTGCCCTTCTGGGATCATCTGGGCATTTTCATCCAACTTCTTCTTTCCTTCTGCTTATGCCTGTTGTTTTCTTCATGCAACCCTTTCTGGTTCAGGCCCGGGTTGTTGGTACTAATTTGCAGGTCTCCGTTGGGAGTGTCATGTGGTTGGGAAACGGGGGAGATGTGGTGGCTGTTCTGTGTGATGTGACGGTGTGACTGAACGTTGCTGCTTTGCAGGGGCCAGACTTGGCCCGCTGCAGCTTTGTGTTCCTGCGATTACCCCTAAATGTGGAAGTCACAGCTGACAGCTACGTTATTTTAAAAGCATGACTCTCTCCTATCCCCTTGCTGTGAAATGGTGCTATTCAGAGTACTTTCTGTGCTGGTGTAATTATATCAAAGAGTAGAAATTTGATGGTAGGAATAGCATCTGTAAATTTTTATTTCCCTGATGACGGAAATATTGGAAAGGCTTGACAGTACCATGGTAATCATCATATACATTTAATAGAAGCAGTTGTATGCTAAGCGTCAACTGAATATTAAGATTGTATTATTAAATATGGATCTACGCGTGGCTGCTAACTGTGCTTTTGATCAATTCATATAAACATGATACATCACTCAATTGTGTTAAATTTAAGTTAACAGTTAATCTTCACTTAATTAAAACTGCAATTTTGGCAACCTCCCGTTTAGTGATTGCTGTAGACTCTTTGAAGCAGTCAAGCGAAATGCTTGTGGTTTATTTATTTTTTTATTTTATTTTTACTGCTTTTTGAGACAATATGGTTAAGGGAAGCACCTTGTAAGATAAAAGCTGGAAAAATCATTTGAAGTGTGTGTAGCTGAAGTATTGCTCTGACCAGCTGATCTGGCTTTGAGAGCGTTGTGCTGTGTTACAAATACGTAGGTATCTTTAGTTTCACTGTTTGAAACTTACTGTTCGCGGAGACTGTATGGCAAACAAGCCCCTTCATACTGCTTAGAGAGTAGGTGTGGAGCTACAGAGGTGAAGAAAGCTTTATTAATCCCACCTCTGGTCCTTCAGCCTAATTGATTTTTGACACAGCTGTTGGAAAACCCCTGGCTTTTTCTCAATTGAATGTTCCTTTTTCTGAAGTGCTACAGAGAGCACTGAAAGTGCAAGCTGCTTTTTTTTGTGAGAAACTAAGGCTGAAACTCTGCGGGAGGAATTTAGTGAACACTAAAGAAACAGTCATTTAAATTATGGAGAAAAGGCAATAAATCACTGTGCTTGGTACTCATTCTGAACTTCATCTCATTTAGAGACTTTTTTCCGTGTTGACAGAATTAAAATATTAATTTGGTTTTCAATGAATCTCTTTCAGCTGCACTTTATGTTTCTGCCTGAAGTTTTTATAGATTTTGTCACTTTAAAAAATGTATTACTAAGGGCAGGGTTCAGAAATTAGTATCTACTGATACTCGTTTTGAGTTATCCCATTCGGATGCAGTACAGCTCAGGCAAGCAAATCTGCTTTGGATGCACCACACCACCTGATATATATGTTTCATATATATATGAAAGTGGTCATGGAGCTGGGCTGGGAAAGGAGAGCGGCTTGAGGCCCAGAGAGTTGCAAAATTAACTCCACTAAAGGTGAAAAAAATTAAATAGGGTAAAATATTTCCAGATCTTAAATCTCCAAAAGTAAAAGCACATGCCAAAGTCATACTGCATTGTGCTAACGACTGGATGGCCTTAGGAAAGGAAGCAGGATTATCCTTCTTAGAGACCTTGCCCAAGCAGTTCCTCAGGCGATACACGGGGTGTATATATTTCCTTGTAAACTGTACAATCACTACATTTCCAGCATAGTCAAAAAAAAGTAACGAAGGAGCCTCTTTGATATGGTTTTGCTGTGCAGAGCATGGGCAACCCTTTGGTCTTGTACAGCCACCAGTAATCTCTTGCTGTGTAGAAACTGCGCATCTCTTCAGCTGGTGCCACTTCTTCTAGTCTTCCCAATAATTAAATTATTCCTTAAACATTTACTGTGGTAGAAGTCAGGTTCATCTCCGTGGCAGACAAATGTAATGTCTCCACAAAGGAAATGCACCTGCAGCATGCTACAGAAACGATTGCCGAGTGATGGACGGTTAATTGTCTTCAAGTTCTAGGCTTGCTCATGCTATTTTAATGGCCTGTGAGGCTTTTTATTCCAGCATATATGGAAAATGAGATATTGCCAGTTGCATGTGACCTAACAGTTGTTGGTGATCTTGCACAGTCCATGAAAATGGGAAATGGGGAGGAAGAGATGAGATGTAGAACAACGAAACTATTTTTAGCTTAATAAGATACACTAGCTATAAAGATTTCAATGACCTCTGGGCTGCTCTGCTTTGGAGGATCACGTGTGGCCTGGGTGCGCACCCAGGGTCTGAAATACAGGCTTGGCTTCTCTGTCCCTGACAGTAATGCCATACGGAGTGAGACCTCATTAATTAGGCCTGTTCCACAGGAGCACTTACTCTCCACTTATGTAATGAATTTTCTGTAAGTAAAAGTGTAGTACAATAATTGTGATGCATGATGGGCGTGTTTAGATAACCCTCCTATTATTTTAGGAAGTGCAGTTCTTCAAAGAAAACTTATCCCAAGGTGTCCCTTAAACTTTTCTTTTGTATTACCCTCTGGATTACTCTCCTATCTCCTTCCTTTGATATGTTAATTCAGTCATTTTCCCTATCAGGGCTCATTGCTCCTGCTTTTTTCTTCTTTTTTTTGAATGTAATTTAATTTTGTGGAGAGTTAATGCTTATCAGTCTTGTTTTACTATTTGAGAATTTCTGTGACCATTTTTCTTCTTTGAAATGAAAGTCTGCATACTTTCCTGACCTGACTTCTTTTGTGTTTACTAGTACATTATGTTACAATTTTTTAACAGTTCTTCCTTACTATTCTTTATTCTTCTATAAACAGCAGCACTGATTATCATAGAATCATAGAATGGTTTGAGTTGGAAGGGACCCTAAAGATCATCTAGTTCCAACCCCTCTGCCGTGGGCATGGACACCTTCCCCTAGACCAGGTTGCTCAGAGCCCCGTCCAGCCTGGCCTTTGACACTTCTGGGGATGGGGCATCCACAACTTCTCTGGGCAACCTGTTCCAGTGCCTCACCGCCCTCACAGTGAAGAATTTCTTCCATGTATCTAATCCAAATCTACCCTCTTTCTGTTTAAAGCCATTGCCCCTTGTCCTATCACTACATGCCTGTGCAAAAAGTCCCTCTCCAGCTTTGTTGCAGGCCCCATTCAGGTACTGGAAGGCTGCTGTAAGGTCTCCCTGGAGCCTTCTCTTCTCCAGGCTGAACAACCCCAACTCTCTGAGGCTGTCTTCACAGGAGAGGTGCTCCAGCCCTCTGATCATCCTTGTGGCCCTTCTCTGGACTTGCTCCAACAGGTCCATGTCCTCCTTATGTTGGGGGCCCCAGAGCTGAACACAGTACTCCAGGTGGGGTCTCATGATAGCTAGGGCTGCTTGGGTCTTAGAATGCTTTAGCATAATTAAGAAACATAATTAAGAAACCTTCCTGACCAGAAGGTTTTGTCAGGCTCTCTTCTAGGCACATACTTGTTAACTCTGAAACTTTAACCAAGATTAATCAAATTTACCCCCAGTTCATGAAGACTTTACTCTTGAATTCCAGTGCTTGTTAGCATTGAAGGATGGTCACAAATTAAGCCTCTGGCATTAGATGCTTCTGTCTCTTGGCCAAAAGCATCACCTGTCAGATTTCACCAAAACTTGTACAACATATGAGATCTGACTTGTTTTTCATCAGCTATATGACAAATGATAATGAATTCATATCTATCTACCGTTGTATCAAAAATTAGGTGTCTAGCTGTGCCACCCGCGCACAGCCTGGATGATGCTGATTCTGCAGGGCTGGGGTTGCCTCATACTGAATTGTAAAAATCTAATTCTCTATCCATTTCTTACTCAGCATAAAGCTGATAAAACAGTTTTGTCGTTTATTCTTCAAATTTAGCAAAAGTCATATGGTTTAGCAGGAGCTTAATTATATTTACTGTAGAGTTCAGCCAGCTCTTTCAGTTTTCTGGTTTTTTTTCGCCTTGCGGTACTGCAGAAACATGCTGGCAGTACAGCCGAAAACATCACTGCTCGATTCCTTCCCAGCAGATGGTGGTGCCCTTATAAATCTCATGGTGCCGATGCACTAATACAGGAGAGCTTCAGCGACCAAAGAAGAGGGGAGGAAGGAAAGCCCAGATTTAGCAGTTCATTGACATGCGGCCCTTCATGTCACTGCAATGGTCTCGGTGAGATGCCGCTATTAGGAGACTCGGAGGGTTTGTGTAGTCAGAGCGGTGAGTGAAGTGGAACATAAAGGTAGCAGATTTCAAATCAGCCTTAGCGGGTACAGTACCAGTCTGTCCATCAGCACGGAGTCACCTCCCTTTGGTTCTCTGTGGGCCTGCTTTCACAGTGTTGGAGGGTTTGCCTTCCTCTCTATAATACTAATGTATTTAACAATATTTTTCAGCTCGTTAGAAGTGTACCGTGTCTTTGCCTCTGGGTACTTGAATAGCGATTAACAGTATCAGTATGTAATGAGGTACTCTATATAGGTTGAAAGAGAAAGTCCTTCTTTTCCTCTTACGTGTCTAGCGAACATCAAATGAAATTCAAACCTTGTGGGTTACTGGTTTTTGTCATATCCTTGTGCTTTGTGTTGGTGTGAGTGAATCTTGGTGTCCGGGGATTATCACTCACGCTGATGGAATAGGGTGCCTGTGGTCCGTCGGCGCTGAAATTCTCCGCTGAGTATTTCTTTGTACGGCTGGCTCCCCGTCAGAAGCCAAAGTTGGAGAAGTCCTGAACTTTGGGGATATCTCGACCTTGCTGAACCACATCTTTTTGATGGGCTGCAGCTAGATCCACGAGCCAGCTGTACTCAAAGGCATGGGAAGTTTTCATCTGGAGATGGATTTCAGGTCTTATCTCTGCTTGATTTTTCCCTGACTCCTCCGTGAACTACCCTGTGCTACTGTGCGGTTGCTCTGACAGGCAAGACAGAGATTTTGTGATTAGGAGCCTTCCATCATATGGAAGTCCCTGCTGCGTTTCATCGCCAGCTGTCTTCCTGGGGCTGAGGAAGCTTTGCTTTTACCATGCTTCACACAGCATTAAACTGTGTAGAAAAGGCTAAATATTGTAGGCCAGATGCTGCTTTCCCTTTGCCTTTTATCAGCCTAGAGAGTAATTTCACTCCTGGGATGGCACTTTGCTCATGTTAACTGGTGCATGACTGCAAGAGGCTCCTGTTCGTCCTCAGTCCTCCCGGTCCCCTGGCACAGAGAGGACTCTTTGCAAAGGATTATTTCCATAGTGGGGTGATTGCATGGGACCACCTTTTCTTTTCCATTTTGGGGGTGTTTTCGTGGTTTTCCTTCCAGCTGCAGCCACAAAGGCAGGGAGAACGTGGAGTGGTTTTATTTTTTTTTTCTTCTTCTTTTTTTTTTTTTAAGGAATCCTTAAAATGGGAATGACAATGAGATCTTTTATCACCAACATGTGCTTTGACTGGAGCTAACCTCTCTAGATATTTATCTAATAAAACTGAAGTTTTCTGCAGTATCCACAAGACCAAGAGGTGTTCTTTGAAGGTGAACTCCTCCTACCCACTTACCTTCTCCGTTTCTGTTTGGAGATGCTCCTTACCCCGCTTTTATCCTGTGAGGGAGGAATTTTCTGAGCCTGAAATGAAGAAGCAGCCCCTGAGGGGACTTTAATACAGAGAGTTTACAACTCAGACAATAATTTGGGTCAATTGAAATGGCATGTGGGTGTGGGTTTAAATAAATAGCTTTAACCTTTAGCTTACTGATGGAACTGAAAATAGATACAGGGTTGGGCACATTGGAAGAAATGTGTACCATTGCTGCCAGCATTACTTTGAATAAATAGATTGCTCTTCAGGGCTGTCAAGCCAGCACCTTCGCCAGTAAGAGCAAATAAGATTTTTTTTTTTTTCTTTTTCAACCAGCAGCCGAGTCGAAAAGAAGCTCTTATCTTTTTTTGATGGCTTCACGTTCACAAGCCTGTACTTTGCAATTTGCCTATATCAACTGGAATTTAATAATATTCATAGATCTTTATGCTTATGGACTTGCCCAGTTACACCTGTATGTAGGCTCTGCCTAACCAGTTATATCCTAAAGGAAGAATTAGAGCATGTGTTGATCATTATTGGATGTTAATACCTTGTTTCAGCCAGGAACTCTGTGAACTGTTTTTTTTCCATTATTTGTGGCTCAGGAACTGGAGGAGAGCTCATGAAATTATTGGCTTAGTTTACAGGCCAAAAAGTGATGGAAGTGCTCTAGTAATAGTGCTCTCTAGTCGGAGCTCTATCACTGCTGTTGCCCAGACCCTAGATGTGGAGTAGTACGAGCTCCCGTAGCTTGCATCTGCAGGAGGAGAGCAGAAGGTAACACAGTACCAGCAGAACTCTTATGCTAGCATACAGACATGTATCCAGAGAAGAAATATGAAGTTCATCATTATTTTAAGCTCCTAACAACATGAAATTGTCGTCCAGAGTATTGTGATGAGAAGCAGCTATGTGGCAGCTACTCAAAATTGTCCACAAAGAGTTGATCTGAAGTCAAAATTTGCAGTTAGCTGGTGTGAGGGGAAGAGAAAGCCATTCCTTTCCTCAGAGGAGTGAAAAATCTGTTTAAAAATCAAACAAAACAAAGCAAAAGAACGACAAAACAGACGTAACGGGAACGTTTTGTTAAGGTTTCAAAGCGTAGCTGAACCCAAGCTTGGGGACTCCTGGTTGAGCGGTGTTTTCCCCTGCCCTGCAGCTCCAGGCCCCAGTCACCCCGTTGATGGTCGGCCCAAGCAGAGATCGGAAGCCCTGGGAGTCCATGTCGTACCAGAGACGGCCTGGAAATCGCAGCTCTTCGGTCGCTGTACCAGGGCTGCTGGGCCCGGCCGCCGTGGCCCCGAGCAGGAGAGCTGTGAGGAGTGCCGCACAAGGTGGGTCTCCAGGCTCACTGCTTCCGAAGAGGGGAGTTGCGACCCGCATGCCTCAGAAAACCTCTAAATCCTGGGCTGCTTGTCTGCCTCGCCAGGCCGCTTGGTGAGCGCGCTCAGAGCTGCAGGGAGCAGCCTGATGAGTAGCTTGGTGCCAGTGAACTTCTTGAGGAAAGAAAAAGCCAGTGTTGGGTGTCAAAGGCTTGAGGAAACACGGTTTCTGATTTATCTTCTCCCTGTACCAAGTGCCGCTCAGAGGCTGAAGGTCTGCCCGTGAGGAAGGAAGCTGCAGGCTTGGCCTGGTTTATGCTGATGGGTTGATATTTTGGCACTAAATCAGTGTTGTAAATGTTCATTGCATCCTACAGCACTAAACCAGTCAAGCGGCCGAGTGTCCTCGCTCTTCAAAGCTGGAGCTGCATTTCCTTTGCAAAGGCCAGTAGTATTAAACGGCAGCGTAGGCCGCCCACCCTTAGTAATGATGAAGTTCAGCAGCACGGGAATTGCCTAGATAAATAAGATGCTGATAAAGAGCTACCAACTTAAGATCTTGTAAAGGCAGTGAAATTTCTTGGAGGAGTACAAAGCTATTTTCAGCCACTGATTTGCTCCTGTAGCGTAAATGTAGGCATGATAAAATATGCAGATAATCTTTCATAGTAACCATCTTCTGATAGATAATAATGGCAAAGAAAAATAGAGTGGGCTGCAGTTTTAGTGCCATTTCCTTCTGCAGGTTGTTACTACTGGCTATACCTGCTGAGCAGCAGCGTAGTTACAAAGCATGCCAGGGACAAATAAATGCATTTTCACCTTTTATACTTGCATAGATCGCTACCCCATTACAAACGGGTTGCAGCCTTGTGTTCTGTAAAATGTACCGCAGTCTTGACCCTACGTAACTGCGTCATACTATGGCAGTATGAAGCTCTGTGGGAAGATGTTTTGGCATACATTTCCATAATGAAATACCTTAAATTTGCTTATGCAAAACAGCTTGGAAGTGATTCACTTAATGTGTGAGCAAATTTTGCAAGGAACCTCTTACAAGAGCAGCAGATTGGTCATGAGCTTGTGATTTCATATTTTGCGGGTGTAGGAGGAGCTGTTGAGTTGTCGAGGCTGGGGGACAAATTGCGACAAGGTGCCACCAAGGGCAAAAGCTCAAGAGCTGAAGTCCAAAGGGTTGGACCTCATTTCACAGCAGTGAGACCACTCCACGTACAATGGTAAGGACTGAAAGGGACATGCTTGAGAGAGGTAGAGAAATTCTTCCTTTTCAGGTTATCTACCAACTCTCTGGTTAATCAAGATGAGGAAGAAAATAGTGCAGGTGGTTTAGTTGTTCTATAACTGTTTGCAAGGGTTTCTCAAACCCTTCCCTGAAGCATCTGCTTTTGATACTGTCTGATTCAGGTTCCTGGTCTAAACAGAGTGCTTGTCTGATCTGCTATGGCAGATTCCAAATTCTAAATATCACATAGCATAATCCGTAAGGACACAGTGATATCCGCTGCAAGGTGTTTATCTTCTGTGCCCTCGGCATTTTTGCAACTTTACGTTCATCCTTTGGAGGCTTCTGCAGTGCTTATCAGTGGAGGATTCAAGGATCTGTACAACTAACGAATGCTGGCCACAGCGAGCGCTGAAGGCCGGTCGGTGTGTTATCTTCATCTGCAATTCTGTATTAAAAGTGGTTATGGTCAGTCTTCTCTTTGCTTGGTAACAGCAATATTAAACGTATCCCTACATCTGTGTGCATGCATACCTGTGTATACGTGCAAGGAACAGTCTGCCGTATGTGTGTATATATATGAACTCGTATGTGTGCCTGTGTATGGACCGATGGAGGGCAGTTTGGTATATAACATGGGCAGGTGTGGATTTTCAGTTATCTGTGGAGAATATAAATGCCTGTGTCTGTCTGTGTAGCTGTAATGAGTTAGCACAAATACCAGAAAGATGAATATTGCAGCATGCACTTGGGAGGAGTGATGCACCCTGCAGCTTCCAGAAATCCGCAGCCGACTTGCCCTCCGACACTGAGCGCTCAGGTTCGAGTGGGAAGGGTGCGTCTGGGGGGCAGATGTTGGTTATTCATGTAACAATTTGTATTAAGTAG
Organism: Calonectris borealis; assembly: GCF_964195595.1. Lineage (NCBI taxonomy): Eukaryota > Metazoa > Chordata > Aves > Procellariiformes > Procellariidae > Calonectris > Calonectris borealis. The sequence goes on from NC_134326.1 coordinate 12,941,751, forward strand.
ACACTTTCTTGTTCGTTCCTTTTGATCTTTTTAGACACCCTAATTATGGATACAGTCTTAACAAGGATGACAAAGGGCCTCAGGGTTTTATAAACTAGGAGAAGAGGTTAAGAAAATTATGTTTATATTCGTTAGAATAGAAGAGATTAAGAGAGGTCATGACCAAGGTGTACAAAATCCAAAAGGTACTGAAGAAAAAGATGCCACCAGAATATTCAAGAGAGAGACTATGAAGAGAGGGTAGGTGGAGGGCAGGTGGCATTTTGATTAGAATTGGTTGTGGGACATTTTTACAAGGGTATTGCTCTCAGTGAGGAAGATAACTCAATGCTGATCAGTGGGCTATAGGAAGACAGCTTAGGACATAGGTATGTTGATGGCCAGAAGTATAGGCTATGTCACTGAGCTTCTTTTTGAAGTGTCTGAGCAGGCTGGTTTGGGGCAGAGGGTAATGAATTAAAAAAGTGATTGAGCTTTTGAGCTTGTGTGGAACATAAGCTGGGATGCAAAATGTTGGGAGGGGGAAAACCCCACACTTTCATATTGAAGATGCCTTTCTGCAAACTTGTTAATTAAAGCAGTGCTATAGAGCTGAGGTATTTGGGGGCTCTGCTGCACAAAGACTAGATAATTTGGGGGGAGCAGCACAGCAGAGAAACGAGACCTCTGATTAGTTCTTTCCCGTGTGCCCCTGTTTCCCACTGCCAGGACAGTGCAGCCTCTCTGTGAGCTCTTCCAGGTGAGGGTCCCATCTCTCTGCATCTTTCATCTGTAGCCCTTCATAGGGATGAATTCAAGATTCTCGATGCCTGTTGGGTACTGTGTTTTGCACAATGTATATGGCTACCTCAAGTGTGGGGCAGGTGTAGATTGGCCACTGAAATCTAAGGATGCTCTAGAAGATATTTAGACCTGCCAGTTTGTGACCTTTTTCTAATACCTTGCTTGGAGAATAAAAAAAATGGGGCACATTCAAACCTTTTACCCAGTCCTACTGCACTACTGCCTGTATATATTTTTTTCATGTCTGCATACAGTCCACTTCTCAAATTTCTTTTATTAAATGTTCTCTATGTGTTTCCCCAGAATTTCATTCAAGATTTAAAGCCAAAGCTTTGCTAATCAATGCAACTTAAAGCATTTCAGTCAGTTTAGATGAACGTGAAATAAGTTGTTAGTTCTTGGCTCTGTTAAGTAACTACAGTCCAAGAAGAGGAAGCAGTTATTTTTAGACTATTTTTGTTGAATTTGAAAATTTTTTGTGAGGGAGATTGCAGTGATGATTTGAGAAAATGCATTTAACTAAGACTAAGGAAGCTGGCAAGCACCTATAAAACTAATAGTTGTTCTTCAGATTCAGCCTAGAGTTAGCTAAAGCTGGTGTAGCTGAAGAGTTTAGTCTTCAGCAATGTTTGGGGGTAGGTTGTTGGCTGTGTGTAGAGGATATGGGGGCTGTGGGTCTAGGAGACCTCCATCCTATCCTCTGATTATTCGCACAGTAATTGCCTGGAAATGTGGACATGCAAGGTCAGGTTGGACGGGGCTCTGAGCAACCTGATGTAGTTGAAGATGTCCCTGCCCATGGAAGGGGGGTTGGACTAGATGACTTTTAAAGGTCCCTTCCAATCCAAACGATTCTATGATATTTGCGTGTCCCTTCTAATCGCTGCATATGGTGAGGAGGGCTAAGGAGTGAGAACGGAGAGGCTTTTTGTTCAACCCTTCCTGCCTGTGCTATTCAATCCAGCTGTGCATCGCTTGGTGGGAAGACAGACGTTGGCATAGTAGGGTACATCTTCTGTGCTGGAGCAGCGCGTACGGGAGGCATATGACTTCTGAAGTCAGTACATCTAAACCTAGTATCAGTCTTACTAAAGAAAATGTCATAAGGAACTAGCATGGCTACACCAGGAGCTTTTCACTAATGTGGAATGGTACAAACCTGGCAAGTAAAAGGTGCGTGGCTAAGAACACCACCAGTTGTGCAACCACATAGGCTAAAATCAGAAGGACCAAGAGGCAAAGTCAGTTACAGCTATAAAGTGTTATGAAATGACTTACAAAGGCACTGGAAGTAAGAGGAAGGCAAAAGTCCATCAGTAAGAAAGGGAAGCAAATAAATGGACTAGACAGAGAAGACAGAAATACCAAATGCCATTATTTTGCACTGCTCTTCACAGAAAGGTTAATAATTGTGTCAGATCTGTAACAGTGTTCCCCGTAACAAGGGGTTATGAGCAAAGGCAAGAACAAGATAAGGAGTATTTAGATAAATGTGATGTATTTGGCTCAGCGTGGTCTTCTGAAACATACCCACCCAATTATTTACAACAACTCTCAGAAGCTTATGGAGGACAGGGCAATTGTCAGAAGTCCAGAGGAAGGCAAACATAGTACCTGTCATCACAGAGGACGGTACAAGGGAAAGAGAGATTTGTAAATACCCAGAAAGATACAGAGCAAATTATTGAACTTGGACGTACCTGTGAGCAGCAAATGACATCTAACATGCTTTATTAAGCTCAAACTAATCTAATTTCCTTCTCTGATTGGGTGACTAATCCAAAACAGAGGAAAGCAGAAGCACTTTGTCTTTCGACAGGATTCTGATACTCACTTAAGCACCATCTTCTCATATCTGAGAAAGCTGAGTTCAAACTTGTGGCTTTCAAACTTCTTGATTAGTGGATCGGTAGAAGCTTTTAGCAGAGGTGCACGTTCCCAGGTAGGAAGGAATTCACTGGCCAATAACTACTAATGGCTACACACCTGACTTTAACAAAATCTTTAAGAGCAGTTTATTAATATTTAACTCAAATGTCCTTGGACATTTTGGCCATGGGGTGTGAGAAGGATCTGCCTTAACAATTTTCATTAGTTGCTTGGATGACGGACCAGAAAGTACATTTCCCAGCTGTGGATGAGCCTCAATCATTAAAAAAGAAAAGCCAATTACACACATGCAAAATAAGGAATTGCTGTATAGGGACCATTGCTTCAGGAAAGCTCAGGGGGTGTCACTGTGGACCCTCAAACTGATGGGCAGCCAACAGAAGTTGCTGTGACACGGTGTTCAGGAAGGATGTAGGCAATCCTAGAGGGAAGCAACAACACCAGTAGCAACTTGTGCTAGTACTACTAGTGCTAGTCTGTGGTCTGCTACACTCAGAAAATGCTGCAGCTTTATTGAAGAAGGGAGGTAACCTGGGGAAGCTGGAGGGAACAGTATTGGCACATTTTGGGACTACTTCAGAGCAGGTGCTTAAAACAGAGTTATGACCTCTTGTTACCAGACTCAAAGGTGTCCAAACAGGTAGAGAGTTACCTTGATAACGGAACCAAAATCTAAAAATCTGTATGCACAAATGCATGACATGGAGGGATTTATGCACTCATAAATCCAGTTATGGTCCTGATTTAGGAAAACACTGAAGCATCTGCCTAACTTGTTCTGTGAAGGTTTTAAGCAGGTGCTAAAAGTTCTTCTCCGAACGAATTGCTTTTCTGAATCGAGACCCAATCAAACATATGCTTGTGTTAGAATTTATGCTACTGCATATATTTTTTCTCTGAAGGGGGAGGGGAATATGCATTAAGATATTTTTAAATGTCTATTTTTATAAATACTTTCTCTTAATGGAAGTTGCTGTGTACAGCAGCATACTCCTCCTCTTTGCTCTCTCTCCCCCATCCCTTTCCCCAGTGTATTTACTATGAAAGAGTTTTGCCTTGGGCAATAGCCTGTGCTGCAGTGGAGTATCACATCCAGAAAACTTATCTAACATCGTACAAAACTATAATAGGTGGGCAGAGGATGGGAATCTAGAGGAAAGCCTTTAAAAAGTTGTCTTAAAGATAATACTTTTTAAGCATTTCTTGGGCTTTTGCATAAAGATTGCAGAGTAGGCATTCTAGCGTCTTATACGAACACTGGATTTATGCTCTGTAATAAATGTATCCATAGGGTGCTGCGTTGTTGTAATGATAGTGAATGATAGTAAAATTAGGAGAATTAATAATGACCCAGCTGGAATAATTTAGCACTGTGATAACTAAACTCTAACCTAATAGTCAGTGTATTCACAGAACTATTTATAAAGCACATAGAATGCGAGAGTCTTAGGGGAATCTTCTATAGAAAACAAAGCGAAACCCTAATCATAAACAAATGCCATAGCATATCATTAAGAGGATTAAGTGGCTTGAAATTGATGTCTAAGGCATTTTGGTTGATTGTTGCTAAAAATACCACATGCTTGACAATTATCTTCTATTTGCCATCCTCTCTTCTGCTAGTTGTCTGTCATGCAGTATTATCCTTGTTTACCAGGACTGCCTCGTACCAGGTCCCTATCTGCGAGGTTTGCTGCTTCATGCCAGACCTGATCTGGATTTTGCAGTCTGATGTGTTGGCACCGGTCAGTGCCAAACCATTAATACCTTAATATTAGTGAGGGAGAGGCCAGGTTCAGCAAACACTGGGCTGAAACCAAAACAGCACAAGACTTATGGCGTTTGTTAAAATGAGTTTCTTCTGTAGTGCTGGTTTTGTTTTTCTTTTTTTTTTAAACAAAAAGCTTGGTTTCTAGTTTGAAATAGCTTTTTTCTAAGAAATATATCTTATGTTACAGTTAATAAAGTTTTCAAAAAATACAAATGTGTTTTGTATTGACTTTAACTCATAATAGCTTTCTGAATAATTAATATTTCTGAGACTTTGACTTTTGGTCTAATTATGCGTTTTGTTTTGGTTTTTTTTTAAGTAACAGATTTTTACAACTAGAAAAATTTCCTCCTCTGCTCTACTTAGTGATTTCTTGCTATTATCTCTTTGGGCTGTGCTTTGTTGGGAGGAAGAAGCTGCGGATGTAATGTAGACAAGTCAAACAATTCTGAGGCAAAGCTTTAGAAGCAGTGTCATTGTATCTCAGTGGATGTCGCCACATAGATCGCTTTCTGATCTGTTCAGGCTATCACTAAAAGCCCACAGAAAAGTGGGTTGCACCAAGCTCCTAGATATATGATAACGCAAGGCAAGACATATGGTTGCTTCCATGATGTTTAATGTGTGCAAGTTTGATGTAGCCATGAGCACAATAGGCAGTAGGACAAACTCTGCAATGCTGATTTAAATCCAAAAATTACTGGGGAGTCTTGCAGTGATGACAGCAGCCTTTTGCTCAGGTCTTACTAGAAAGGATGCAAAGTACATGCTCTTGCAAGAGGATAAGGAGAAACTCTGTGCAAGTGGCCACATGGAAATCTGCACATGGAGGCTGAGGGCAAGACAGCCTTCACCCGCATCGCGTCCGGCTTGTAGGCGCCGGGCTGCCTGCAGCAACCTGCCGCGCAGCCCCCGTGCTGGTTTGGGTGTGTATATGGAATAGCTCTAGTTTCAACCTGATTTAACACACTCACCTGAAATATCACCCCGTGTCATTTTTGGGGGCATTGGATTAAACTGTCAACAAATGTGTGTCTTCAACATCACAGGTTGGATTTGGGTGTTAACAAGTTCTTCTGGCTCTTGCCAGTTCTGTGTCTTGTACCCGTACAGTGCTGTGTTAACTGAACTGTGTTTCTTTCGTATTTAGAAGACATTGGCACTGAGGGATAAGAGCATGTCTGCTCTGTTGGCATAAGGATCATGTCCTGCATAATTTTAGAAAAGGCAAATGTTGGATGAACTTGTGATCCTGGTTCAGGATTTATTGTGATGGGAGCTAATGCATGGACAAAGAAACCCCAGATTTTCAGTTAGTAGTTTGGGTGTGGGTTGTTTTTTTTTTTTCCCCCTTTATCAGTTTTATCATCAAAATAGCAACTGTATGTCCTGTGAATCCAGCCTCTCAGGCGGTGTGAGATATTGATAGTTAGTTTAAGTTTATTGATAGATAGTTTAAGCCAGATGATTTTTCCTTGAGACAGAGGTTCACATGTTCCACGTCGCTGGCTCCGCTGCTCAGGTGCAGACAGCAGCAGAGGAGTTGCAGGAAAAAATTAAGGGCAGCAAAGTTTTAAACTGTGATTCTCACATAAGATGAGATGCCACATCCACTGACCTATTGCCTCTCTTTCTTGGACACTTCTGTCTTTCCTTTGCAATACAATTACAGCATGGTTGGAAGTTTAGACTGTAATTTAGACCTAATCGTCCCGTTTTGAGGACACCCATAAATAAATATTGAACATACTAACAACTCTCTCTGCGAGTGCTGTCTCAGGGTTGGCTCTTTTATTCAGTTTATGTTGTGCATTCTGCAGACCAATTATTAGTAGGCCTCAGTCAAAGAGGACTTTCACAGAAACACGAGCAAAAATGAAGATCACAGCAGTCCGTTCTGCATCACGCTGGTGGCCATGCCGCTGCAGCTTTTTAGTAATCCGCTCACCCTCTGGGAAAGTCACATATTTAAGGAACATGAGCAGGAAGAGAAGGTATCTGCTTTGTGCCGGAGTTGAAAGACATTGCCAAATGGAATTAGAATTTCCATCTAGACAGCAATCAAAATTAGCCTTTCATCATACATTAAGGTAACACTCAAATTGTTCGGTAAGCATTAACAACTTAATTGTATTATTTTGAGAATGCATGCATAAATAAATATTGACTATATTAGTTATCTTGCATATGGAAATGAAGCTAAAATATTAGCGGGGATGGAGACTCCTCACTACTAGGTGGTGTTTCTTAACAGCCCTGCTATTCTGGCTGTGAGCTGGATTATTTTGAGCTACTGCGTTTCCGTTTTTGGTTGATTTAACCCAGTGTAGTCCTACATTCAGTGAGCATTTAAATGACCAGGCGAGATGCAATCTTCATAAATTATTACAGACCAGTGAAAGTCCATCATACTGCATAAAGGCTTTTGGGTACAGAACAGTAAAGGAGCTTGCTCTGAGTCACAACTGGCATCTTTATCAAGGGAAAAAAAAATCTTTAGAAAATACTATATGTAACAGACTATAAATAAAAAAAAATGTATATCAGAGCAATCCATTAAATACACAAAACCTACTGAGAGATACGGCAGTATCAGTCCTATATAAATCAGTTCATAAACTCGTTCTTAATTTTTTGGCAGAATTATGAAGCCAATTAGCTTGGTAATAAATATTCAGCTTTAATGGGCAAGTAAATAATTAATGTTATTGCCTTTGTAAATTTAGCTTTTCAGTTATAAATTAACATAATTAAAAGAGTAATGTTTCAGTACGCATTTTACCAGCCAAATCTAAATCAAGCAATTAAACTGTAGGTTTTCCACATCAAATGAGTTGAGTTTATAATGATACAAACTTGTAGGCATAAATTTGTTTTTCATGGTCAGATTCATTACAAAAACATGAAGGAAAATATTCTGCAGTAGATGTAATCAAGTATATTATTTGAAGAACCATTAATGTATACTTTAACTACTTTTTGTTGTCCTTCCACAGTGAAATACAAAGGGGAAAGCATACTTCCCATTAATCTCTGGCACTGGGATAATTGCCTGTGTGTAATTGTAATGCCACTGTAAAATGGTTATCACTGGATAGTGGCTGTCATATCCCTCCGTTGGATTGACTGCAAAAACACAATGCGTGATATGGATCTGAAAAGATAAAAATTGCTCTGTAGTCATTAACTTAAAAACCTCCAGGCTGACTTACACCAGCTGAGAATTTGATCATACGTTTTTCCCCCTCTACTTATTGCTTCATATTTTTTGTGATGTGCATGTGCCATCTTCCTATGTCATCCTTCAAGCTTAGTGAGCCATCAAAGCAGTAATGCTTCTCTTGAGAAGAACTCTTGAGAGTTAGTAGGAATATGTAACTATTTCTAATCCGAGTGCAGGTCAGAGCTGGCGAAATTCAGCCCTTTCAGTAGCTGTTCCAGAAAAGCAGACCATGTGGCTGTAACTTCAGGTTGGCTCAAGAGTTCAGGAGGTTACATCAAGATTTCTGAATTTGCTTGTGAGAGACAGTTAAGGGGCGTCTGAAACCATATGGCTTCTGAAAAAGCTTCAGGGACATCAGATTGTATGAACTTGGGGCTTTGGTTTTTTTTATTGGGAATTTCGCAGAGCATTTTAGTTTCTTTGAATGGTGTCAGTTTGTGACTTTTAAAAATACTGCTTTTCATTTGAAACAGGAAGAACCCAGAAGTGACTCTAACATGCACATATAGACACGCACACGCTCTCACACACATGAAAACTTGAAGTCTGAAAATTTGTCTCTAGTCAGAGAAATCCTGAAAGCCCCCACTAAAATCCCAGAGCTATAGACATTTCTAGTTTTGCAGCCTTCACAGATTGTAATTTATCATGGGCTAAGCAGTCTATTTATAGCTCTTCAAAATGTTTCGAAGAGCAGCATTTTGCAAACTGCCAAAGGTTTGCAGATTTGTAATGAGAAGAGTTTTTTGATGCACAGGATTGCCCACATCCAAACTTGTTCATTGACATTTCTACAAGCTGTGATTTCATGGTCGTTTCATGTCCCAGAACCCAGTAGGCAAATTTATCACTGGCAAAAGCCCACTGGAGTCAGTGAAGTTACACCAGAGATAAATTCAGGTCAATGAACTTTATTTTAGTGGTGTTCAAAACGTTTGCAGTGCTATTCAGATAGATAGCTGTAGACTTTTTTTGCAGTATCCAATTGTTTAAAGGTGAGTGGACTGAAAAAAACTTACCCTTGAGATGAATTTGTGCTAATTGACTTAAATACCTGGAAAACTGCAGTATGGTTTTAACGATATTGTTTTTGGGGGTTTTAGAAGGACTTTAAGAAGAGGCAAAGCACACTAAATTGTCATGCATGATTTCTATGGGATCATATTTACAAAGAGCTTTTAATTGAACACGGTTACTTGCTGGCATGATGAACTGTGTGTGGGAGAGAGGGATCCAACACCTGATGGCACAGGCAGTTGTCCTGTGAGCACTGCTAACTCTGTATGTCAATGTGCGTCTGTAGAAGATGAAAATTTTTATCAGTGATAAGGCCGATTTCTGTCTCAAATGCCGCTCTGTTATGAATAGTTTTAATCTGTATTTCATTATTATACTTTGGCCATGTCTAGATTTAGGTGGCGTTCAGATGCGTTGTGTGGCTTCTTTGCCGACGGTGGCTAAACGAGTCTTTTCATCTCATGCCAAGCTCTACCTGGACTTAGTGACATTTCTGGCTGGGGTCTGCTAATCATGGACTTCAAACGGAGTCAGCAGTCTTGAGCTGTGTCTGAAGAATTCAGCATATTTCATAACAAGGTTATTATAACTCCCTTACATTTGATAGTCTACTTTTAGCTGCTTTGGTTTTCAGCACAAATCGAAAGATTGCTCTGAGACTACGGAGCACCTAATGAGATTGAAGGCACTTCAGATACTTGCTGTTCAGGCTGGCTCTGCCGTGCAGCCTGCCGGGCGCTGTATTTCTGCTCCGTTCGTCAGGATTTACAGCACGCCAAGGAAGGCAGCCTTTACCGACTGCAGCAGCGTGACACTGCCCTATTTTATGGGTGGATGAGAGTATTTCAGGTGGTTTGGTGACTTGTTGGAAAAGTCCATTGAACCTTCTCTCTGTCAGAGCAGACAGCAGGAGGTGTTTTACACGGGCGAACTCAAGATCTTTCTCACGTGAAGTCCGTGGCAGGGATGCCTTCTGCATCAATACTGGTTTGCTCATTGCTTTGCACTCGTTATGGATGGTTTTCTGTAGTTCAGCGTGTAAGACTAAATGGCCTGGTCCAGAAAGCATAGACTGGAGCAGTGTGTGTGCTTGGAAAGGGGAGAAGACATTAAGGGAGTCTTGATTTGCAATTGCAAATATGTTGATGGCTGTGTACCAAAAGGCCAGCTTCTGGGGCTTGCAAGCGCTCCCGTTTCCTTGTGGTCCTTTTTAACTTGCGTCAGCTTTCTCCAAACTCCTGACACTTCTAGAAAGCTCTGGCATCTTCCTGCAGCCCCAGGTCTGCTCTGGCTTCTTCCCGGCTCTCCAGTGCCCTCACCCAGCCTGAGGGTTCTCACCCATTCACCCTCACGTCCTCCCTGGTGCTCCGCCAGACCTCTGCGTGCCCTCTTCTGCACCCTGCCGGCTCTGTCCTTTTTGTACCAGTGGCTGAAATTAAAGCACTTAAAAGCTCTATGCCAGGCTTTTATGCTGGTTTCCAGCTCAAGTTGAGTTTATTTTTCTTTAAATATACGATCCACATAGGAAAAGCTACATTACAGGAGTTAGGTTGGTGTTTTTCAAGTGTCAATGAATTTGATGCACTTTTCAGGCTAAGGTATCAGATCTGTGCACCGAGTGAGGCTGCCTTTGTGTGTCCTTTATGGACTTGGTTGACTCTTACCTTTCCCCTGGTTGTAACAGCGTAAAACTACAGCAGTGGGTGGGACTTCAGAGTGACAGCACATTGCATACTACTAATTTATCTGACAAAACTTTTCGAAGTTTCTAAAGTGATAAGAAACAATTGTTTTTACTAATATAACTAAACTTGGCTTAAAGCATCAAAGGAGAATCACATTTTAAACTCCCAGGAAATGCATCAGAATTTGATGCTATGTGTGGCTTTTAAAATCAAAACATTGAGAATAATAATCTGAATTTATAATGGAAAACCCTGCTCAGATTCTGGGTTGACAACTGACAGCCGTGTGTCCTCCAGGTGCCACAGTATCCAATATACGTGTACTTTCTCTAACATTTGGTATACCAGCTTATCCCAATATGTTCCAGAGAGATAAACAATAAAATTACAGAGTTAAATAAATAACTTTAGAGATAAGCAACTTTAGCAAAGGACGAAAGGTTTGCTTAGCAATGACATTTAACAGTAGATGGAGATATGCATTTACTTATTCATTTTCTGACAGAAAACGGGTTAGAAATGGCAGTAACACAAAGCAGAGTATCTCCGAAGAGTGACAGATTAGGGCAGCAAAGACAGTTGTTTCTTATGACTAATCTTAATGCAAGCCAGTAATAAATCTCACCGATTCCAGTGAGAGCAGAGTGAGGCCAGTGCCAGAACTGTTGGGAAATTTCATGTGAAGTATTCAAAAGAGAGAGTCCCTGAACCAAAATAAAATAAATTTAAAAAATTAAGAAAAAAAGAAAAGAAAAAAAGCAAACGTGAAAGTGTGTCTGAAGGAGATACAAAGAAGTCAGTTTTGGGTGGCAAAATACAAATGCACTGAGTTCAAATGAGATTAAAGTTAATAGTGGTCAAGCTAATACTTTTGATACAGAGAAAGAGAAGTACAGTATATGTATAAAAAGCTTATGCTTTCATGTCCTGATCCTGTAGTATGATCCACTTACGTGCTATCAGCTGTGGTAAAGAGATCAAAAAATATTTGAACCTTCTAGTAATAAACAGCATTCTTCATCCTAGAATGTACCTGAATTACAGAATATAGAAAATATATTCCAGAACAGTCTCAGTGCACTAACCTTGTGCGTGTTGAAGTTTATCTTGGCATGGGTCAAAAAATAATGTTTTTCCCCGGTTAACATAATTTATTCTGCATTGTTGCATATATTGACAAATTTTAAGGCTCACAGTTTAACTGTGATACTAAGATGAGTGACATGATTGTTTTCTAGTTACGTTCCCATTTGAAGTTAGAGTAAGAGGAAATCCAGTTAGATACTGTCATATCAGCAAAGGTTGTATCACACAGCTGCCTCTGATATAAACCTGTCAGCTCTTGTTGGAAGAACTGGGTTTATTTCATTACTCAATTATTTTGAAGGTCTGACCAGTTAAGTGCAAGCTGTTTGATACTCATTCTCTCCTAAATCCAGGAAATCAGTTAAGCATTGCTTTTTTCCCCACGAATGTGCTTCCAACCCTTTGAAAGCATTATTTGACAAGGACATATGCATTGCTATAACTTTATCATTGCTTTCAGTAGAACTGACAGAAGAAACAATAATCTCATGAAAGAGCTTCAGTACAAGGGCAGATGTAAACGTCTGAATCTAAGGAGCCCAAGAGATCTTATTTTATAGTGTAACCAGACTGTAGTAGTAGTAGGAGTAATAATAATAAAAAAACTTAATAGTATAATGGGGTGTTAGCAGCTAGACAGTTAGTAGCCTGCAACTTAATGCTTTTGAACTTGAGAAGCAGCAGTCATTAATGTAAGTGCCTTTCTTCAGCATGCATGTTTTATTTCAAATTGGAAGTATTTCCACTGAATTTCTTGAATTCCACTTTCAGAAATTATTTACTTGCATGCAGCAGCAGCAAGACTTGTGCAGCATCTTAGCATTTTCTAACCCAGCAGGATATTAATCATACTTTTGAACCTCGTAATGTAACATTAATGCTGTTATGATGGGAATAGTTCATACAACAAGCATGGTTAACCACGGCTCTTACTTCCTTTTCCTGGATACCCTTAGTTTGCACTGGGATGACAAAAACCAAAGCCGATGTTCAGCAACATCACAGTATTCCATTACATTGATCTCAGTCAATGTATTCTTCATTTTATTATTGCCTGCATTCTTTAACTGAGTTAATTTCCCAAGGAACTCTATCATACCACCACCCTCCACCAAATTTCCTACTAGCGGATGTTATCACTTGAATTGCAGTTCTGCTGTTTCACTATTTGTTTTGTTGGCAAGGAAGGAAAGAAAAAGCCTTAAAACAGCTGAGTGCCAGTAGTGCTGGCGACTTCTGTTTTATTTATGTTTTGTACTGAGCCATCTGAATGACAAAGTATGTCTGGGACACTGTCCTGGGCAATGCTCTAAGTGTTATAGTTGGAAAAGTGTCAAAGTTGCATTGCTACCAATTTTTTACCATTAGCTTTCTGGAAGGAGGGATTCAAAGTCTCATTTTATTCTCTTCTTCACCAGTGTCACCTTTACACTAAATTAATGTGAGATCTTTACCAGAGATGGAGCTGACAGGATGAGTTGTTGATCCTACAGTTCCTTGACATGGCAGGAGCAGAGGAACAAATCCTGTAAAACGCAGAAGCCGGCTGTGAGGAGTCAGGAGCATCCTTTGAGATAACGGACTACCCTTGCTTTCGGCTGAAGCTAGTGTGGTGGGATTGCATTAAGCCATGCTGTCCTGAAGCTCACTAGAAAACAGTGAGCTCGATCCTGAGGATATGGCAAAATGCAGCAGCTGTTGCCTACTCAGCTGCATGGGGACTTGTCCAAGGCTGTAATTAGAAAATATACCTGCTAATGAATTGGTATAATCCCCTGCTGTGTTCAGAGTCTGCTGTGGGATCTTTTTTCCTGCATTTACAGAGGAGGTTGACCTTGTTAAATACTTAGCAATAAAAATGTGTTTTCCCTTGCCTGTTTCACAGCCTTTCTTCCGGCTCTACCGATAGAGCTCATCTGTATTAGGCAAACATATTACCCATATTAGTTGTAGGGAAGGAGGGAAGTTATGAAACTATATATGAGCATGTTACATATACCTGCGTGTGGTATACATGTCTGCATGGGTGCACACATGGAATTCTGATTTCTTAATGGTCACACTAGCAGTAAAAATAAAAGAAATTTAATATTTAAGGAAGGAGATATGGTTTCAATTATATTTAAGTCACCGCACTCTTTAAATATTTAAGCTTTTCTATGCCCAACTAATTTCTTCAATTGCAGTTAGGTAGGTTATAATTAATTTTTGATGAGACAAGCTAATACTAATTTGAATATCTACTATACTCTAATATTTGCTTGCAAATATGTCGTTCAGCTTCTAGGTACCTCTTTTTGCCCTATCTAAAGTTGCAAATGCTCACCAATACTGTCATACCCAGCCACAAGGCCCAAGCTGCACCTTAAGCTGTATGACACCCAAATACAAGGATGGCCGTGCTGGGTCAGATAAGGGTCCCATTGGCTCGTGTCCTTGCCCTGGCAGTGATCAATAGCTGGTGCCTAAAGAAGTCTATGAGAACAGGGCAAGGGTATAGCAAGGCTTCCTGCGAGAGACTCTCCCAGCCTTAGTTGATTTGTGGTCTGGGAACATCTCAAGATAGAAGCGGTGTCTTCAGATTTAATATTTGATCTGATTTGTTACATCTAAAGTGTATAGTTATTTTGTATAATTCATGCTTTCTGTCAGTAAAGGACTGAGACTCCTCCAAGGAAAATACTCTCTTTTTCTGGAAAAATGTCTTGTCTGCCTTTTCTGATTAGTGAGAACATCTATATGCCTGCTTTTGTGACTTGAAGACTGATCTGATACCACTTAACTATGTTAATTTAGGAATGCACCTGAATATTCAGTCCAGGGCTCCAGAAACTGAACGTAAAAATCTGAAGTGGTGGAATAATGAAAGTAATTCGTAGTTTGTCGGCAGTTACCTCCACACGTCTGATCAAAAATGAATGGGGGGAGCACAAAATTTTAGAACCAAAACTAATTGAAATTGTGCGAATTGAGGCATTTCTGTAAATTCAGACTTGGTTTTGTTTCCGATAGGAGCAGCGCCAGCTCCTACAGCAGCCGCAGGCTGAAATGAATGGGTTTTTATCAGGGATGCTGGTGTCTGTCTCACTCCGCAGCCGTGGGATGGTCCTGGGGCTCCGGGCTTGGGCAGTGGCTCCGGCGGACCACCGACAGCCCGGGCTTTTCCAGCCCTCGTGGCGGCTGCTCACTAGAGCTGTCCAAAGTCGAGGAGGTCCGAGGAGCATCTCAGGAGCTGTGTGATGGCTCTCCAGGTTCCTGGAGTGTGAGAGGGAAACAGTTGCCTGCTAGGACACTGACCACCAAGTCAGTAGGAGCTTCCTGAATGTGAAGGGGGTTTTCTGCAAAATCATGCAGGTTTGGGCAACAGTACTGGCATACATTCTTTTTTCTTTTTTTTTTTTTTCTTTTTTCCGTGGAAGGTTCTGAGCCAACACAAATTATATCTCATGAGGGTTTCCTTGCATTATTTTTTAGTAACCTCTTACCTTACTGTATTGCTGACTAGGAATGGTCCCTGGCCTGCCTCCCTCCCTCTGTGTTTGTGTGATGCACGTCATCAGAGCGTGGAGGAAGCACATTGCATTCAGGCTGGAGCATCTGCACATTGCTGCTCGCAGGAATCCTTTCGTTATGTTGCACCATCTCTCGTGTATCAGAGAAATGGGAATGGTGCACAATCATTGCATTTTGTCATGACCAAAGTTGTTTTCCTCTCCATGTCCGTGTCCACACCTCCCGTTACTTCCCATCCTCCCGCATTACTGCATGTTCATAGTACTCTGCGCTTCCAGCTTGCTGCTGCTGTGCTCTCATTCCGATAATGGTAGTGGTGGGAGTGAGGGGAGCTTTTTTTTTTTTGTCTTCCCCAAGAGCTGGAAGTGCATGTTTCTGCCTGTACTGTAATTTATGATCCACCCAGCAGTGCAGGAATTCAGACAGTACAGAAACTCTATGCGCATGCACAGCAGCGTATTAAGGCAATGTGCCAACTTCGTACCAAAGAGATTTGCTTCCGATGAGTATTGGCAAGCCGTACTAAATAGGAGCTTTCAAAACCACATCTTTTCCAACCTGAGTCCAGGCTCCTGCACTCAGCTTGCAATGATGATCTAGTCCTATTATTGTTACTTCTACTCCTCAACTCAGCTGATGCTATAGCTAATGCACAAAAATGTAGCACTGCTTTTCTTCGTGACTATTTTGCGTTACAATTTACGAGCAAAAATGAAAAAGTAATTGTAACTGTGGTCTCCAGAGATAGAAATCCCTTAAAAGCAGTAGTATTAGATCTTGCTGCTACCTGCAGATCAAACTACTGCAGCATCAGCCATTTCTATACCCGAAGTCATTCAGCAGCCGTTTCAGTTGGCAGTCTGATTTTTCATGGTTAGCCTGGAAGAGGAGAAGAACTGTGAAGGTCCACTTTTGTCCTTCATGTCTTGAGTTCAGGAGAGGCAGAAGGTCTGTAAATGTGTGTCAAGAAATGCAAGGCTAGGCTCTGCTGTCCTGACTCCTCTTGTGGGTATCTCACAAGCTGCTCCACTTGTAGAGCCTTTAGGTATGGTATATACCATAAACCACTTATATAAGGTCCAGTGAAGTCATTAGTGCTAAATAAAGTGAATATATTTGTTTGTTCTGATCTGTGTGACCATGCTTGCTATGTGGACTTTTTGGTAAAAATAATTAAAAAAAGAAAGCAGTATGATGCTAGCTTTCAGTATGGACAGTTTTACACGCTGATTACCGAAATCTTCCTTCTTGCAAGCGCAAAAGTTAATAGGTTTTCCAGATAGCTGAAACCTCTTTATGGGTGCAGGATTTTTTGTGAAGATGTAATGGGATTTTGTGGTATTTTGAGCTGCCATAGGCTTTCTCCTGCATAGGAGACCTCTAAGGAATAAATATGTCTGCGTGTCTTTTTTTTTTTTCTTTTTTCTTTGCTCTTTTTGCATTTCTAGGCAAAGTTAGAATACGTTCACAGCTGCTGTGTTGAGTTAATGTTAGACAAAGCGTCTCTAAACCTGGTTGAAAGACGCAAACCACCTAGTGCGTATGTATCTGACCTAGAGAGGTTGGATCCTGCTCTTTGCTCAGTCCTCACAGATTTTGTGCTGCTCTGCCTGGTCTCGCTTTGCAGGCTGTGTCGTCTGGGTGGGGGAAGGATGGTCTTTTGAGTATTTTCCTATGTGTCAGGGATTAGGGATGATTCATGCAATGACAGCAATGATCGTTTGAACTTCTCGGTGCTTCTCTAAGGTTTTTGGTTGCTGGCAGGGTGGCTGCCAGGCGGTTGTCTCCATCACTCTCTTCTCACCTGGGTGTCCGCAGTGAGGCTCCCACGTCCACGTTCAGTGCCAGGGTCTGACCTCTCGGAAACACCGAGCACATCTAGCAGTGATAGTGAGCTAGAAAACGCAGTGATGCTGAGCCCCCACCCTCCTAGAAAAGCTCAGGCCATTTACCTGTCTCTGACAAGTGGTTTGGAGACTGAACTTCGGGAACCCGTTGCTGCGTGTTGGGCTGACAGTCACCGCTTCCCGTCAGCTGTAAGGTCCTAATGTGATTGCCTCTTTAGGAGCTTTGAATTCCTTGAATGAGAGCGATTTTAACAGTGCAAAGTATTAAGACTGATGTGATGGCTCTGCTTTTAATATGAAAGTCCTGTTATTCTGCAGAAATGCATAATGAATTAAAATATTGCCTATGGAGAAGTGTATTATTTACTTTCTTATTACGATATCAGATTGGAATAAAAAGCAGCCAGGCTGGCATTCATTTCCTAGTGTAGGGACACTATTAAAGTACTGTAAAGCAAGAACAGTCTTGCACCACAATTCTTGGATACAAAGATTGCTCTCCGAAGGTGCCAGGCATGATGGATTGTCACAGACTCTTTTGTCCTGCCTTGACATTTCATTCCTATCCGATGCTGTCTTATGTTCTGCTCTGAATCTGCCAAACAACTGACCCTAGAATTTAATGCCACACCTTCTTCTCTTTCCTTTTTCTGAACAGCATCTTTTGCAGCTGAGGCTCTGAAATTCTGGAGGACACTGCATCTTCCTCAGGGACACGGACAAGGGGGAGCTGGAGCCTCTGGGGAGCTCAGAAGGGAATTGCGGTTGGTGGTCGCCTGAGGAACTTACCTTCACACCAATGTTGCTCTGAAACGAGTTGTGTCCAACATTCAGGTTTGGTAAGGTATGTCATTTTTCCCCTGCTCTTGTCTTTTTGCCCTTTTCTGAATATCTACATATGGGGAAAATAGAAAATTAGCAGCCTTCGTGTTTATTACTGTATACGTGCCATGCTCATATGGCCTCCGTAAATAAGCTTTGCTCTCCCTGAATTTGGAGAGTGTTCATCATGAGTGAAGGTTTTTAAAGTCTTGGGCTTGAGGGGGTGCGTGTTTATATCAAGTGCTTTATGGAGCAAAATGCTCGCTGATGGTTGTGTTTTGCTGTTGGTGATAGGCATCCGCATTTTGAAAGTCCCACTTGCTGTGTTTTGCTAATGTCTGCAGTTCACAGGGTCAGAGACGAAAAAAATAAATGACGCTGAATTTGCCCGTTTGTAATACAGCCCTGTGCTTTCCTTTGTGCTTTGTATATTCTCGTTGTTTGCCAAGGACGGAAATAATACCAATATCTTGCATAATCGTATGTGCCCCCTTTGTTGTGTAGCACTTAAGTTTTGCATGTGTGGAGGTTCTCATATCCAAAGCATTGCCTTGGTTATGCTTTAGCTGTAGCAAGGCAATATGCAACATACCTTTTAACAAGAAATTGAGGGCCAGGACTTGAGGAACGTATTGTGGACAAAGCTTGCACTATAGAAGCATTTAGGGTAATATAGCCTCTGATAATACAGCTGCTTTTATCTAGGCCAAGTTATTTCTTGGGAGGCAAAGTTTGCTGATTAAAAAAACACAAAATTTGAAGTATTGGTTCCCAGATCGTGGTAGAATGTTATCAGATGATGCTGTATCCTTTTTCATTTAACACATGGATATTGACTTCTCTTTCATGACTGAACTAGAAGTATAATCTTGTTGAGAAAAGTACAGCAGCAATATAACATCTGCACTTGGTGTTGGGGGGGGGAGACAAGAAAAAAAAGTCAAGGCCTTCTTAAAAGTCTCTAAGAAAACATGAGGCATCCAGGTGAGTGATCATTCATTCTTCTGCTTTTGATATGGTTGCACCAGTAGTGTTACCTCTGGAAACTGTAGGCTCAAACTCTCACGCTTCAGCAGAGCTCTGCTGGTCTGGAGACTGCCAGTCTCCAGCGACTGCAGAAAAGGTTGGTGGGAATAGCTTAAATTAGGTGCTTAACTTTTAAATGTTGAGGGCCAAGGAAGGTCTGTTCCAAGCACAGCATCTGCTGTTAATTTGTACAGGCATTTCAAGAAAACCACCCTGATGTCAGGGAGGAGAGGTTCCCATCATTAAAGCCGCTGCAGCGCTTGCTCCGTTGGTCTGTCTGCTCCAGTGGCACCTGGTTTCTGGAAGAGGAGGTGGTTAAAAATTGCTCATGCTTTTGTAATCATCTTCTCTTTTGTTTATTTCCAAGCTGCTGCTCTTGTGATTATAATACCTAAAGGGGAAAGCTGTAGGAGAGGTATTTCATAATCAAGGGCTTCTTGACTCTTGCTGAGAAATATTTTGCACTGTTACAATGTAGAAATCACGGCAATTTGTTTATTCACTGTTTCTGTGTGAGATTTGTAGGTGAAAGCGTGTAAATCTTGGTTGCAATGAATGTGTGTGTTTTGCCGGGTACGCAGAGTGCCCCAGGGCGTGCGAGGACCCGCACCAGAGCGGTTGGTTGCTGGTGTGACCGTGGTGCTGACCCTGCCTTGGGCAGGACGGTGGTGAGATGAGCTCCCCGTGTCCTTCCCACCCGAGTCGGTCCAACTCTGTCTAAGGTTCACAACTCAGGCTGCAGCATGAGTATTACTCCAGTGCAGAGGTTGTGCAGGACTTTGCAGAACCTCGCAGTTTCAGAGGACAAAGAGCATTTTCCATACAATTGATTTATGCAAAACTATTATTTAGGCATTAAACTCTAGGTTGGACTTCGGTTATATTTTTGCATTTTACTTTGTGACTGTCAGATCTAAAAACTTGCTTCTTATTTAAGAAAAGGTCACGTATTTATGGAAACTTTAAGAACAACATTGCAGATTGAGAAGCTTGTGCTAAAGTTTAAAGAGTGGGCAACGCTGCTGTTTTTCGTTCAACTACCTGAGGTCCTTTTTTATCCTTTCTCTTCATCTTGGGGGCTCATGCAAAACTACTGGAATAATTGACTACCATCAACTTTATCTGTTCTCATGATAGAAGTGCTACTCATTCCCATTTTACAGATGGTGACTAAGGAACAGAGTTACTTCTAGGTCACTTTTAAGCAGTAAACATCTGTTGCTGATTTGCATGCAATCCCAAGTGCAAAAGATGCATCTGATACGCACAGCTGGAGGCGTGAAGATAGCCTTGGCTGAGCACCTGAGTCTATAGGGCAAAGCACGAGGTTTGGGTGTGGATCCGTTTGATGTCACTGCTCTGATCTAAGCCAGTTTCTTCCATGTATCCTGCTCTCCCAACTAGAGGGGTTTTTAATTAAGTGATTACAGTAACACCAAATGACATCAGGACCCACGTTTGCTCTGTATCTCTGCTGGAAATGGCAACATATGTCCAAGTAATGTTAGCTGGACTCATTCATCTTTGCAGCAGAATGTTGTTTGCTCGTGTGAGACAAGCAGATTCCCTTTTAGCAGCATTTACGCAATCGTGGTGATGGTAATCTTATTTGTAAGGAATTATTTTAAACGGATCTGTAGATAACATGCGGAGTAATATTTTTTTCTTAAATTGCTCATTTTTTACATTAGTAGAATCCGGTTAGTAAAATGCTCTGTTCTGCTGAAAAAGCACATTTAATAAATATGTAAGAGAAAAATTTTAAGTAGCCATTAAACATAGTTAATAAATTTTATCTTGCAAGTAGAATTGGAAAAAACCCTGTTCATTTAATGTGTTTTATGGATCTCGTAGCAATTAATTGTCTTCATTACATGGACATAAAACCTCAATGTAATTCACCTTTTTCAGATGAATTGCTTTGGAACTTTTCCCTTTGCTTCGTTTAGGCTGTAATATTATTTCTCTTTTTTAAAAGTTGAAGCTCAACATCACATTTTCTGCCATTCCCAAATGTTCTGTAAATCAGTTCAAATTAACAAAATCTCTTTGCTTTACAGGACAGTGCAGAGGTAGTGTTGCAGCTGTGACGGTCTCATACAGGTGAAGCAGAGAGCTTGCATATTCAAGTCCTTCTTGACCTATAGCAGAGCAGTGGGCCGGTGTTCTTTTCTCACTCCCTATATTATGTGGTCTGATAAAAAGTTATTATTTCTCTCTTCAAATCTGTCTTGCTTCTTATGTGATTTCATTTATGAAATCAGAAACAAACACTGATTTTTAGGTGCCTCTAGGTTTGGATGTCAAAATAAGACCTTACTGCAGCTTTCCAACAGCTTGATGAGGGGTGCAGGTCTACTGGCTGTGGGTGAAAATGTGTCAGTAAAATTGTCCTCGTACATTATTGAAGGACAAGTTCAGTTGGAGCGCCACGGGATGTCTGCTTGAATTCCCAAAGTTAAATTCAAAGCTTTATTTTGAATAAAGTCTTTATTCTTCTTGACTGAATTTTGCACACCAAATAGGAAAACAGGACAGCATGTAGGATCGCTTTTTACATATGTTTTGTATCAGTGAGCATGCTGAGCTTGTTTGTATGAGTAATATTTATGCAAATATTTTCTAGTGTTTCTCTGAACTACTTTGCCAGGATGAGGAAATAAAATGGCTATTATGTTTGCATGTCTTGTTGCAAGATCAGCAGACTGGCTGTTAACGTATCAATTCCCTTGATGACACCACTTCTGCAACCCTATTCACTCAACTTCTCCTGACATGGCTTTTATTGAATCCATCAACCTGACACATATCAAAGCACAATTTCTGATAACAAATATCTCGGTGTAAAATGAATTAGAAAGCTGGTATCAGCAGCAGAACTGAGTTGAATCTCTGAAAGAAAGTAAGAAACTCCAAAACTAACATGAGATTCTTAAGATATCAATCACAGAGCAGTAATATGATAGTCATTTACCTGTACTCTTGAAGTACTGAGAAGTCAGTGGGTCTGCCCAAAGTCATACAAATGGGCTTGCTCCTGGGCTGTCAGCCTGTGGCTCTGCCTTCTGGACTCTGGATTCTGTGCCGTTGCTCAGAGAGCATGATGAAGTAGTTGTTTATTTTCTTCTGCAGACCTTTCTCCTGTGAGGACCAATGACCTCCTTGTAATTACTTTGCACTCTGGTCTTTGAGAAATTTGGAGACTGAGTGGTGGAAAATGCTAACCAAGATCTGAATGGAATAAGGCTTCTTTCTCTCAGAAGGCGAAGCAGTTTGGAGCCCCTTGTCCTCTGCAGAGCTGCTGCTTGTCAGCCCATGGGCCATGTCTTAGGCAGAGTCCAGCTGGGGTGGAAAAGGGCACGTGTGTCTTTGGGCTTGATGTTTTGAAATTACCTGGCTCAAAGCCTTCTTCTGAGAGCATGCTTCCATATCCGCTTGCAGCCTTCTCCTGTCTGTCTTGCTCTCCCCATCCTGCTTTTCTATCCCCTTCATTTTTGCATCTCTTGGATGATAAGCAGCTTCAGGCAGGGCTGCCTTTGCACTGGTACTGCTCTCACTGTGCCCAGGCTCGCTTACCTCTTATTTTTGGCTAGCGCACACTATAAAGTATTAGCTAATAATAATCATGCTTTTTGCTCTGTGGCATGTCTGCTCTTTGGATAAGTATCCACTGGCAGTTTGCAGCCTAGCAGAGAGGAAGAGGAGGGCGGCCAACAGTTGATGTGGAAAATTAATTATGAAGTACCATCCTCCTGCCGTGTTAAGGCACTTCTGCTTTACAAGCTTTACATCCAACCTCGCAGAAAGGAGGAGAATACTGCATTTCCTTCCTCGGATAGTGGGAATGTTGCCAGAACAAAGCTTACTGGAGAATGTCACGTGTGGGACTGATCATTCAGGACGCTCTAGAGCCCTTACTGCTCTGCCTGCAGCTGTGACATCACCCAGGTAGTCACTTTTACCTTTTGTTGGACAAATGTTAGCTTAATTGCGCATCCGAGTTGATAAAGGCCTGTGTGCGTGATGGGAAGTCACCCATGTCCCATATGCAGTCAGGGTGCAACATTTTGTGTTTCTTTATAGTGGTGATTTGGCAACGTTCAGATTCAGATAAGCTACAGCTTGTTATATTTTCATCCTTCAGGATGACATATTTATTTCATAATGATGCACAAGAACTGGCCTGTGATGTAGAGGGGGGAGAGTTTGATGGGCATCGTGTAGCCCTGGGAATGTAATTACCTAAAGGAGCGGTTCTGTCCCTGAACAACCTCTGTCTTAAGGATCACAGAAATAATTGCCGGAAGCCCGGCACCGTGTGTACTTCAGGAGCCGTTCTGGTCTCATAATTGCATGCTGGGTCCTGCTGGCTCAAGTTGAGCACCGCAGAACCAGCACAGCACAATTTAAGTGCCAAAGATGCCCTTCCTTAGACAGTTCTGTAGGATGCATGAAAGAGCCTGAACGAGTTAGGATTTTGGAAAGCCCTGACAACTTTTCTAAGTGACTATTTGGGGCTTAGCTAAAGAAATGAGCATTTGTTGTACCTTTCCTCAATGAAGCCTTTGCTTAGTCTAAAGGATATTGAAGTGTGCAATGGAAACAGCCTTGCAAAGCCACAACGGTAACTGGTGTGAAGTGTTACGGAGATATTTTGCTGTATTGAGTGTCTCTTTAGACCAGAAGGCTGTTCAAGTTTTCAGTTAAGGTACGAGAAGTCTCCACTTTGCACATTTTTATCATGAAAAATGCTCACAGCTCCTGACTACTTTGATGGTTAACTGAGGGGTAGTGCTCTAAGAAAATACATAGGGTTTTGTGAAGGACCAAATTGCTGCCCGGTGGAAGTCACTGACTCAAATCATGATGGGGTGGCTTCCAGTTTCCTCTTCCTGAGCTCTACCTCCCGATTGACACAAACCTCTTTCTAGTGCTGTTGTGCTGAGTTTTTGCAGCCAGGAGCCTGTATCTGGAAGCACAAACCTGTTGTACAAGTTCTTTAGATGTGCTGCAAATAATTATGAGTATGTTTAATGAAGGGAAGCTGAAACATACTGAAAACATTTGGAAATGAGAGAGAATGTGTGCAGCCAAGCGTTAGCTGTGAATGGAGAGTTCTTGTTGGCATCGTTTAATGGGAGCTTTCCAGCTTGTAGTTTCTAGAGTGAATACACAGAAAACAGCAAAAACTAGAAAGGCAGGGTAGCTGGAGGTGAATGGGAGGAGAAATGGCTGCCTTTCGCCTCTGGGAGAAAAGGGACAGTGGAGCGAGCAGCATTTCTGTTGATGGGCTAAAGCCCCCGGCAGTCTCTGCCTGCCGGTTACTGGGAGGGGGCCAGCAGAGACCCTGCTGGCACTGGCAGCCTCTGAGCAGGGTAGCACCTTGTTCCTTCGCCACAGCAAATGCTCTCTGTTGCTTTCTCCGGACTAGCCAGCTGGTAACGCAGGTGTGTGGTGTTTCCCCCCCTTGCCCGTACTAGGTGGGGTTAGTAGCTCCATTTATATCTTACCAGACAAGCTTGGTGCCTTTTGACATTAGTTGCTGTATGCCTTTGCCCCCACCTCAGGAACTGGCCCCTGATCTTTTTGGAGACGTGGCCATCCCTGGGTGGCCAGGGATGTGGGAGGACATTTAGTCATACATGCACTGCAGTTTGCTCAGACTAATGTCTCTCTCCTCCTTTTAGGACCACTGAAAGTTTCCCCTGCAATGCTCTTAAAAGAAAAGGTGGTGAAACAACAACAAAACAAGTCTTTCTCGTTAGGAAGGCTTGTGGGCACCTCTCCTTGGCTCAGGAGCAAGGGGAAGGGGGGTGGGCAGCCCGGCGCTCTGCTCGCTTTCCGTCTGGGAGGAATTTCTAGTTGTTAATGATTAATTCAAACGTTTCTTGTCATGAGTACAGTGTTCACAGAGTGATAAATCTGTGGTGGGTTAGAGGTTGAGGTTGCTCAGTGCTGACAATTAGTTTGAGCCACAGGCGTTGCTTTCATTGGCATTTTCACAGCATTAACCCAGACCTTGTCAATTAAAATCCAGACACATTTTGATGAGGGACATCTTCTTCTAATGATAATTGTAATAATATCACTTTTATTCATTTAAAACCTGTCAGGCAGGCCATGTTTCCTGGAAAATAACTGCCCAAATTTCACATTGCCTAAATAACTAGGAAGTATCTTTCAGTTTTTTGAGCTGACATTTCATCAAAAATAACTAAAAGCAAATGAGGCCCTAGCTGTTCATCTTTGAACACTTACCAACTTCAATCGAGGTAATTTGACTTGATCTGCTGAAAAAAGCAGGTTTATTAGCCTTCACTTTGGAGGCTAATAAACATTTGGTAATTGCCTAAAGTTGGTGATGGGGATTTATACTATTTATTATTGGCTTTTTCTAACTATTTGACAGCATAGCTTCAGAGCATGTCCTGGAGTGATCCATTTGTGCAGCTCACCTGTTCATTAGATGGAGGAGGAAGCCTGGGTATAAGGGGTGATTAAGGAACTTGTCTGAGATGCAGAAGTCTGCAGCAGAATAAAACCCAGAAATCCTGTGTCTGTTCTAGTACATTAACTGCAGTGGCTTTTTATGTGTTTATGTGTCTGTAAATATTACATTTAGAATCTCTGTCAGGCCATAAAAATGAGTATTTAATAGTTGGAATGGGAGTGATATATCAGATATCAATTGAAAATCCATTGTGGTTTTATTTTAGCATGGCATGAAAAATAACAGTGAAAACCATGTTTAGTTTTACATGGAAAAATACTTTTCATTTTTCTGAGAGGTGGTTCATAAGTGAAATCCTTTATGAAAAGCTAGGGTAGGAAAGCAAAAAGCTGTATCAAGTAAGTCTGTATCTAGATCTTGCAAAGTGTTCGGTCTGTGCTTGTCCATACGGGTGGAAAGTGCTGCACTTCTTTTTAGTTAGGCGTTCCCTTGTTTCTCTGCTAACAAGTTGATCACTGGCCTTTAGCCAGATCACATAT
This sequence comes from Calonectris borealis, assembly GCF_964195595.1. Taxonomy (NCBI): domain Eukaryota; kingdom Metazoa; phylum Chordata; class Aves; order Procellariiformes; family Procellariidae; genus Calonectris; species Calonectris borealis. The sequence continues at coordinate 12,967,404 of NC_134326.1, forward strand.
ATTTATTTCCTTTATTTGTCATCTCATTCCCTTAAAATCTAGGTTCTTCAAATAGTCAGCACTTGTGTATTTAAAAACCTCATCAGTATTATAAATGGGCTGCTTCTCTGGTCCTTCTCTGAAAGGTGTAGAAGAAGGAACTCTGATTAATTGAAAGCACCTCTAGGTGATGCCATAATATAAATAACAATAAGCCTGCCTTATTTCTATAGCAACTGGAATAATGCCACCAGTTGTTAGTAGTCCAAATTCAGGGCATAGCATGGACTCTGAGTAGGAAATCCAGGCACAAAATATTGCATTGAAAAAAGGTTGAGGAATAATAACTGAGAAGTAAATGGACTTGTGCTGCTGTGACTGTATTCTGGCAGTTAATAGTTGTCCTTTTAGTAAATACAAATACTAATCCACCTCTGCTCTTTTTTTCCCTTTCCAGTATGAACTGGCAAGCCTGTAATCTGCATTCTGGTGCGTATAGAGGTGGCACTGACAGCAGCATAGCTTGAAGGCTGTAAATATTTTCACATATTTTTCCAGTGAGCCTTTAGCAACTGAGCTGTGTGTTTATGTGTCTCATTACTCTCTTTTTTTTTTAAGAGTGCATTTATAAGCATTAGACGTGATCAATAAAACCTGACCTACCTTTGCAAGTTAAATAGGCCTGATTTGAAACTACCAGGCCTAAAGAGATTCAGATTTGCTAGTGATTTAAGAGCAAGCAAGGTCCATTTACATGCTATTTCTTTTCCACTTTTGAGGTTTGAATTGCATTGGAAAATCTGTCACATTGCACATTTGAGCATGGAAGTTGCAGCTAACACTTCATTGAGCATGCCTTTCTGTAGCAGCTGCCTTCTTACCTTGCAATTCACTATATCTTGCTGAAAAAGTAATATAATTAATAGAGATGGAACACCCCTGACTGTGCAGAGTGAAGTCTCCATGAACTTTCACTCTAAGCAGTATTTTCTATTGGTTGCTTTTGGTTTTTGGGAGATGTCCAAGGGGAAAAAAGAATATACAATTTAAAAAAAAAGACACAAAATAATCATAAAAAATCCCAAGACTTTGAGAAGAACTGAATCCTAGCTATAAAGATACATGTTCATGATGTTCCTGGCACAAAGATATGAAATGCTCAATGACAGATTTTTTTTTTTTTGTTGTGCAGGTGGAGTTATTTTGAAGATTTATTCTGTAGAGACCTCACTGAAAATATTGGTATGTTAAACGGTGTTCAGTATAGGCTTTTGAAAGGAGACAACTCTTCACAGCACGCAACTGTTTAGCTGGTTGGGTCCCTGCTGCCACTGAGAGCAGCTTTGGAGGGCGGCTCAGTGCTGCGATTTCTCCTGCTCGTCTGTCCCACCTGGCTGTACGCACCGCGCTGGGGTGCTGCAAAGGCACCCTTTTACCATTCACTGCTAATTTTCTAATGGCTAAATTTTTGTTGTTTAACCCTTTGAGGACAGTATGGAAGTGCAGACGGGGAGGGCAGCGTTCCCGCGCAGTGCAGGTCTGGCTGGGCAGGAGGAAGAGATGGATTGATGCTGTACAACAGTCTTTTAAAAATTTTCCTATCTCGTGACTTTTGAGCATTTAATTTAAGAACCTGAAAGCCATGTGGAATGGTCATGTGTCATGAAAGACAGGTTTGGTGATACAAATTAAATATTTTATTGGCTTAAAATTAGTCTGAAAGTTGTAGCAATAAGTAGGTCATTGATGCAAATGTGCTGAAATAAAACCTTGCAGCAAGAATGTTGTATTCTGCAGATGTTGTCTCTGTTAGGCAAAACAGTTTTAGGATGTTTTAAGTATTTTTATGGGGCTTGTTTGTCATAACCGTCCAGCTATCTGTTGGACTAGTTTTTATTACTGTTGTACGTCATGTGGTGCCTCTGGAGGTTGCAGCTGAGATTGGACACAATACATGCGTTTACTGCGAGCGTGTCTCAGCTTCACAAGATAATTACGTGCCAGCCACTCCTCCTCTCCTCTGCATGGTTCAGATTTAGAGCAAGAGGTGTGTGGACTAAGTAGAAGCCATCAGAAGGCACTATTGCTCAAATATTGATGGATGCCTCTGTTGTTTTACATGGGTTTTGCGTGTGTTAATTTTGACTTTAGACTTGTGTGCATGCATGCTCATACTCTGTTGGAGTAGTTATTAATAAACATTGTTCTTAATGAGCCATTTTGTTCATAAATGGTTTTATCTGCCTCTGACCAGTTTGAGCCCTACTATGCTCGGTGCTGGAGAGCGAGGTCGTACGTGACAGTCCTTGGCCCAAAGAGGTTTTTGTGTTAAAAAACAAAGTATAGTGGGGGAACGAGACACATTTGCCAGCAAGCGTGGAGGCGACAGATGGAGCACAGCAGCGATGAAGGATGTGCAGAGCTCCGTGTGTTGCGGGGCATCGATGATCAAAACTCTTCTTTTTTGTGGTGCCTGTACGAGGCTCACGGCAATCCGGGATTTGGTTTGCTGAGACTGACTCCTGCCTTGTTAACTACTACTTCTTGATTATTTCTGTCTCTATCCATCTGCTGCCTCTTTTCTGTTAGAGCTGCAAATTCCTTAGGGTTCAGACAGCTTTTTATTTTTGTGTGTGCAGTACCGAATTCAGTGGAGTCCTGGCCCACGGTTAGCGCTAGTAGCTGTTAGCAGTGGCATTGACACGTGAAAATAAGACATTGGGAGAACAATTATTTTCACGTTCTGATTATCTTTATTTGCATTCCAACATCCGCTGAATCTTTGAAACTGAAAAATTATTTAAATAAATGATACATGATTAAAATGATTATTATAATGTTCTCTGCCACAAATAGTTCCATGCAGGAAATGCAATTTTTTTTATGTGGTTGTTTATATATACATCTGTATTTGTCTGGCAAATAGATTTTATCCTACAGCCTGCTGGCTGTCGCTTTCCTAGGTGCTTATTCATATTTAATATAGCTCTCCCATGTATTTGCATACATAAATACACACTTGTTTTTAACACCTGTTGGCATCCTTTAATTATATATTATATATTGACCCTGAGGCTGTTGGCTTTGAGGTCTGTGCAGCTGCAGATAGCTGTATGTTATATATTGTTCGTCTTTCCCAAGACCTGAGCCTGCTTTGCACTGACCTGCCAGCTGAAGCTTACCCTTCTGGCGCAACGCCACAGCTAAGTGCCTTTCAGCGAGTTCTCGGCTATAATCCTGAGCTGATTTCTGGGATGCAATTCACTGCTACGGTTATCATATCAAAAGGCGAGTGATTTACATTTCCTGCACGTCTCGGTGTTGCCAGCCTCGGAGGATGCTGCAGAGAGAAAGTTAACACAATTTGATAAAATAACGAAAATGAGCCTATTTACAGTGTTGCATCTTACGCTGTGGAGGAATTTGATGCAGACACAAAGTTGGCACTAAGTACAAATTTAGGCTGTGCACAGAGATTAATTTTGGGACTTCTTTTTTTTTTTTGACTCCTGGGAAGAAATAGGAGGATTGTCCCTAAAGGCTGAATGTGTGGAGAGCTGTATGCTTGCCTATGTGCGCTTTTCGTCTTTATCTTGATTTCTTATTGTGTTGCTCCTTAAAGTCTCTCTCTTCTCTACATATTCATCCAGAGTAGTGTCTGCATAACACATGCTCTTTGTTTTTATTTGACCCCTTCAGCCCTCTGCACTTCCCTCTCTGAAGAGGCATTGAGCAGTCACGCCAGCATCATTTGTACAAAGTGAAACACTTTACGTTGAAATATTTTAAGCACGTCCATACTGGAAATGCCATAGGAATGGCAGGGCTGCAGCATTTGCTGCTGATTCGCATTCAGCTGCCCGTATTTGTATGCAGAAGCAGACGTGGCGGCGGCCTCGCATTCGTTTCCTGTGTATCAATTACTTATCAGTACCACACAAGCCCAATTAAGGAACTGGAGGGAGGTTGTAGTGCTGAGAGCGTGGCCGTGCCTCCCCTGTCCGAAGGGGCAAAGTGCTGGGACGTCAGTTGAAAAGGTCCCTTTTCCGAGTTCGCATGGGTGAGGCTGCACACGGTTGAGTTTGGAGAGGCAGAGGATTTATTTCGTGTAGGGGACTGAACTGGTGATGTTACTCATCTCTGAGCCAGATTCCTGCAGTCTGGTCTAACTTCGGCTTTATTTCCTATTTGGGATGTATTCACTGTGCTGCAATGAGGGGTTGTGTGAAAGGGGCACTCTGAAAACATAGTGGGCAAAGTGCTCGCAAAGCTGTTGCACCATATCTTTCTCATTGGAGGTTTTGATCTTGTGTACTTGCAGCTGCAAATGTAAAAATATGTACCAGTCTTGTAAGCCTGCCAGGACTGACGACAGCTCCTCTGCAGGGTTTGTAGTCCCAGGTCAGGGGTTTTTTAGGCATTAGTGGTCACCAAAATTCACCTTCAGGCTGTTCTGGACAGGATATTCTTTCCCTCCCATTCCACTTTGCTTTTCTTCCCTGCATCTCAGTAAAGAAATATCTTTGTTCATGTCTACATTTTACCCAGCTTTAAAAGATTTGAAGCTTTGCTTAGTTCTTCCTTAACTTTAGCAAATCCTTTAAAAGCAGACCATAGAGGTTGACCGCATCAGGAAAATACCACCATGCCACCTTGATTGGTTTGTGTGCCTGACCTCCTCTTCCTCTTAGCTTTGACTACTGCTTCTTGTCATCTTGTATTTTATCTTTTTCTTCTCTGTTTTTCCCCCCTTTTCCTTTACTGTCTATGAAGATTTGCACTGCCTGATACTATCACCTCGCGATGCTGTTTGAATCTTAATGCAAGTGCCCTGGAATGAGATTACACTCACCCTTCAAACTGATACGTCTCTTTTAATGTATGATGTCCAAAGAGAAGACTATTTCTAATTCTGTATCCTGGAAGATAAAACCAACATGTGCACATGTTACTTTATCCAGATGCAATGTAAACTTCAGTGGAAGTAAAACCGCAGCGTGGGTACTTGGCTGGCATACAGCTAATCAGGGCACTTTTCTGCATACCTCATCCCTGATAAAAAGGGATGATCTGCATCTTTCTGTCCCCCTCGCTTTTTTTTTCCCCCCGTTCTATTTTTTTAAGAACTGATTTCCTTAGGGAGTTGTTAATGTTCAGGGCTTTTCTCCCTGACATTTTGGACAATGATGTGACAACACAAGTGCATCTATTACTCTTCCGCTGGAAGCTGACTAAAGCAAAGGATTTGATGGATAATGGCCACATTTTCCAGCAGCACCTGATGTACATGTGAGAAGAACGACTGAGTGACCTGCATATAAAACCAAATATATCGGGCACGAAGTCTGGGCGTGGAACTAGGTAGCCTTTCATCATGAATTCCTTATTTTGCTCCCCTTCTCTCTGTTGCTGGAAATCTGGTGCTTTCTGTGTTGCGGCAGTGCAGGTTGTGGTGTGGGAATCTATAATCTCCTTCATGGGAAGGGAAGGCAAAGGGCAGCAGGCTCGTATGGCGTGGGGAGCTTTGAGAAAAGGAGGTTGTACAATTGAAAACACAGCATCACTTCACCTTTGGCTGCTAAAGAAAGCTGATTCTCCTTTGCCTTGAGTAGTGAATTTACACCTGTGCAAATTGAATGTATACCAGCACTGGCTGGAGCTTGCATTTGGTGCTGCTGTGGGTGCCTAAAGCCTTCAGGGAGGAGAGAGCTGGAAGCTATTGGGGCTGGCCAGGGCTCTGGACCTGGGTGGCCGTTTGAGCAGCACGTCCCGCCAGGCTCCTTGCCTCTCTCCTGGCAGGTGAGACATGCTGGCTGGATGCCATGTGTGTGGTGCTTTGCTGGGTGCTGAACACCTTTTGCTGAAGCTGATACTGCTCTACTTTATATGTCGTGGTGTTGATTTTGAACTCACGTGGCTGGGAGGGTGTGCGGAGGAAGGGGGGTTACAGTGAGGAAGGGATGGCGTGCTTTCCCCTCCCTGTCCCCCAGCACATCGCTTAGGCACGATCCCCCTGACCGTTGACTCGCATCTCCTTCCACTTTCTCTCTCTGCAAGACCGCTGTAAGAAATGATCAAGGATTCAAATAGCTTTCATGGAACTAGAAGAGGAAAAGTGTAAGAATGCTTTTGCCAGAAGCGTAAGAAGGAGGGTGAGACCAGCTGCATCTTGCACCTGGAGCACCAGGGCACAGGGAGAGGATGGATGGCAGTTCTGCCCTCACTGTATCATCCTCACGAGCAGCATGCCAGGAGTCTGTGGCAGGGTGGGAATCCCCAAACCTTTGCTTTGCTGAACTGCTCTGAAATATAATGAAAAGACATATTTTTTTAATGACTGATTATTAGATGGGCTTTTAGCCTCAGGGAGTAACTTGCAGGTGAGATTTCTGTGATGTAGTGAAGTCCATTTCATTCTTGATGTTGTAGCAGCCCAAGCTACAATCTTTGCATCAGGAGAAGAAGGTGCTCCAAGCAGACCCTGAATGTTCAGTTTCCACAGAGGACACACTCATAAATGTTTGTGAACAAACGGGAAATTGCAGTATGCCAACAGAAGAAAATAACAGAATGCAAAAACAGAGCCCAGGTTGAGTACCCGTTTCTGGAACAAATTTTCTGTGAATAATTCAGCTAGCTTCGCTGTGCTTCAGATTTTCCATCTTGCCGGGGATGCTCCCTCACCCTTACCTGGGATTTTGGGAAAATGGGTAATTTGCCAGATGTGAGGTAGTCAGGGGCCACACCAGAGACACTGAAGAACATCCCTACATCAGGCATGGATGTACCAGAGAAATCAAAGTGCCCTCTGTAGCACTGCCTGCTGTCGTACTTGTTCTTCAGTTTGTATAAGGCAGCAATGTCTGCAAAACTTCCTTTCCTCTACCTAATGTAGATTGTAACTGTAATAATGCTTACTTCAAGCGAAATAGGGTGCTGTAGCTGTGATTGGCATCTGCAAATCTGCAAGCAATTCCTTGCACGGTTTCAACCAAAAAAAAAAAAAGTCATGAAAATATTCTGCAAAGAAATGATGATATCCCGTGTGCCTTATTATAGAACATTTTGCCGAGAAGCTTGTGGCTGTAACGAGGAGGTTGATATACTTCCCCACTGTCACAGCATTAAAACCTAATTGCCCCCGGGTTTCTTGATTATCTCCAACACAGCTGTCACGTTATCCCTTTGAAAAAAATGAACTGACATCCCATGCACAAACTTCAAAAGGTCTTTTTTCTGGAAACAGGCAAAATTATTATCAAGCAGTCTCTGGTGTGTTTACCGAACTTGTTGGAATATCGTGCTGAATTGGGCCCCTGTTGCTTCTATATCACAAGATAAGCGATTATTCAGGTTTCCCGTCACACTTGTGCATTACCACGCTCTGGCTCCTGCTAGTATTTTGTACTTGCTGCCTACATAAGTAAGAGTATTATTTAACAGTTGCGGCTGGAATAGGGGTTGTGTGTTCCCAGGATGTATTCCTCTCTCTCCCGGCAGGAAAGGTGTCCTCAGAGCCCTCGCTGCCTCCTGTTGTGTGGCCTGTAAAATGGGAGCGGTAATCCTGTCCTTTTCATCTTGCATGTGCTGAGTGCTTCATCCTGGAACAATGTGTTACTGCTTCAAAATGGGCCTGTTTTCCAAGAAAAAGAAAAAAGTAGTATAAGAATAGTGAAAATAGCTCATTTTCCAAGCTTCTAACAAGTGCGAACTCTCTTCCCAATAACTGAATATAGTTTTCCCTTTAATTGGAGATATTTCCAGTCTATCTTGTTCCTTAGAATAGCCCTTGATTGATAAGGAGGATTTTCAAAACAGTAATCACCCAGCTCCCTGTGGCTTTTGGTAGGAGTTTAGCAGCTGATTTCCCTTTGCTATTAATCTCTATGCTATTAATCCAAGCAGACACATGTGCTACACGTGCAGACCCCCCTGGTTCCAGCGCGGTGGCCATGTGAGCTCCTGTGTAGCCCTAACCATGGCACCACCACGGTTTTATGACTCGATGAACCATGCTGGGCTGAGCAGGAGCATTATGCTTGAGTTTTTTGAGTGGCTCGGGTGGAAAATGGCTCAACTTTAGGTTCCAGCTGTTATTCTGTGCTCCTGCGAGGGTTAAAAAGAGATTTTACAGTGGTCAAAATGGATGTGAAAGAGAAAGAACACTTTGGAACTTTGGAAAAGCTTCAAAAAGCCATGTATTTGGCCAAATGCTTTCTGGAGTATCTTGGTCCTTAGCATATAGGAGGTATGGCTGTCAGGAGTGAGGGCAGGGGTAGGGTTAGCGTTGTTGCAGGACTTCAGCCTGGGTCTGGTCCAGGGCTGGTGGAGACGAGGGGATGGACAGAGAGACCGAGGGTGCTTTCTCACCAGGACCTGTTCTTGCCCAGTTTCTGGAGCCTGCTGGACACAGCCCGAGCGCTGCTCTCTTACCCTGGTGCAGTGGGAGATCGCAGATGGCAAAGATTTGGAGAGTTTGGTTCAGTTTGAAAGCAAGTCCCTCCCTCTCCCCCAAATACTTTATTTTTGAAGGGGGAAAAGCAATCAGCCAGCTCAAAACAGCATAGCGATGACAAGTTAGTGATGCCTAGCCTGTTCCAGAAGGCTTCGTTGTGCATAGCACTACGTGTTTTTGTTTGTACAAATGGATTACTAAAAAAGAAAAAGAAAAAAGCTCATAGCCTTGTAGAAGCCATGCTGAGACTGAAACAGCCAAGGAAGGAAGGAGGAAAATACCCCAAAACCCATGAGCATGGAAATAGCAGTGAGGTAAAAAGTGAGAGAATAGTTTTGCAGGGCAGTAACTGTGAATTAGGGAGACTCGAGTGACTGGGTCGCTGGAACTGGCGACCTGAGTTGTGTAGGAAACGCGTTGTTCCTTGCCTTGCCTTAGGCCTGAGGTTTACAGCTGTGCAGTTTTGAGGGGAGCGGTTGCCATCTCCCTTCTCAAAAGCCCCGCGGGAATCCTCGTTGCTGGAAAATTTGCAAAGGGCCTGATTAGAGCTAGACATGCAACGTTCCGCACGAGATTCATTTTCCCTCTTTCTGTGGCAAGATTGCCGCGGGCTGAAACGGCGCGTGATATCACCGGGAGGGAATGAATCGCCTGCGTGGTCAGCGAGGAGCTGCAAGCTCCGTGCAGGAGAGGAGTTTGCTTGGGGGTCAGAGCTGGGATGAGGGCATGCGGTCGTCAACCATGCAGCATGCAGCTCGAAGGTGGACAGAGGTTTTTTTATCTTTTCTGAAGGTGGAGAGGGAATTGGTCACTGCTGGAATGAACTAGCACCCCCCTGCATGCGTCATGCAGGTGCATGTGCAGGGGGAGAGGGAGGCACCGCTGCGAGCGTAAAATGCAGCAGGGCGACAGCAGGCAGACGTGCATTAGCATGATGATAATCCTGTAAATGGAAATGCTTGCAAGTGAGAAAAGATGAAAGTGTGTATGCGCTTGAAGGATCCTTGTTACCATGTTATTTTGGATCTTGAGGGACAAAATAGCCACTCATGCATGGAGAGTAAACAGACACACAGTATGTATAAATAATGTGTGGAGGAGGAGCTTCTGAATGCAATTTCCATCTTTATTTAAAAACCTGCTACTTAGGCAAATTATTATCATTCCAGTGACACTAACTAATCCGTCAGTAATTAGGATGGGAAATGGGAATATATTCCATGGAAATGATCTTGATATTTCACCAGTCCAATTGTAGAGCAGTCTTGAAGAATAAGCTGTCATTTGCCCAGATTTTTTTGGAAGGCTATAATTTAGCTGATTAAAAAAAAAAAATTAGGAAAATTCCCCTGGAGAACTCCATGTTGGGCTGAGAACACTAAGTTTAGAGTAATATAATTAGAAGTGCTTTCACTGCTTTTACTGTATCTTGTCTTGCGTTGCTGATTATGTAAATAGTTATAATAATGCGATCTTTTCTCAGCATCAGTGGCGTCCTGTGAGTTCAGCCCTTCTCCAAGCTCAATGAAGCCACGTGGCCGCTGATTTACCGTAGATGCTTTTGCTGCTCCCTTTGGAGAGCTCTCCTCTAGCAAGGTGTAGGCACGCTCTTCCTGGATTTGAGAGAGAGACTATTTATCAGATGGTTTTCAAGAGTCTAAACTGCGGATGAACTTCTGTGGGCTTGTGGTTATAGCTTTGGTAGATGAAATGTTGGAGAAATGTACTGTTTTGAGAGGAAAAAAAAAATTGAATACGTTTCTACCTTGTCTAATAAGTGCTGGCAACACACCGTTGCTTAGGTAATTAAAAATGATACTTAAGTGGTAACCCCACTTACTTCTCATCAAAATAACCCTTTTGGCCTTACGCTCTTGAGCACGTTAGAACAACTTCGAGGAAATGCTTTAAATTGCACTTGTGAAAACATTGAGGAGCTGCAGCTTTGGTGTCAAGTCTGCTCTGGCATCCAGCACTGGATAGCCAGAAGCCTGGAATACCTGCCTTTAAGTATATACAATTTGCCAGAGTAACAGTGAAGGAGTGCTAGGAGAAACAGTTGAGAGAAGAACAGCACAACCACAAGAGATGAGGAGTTCCCGATGCTGGGAGCATTAAACCTTGCCCCTTCTGATCTGCCAGCCCTGTAGCTGTGACTGCTAATTTTTTATCTACTCCTAAACATATTGTAGGGATCAGCTCCTCTGTCCACGAAAACGTGCTTCGTAATGCCAGGTTCAGTATTTTGCACAGAACATGGTAATCAAGTGAGTTTGTTCCTTGGCTTTGCTCTCTATGGGGAGTAGATTAAGATCACCAGACATATTTCACTCGCAGCCCAAAACAGGTTTAAATATCTGTGTTGGAGGAGTAAGGCAAATACAATTCCTGCCTTACATCATGTGCCCCTATTGAAGCAGGTCATTGTCAATGAAAAATTCTCACACTAACCTTTAAAAATGGGTTTTTCTGTAGTTCTAGTTCTGCTGAAGGGTAAAGCTGTATACAGTAATTGAATCAGTGGTGCATGCAGACTGAAATTTTGCAGGATGAAATTATGGGACTATAATGGATTGTCTCTGTTTTCCTATCTCTGTTTCTTCTCTTGTATCTTCTTTCTCTTTGCTTTTCCTTCTTCTCTTATTTCTTGGTGTTGGAATTGGTATCTGAAAAGGTTGAGTGGTTTAGTGAGGAAATTGTGATTAAGGAAAACCCGGATTTTTAATCTGTTTTGAGCTCTTCGCCTCCTAGTGTCCTGGTCATCTCTGCTGGCTAAATTAGGATGAAGCAAGCATCTTGCTAAAAAAAAACCCAACAAAATTAAAAACAAATTTAAATCCTCAGTAGAGTAGGGCACTTTGTACAGGCGCTGCCAGGGAGCCCCTTAAACACATGGGGTGATCCTCGGATCCCGCTGTCACAGGAGGAGAAGGGAGCGCTGGGATGCCGGGGGCCGTTCAAATCCCTGGGACGACGGTGCTGAGCCGAAAGGGCTTCTTTTTCAGCAGGCGAGAAATACAGCGCGTTCAAACGGCAACACACCGTCACTGGGGTGTAAAGAGAAATCGTAAGTCTGTCCGCACATAAATCAGACGCCAGCGTGTGGCTGCGCTTGCGGTGCGCGCTGCAGCTCGGCGAACCCTCACGCGGGCCAGGGAGTCGTGAGCGGCCGTGTCTGCAGCAAGGACAAATTCCCCTGTTTGGAAATCGGGAGTGAGAATGTGCACAGCTGCTTCTTCCTCCTCGGATTTCAAAACCATGTTGTTTTTTCCTGCTGTAAAGTAGAGGTTGTTCAGTCTCTCGTTTCAGGAGATGATAAGATGCCTGATTACAACACATCTCTCAGGAGCCAAAATTGCTTGACAGTTTTAGCTTTAATTCGGGGAAGTTTGCTGGAGCATCCAAGTTGGGCCGGTAGCAGATGTTGTCTCAGTCAGGTTTCCCTTACCCCAGACTACAGGAATGTCTCCTACATCTTTTCAGCTTTAACATGAATTATTTCAAATGAGCTATTCCCCTTGCTAGGATATCGGGGAAATGCACCACTGAACAAAGCTGTTCTTTTCTTTTTATTTTGGTTGTTATCTTTCTAAAGTCACAAGCCAAAAGCAGTGCCATACTAGACCGAGGCTGACTAGTTTCCAGGCAGCCCAGAATTAAATCCCCATTTATTTAGCAACTGCTAAAACAACAGGAACCGCTTTCCAAATGCCACATCAATTGTGGATGTTGGAACAAGAAATTGAGTTTCATCAGGGTTTGTCTGGGTGAAATAGGAACCATGTCTCAGACAACGTGGTACCTCAAACAGAGCACAGCCCTGTGAGAAAGCCCCCAGGAGACTATTTTTGGCAGAGCTGTGGCCAGAGAGCACGGCTTAGGATTGCAAGGAGAACAGCAAGTTTCTGATGATTTTTTTTTTTTCCCTTATTTTTAGGAAAAAAATATGCTATGCTTCGGATTTGGGGCGAGGGAGCTGCACCAGAAAATAAAATGCTGTGATCAAATTCTCTTAGTACAGCAAATAGCCCAGAAAAGCTCTGAATACTGACTAGTCATGTGAAAGAAGAGGGAAAACAATCGCGATGGTTTGTTCCCTACTGATACTCGCTGAACTCGCTGAACATCTCCCCTGACACTTCGGCTTCTCAAAACCTTCTCTTTGCACCTCTCTGAAATCTCTCATCTCCGCACTCTGAGGGACGTCCTACATCAGTCCTTTCTGCCATCGGTCCGCTTGCCATTGCACTATGTTGAACCAACCTTTCCAGGGTTGTCCTTTGCTGCCGCTAGTAATAAAACCCAGAGTATTGACCAGAAAGGCTTACACAGGGCCTAAATTCAATTCTGTAACGAAAAGCAAATTCAACCATGAGATCTTTTTTCTCTCCAGTGCTAGGAGACTGCATTAGGATTTAGAAGTAGGGCTGAAAGTTTTAGATCCAGACGAGTGGCTCTCCTTTCATTAGCAAATGCCTTTTATTTAAAAATAAATAAATAAATAACAAATCCCTCCTTTTGGTGTTTCTGCCTCATATGCCTGTGTCACAGCCTTTTTTCCTTATAATTAATCAACCCATATCTCTCATGCAGCTCTGCTTGTCAGCAGGGATTAAAGCCTGACAGTATTTAATCATCTTGTATTTCATAGAAGGCTAGCAATCTCTCTCTGCTTTCTCTGCCCTCCTTTCATTTCCTTGTCTTTTCTGGGTATGTAGCAGAGTGTCTGCTCTGACTGTCTGAAGTTTTTATACAGGGAGTGACAGGTATAAAATTCTTTTCTTGGCTCTTTTCGTCTGCGACCCATGTAATTCCCTCATGAGATCATTTGCTGTGACGTTTTGGGTGTACCATGACCTACCCTGTTAGCACACAGGTCCACCAGACGCTGAGGATTTAGGAGCATGTATTGAATCACATTTTACCATGACTTTTTCCCCCCCAGCAAATACACTAAAGCTGGGAGCCAAGTGGGTTGAATAACTAGACGAATTATATGTGACCAACTTGGACACCGACTTGGATTCATTTTATTAATTTAGGTATCTCATGAAATTATGGATCTCAACACTTGACCTACTTGCAGAAATCCCCTCGTAATCAAGGGATGGAAACAGATCCTTCCTTTAGGCACAATGCTTCTATTTCAAGATACACATCTCAGTGGATCAGATGACTCATATCCTAGAGGGACTTCTTTGTCTCCATTGACTGTAAAGGCTATTTAAATAACTTTTCTATTTGGACAAGTTTTCATTGTACATGTAGAGTGAGATGAACCGCATGATGGGTCTTAAGTCATTGCCACCTCCGCGGGATGGCTGTCCGTTTCTGCCCTGCCGTGGTGTGGTGTGAGGGACCGAGGGATGAGCTGTGCATGGTCCCACGCTCCTGGGGTCGGAGGAGCTGCAGGGGAGCCCAGCTGAGTGCTGTGAAACAGGCAGGTATGAACCTGAGGGGTGGGCTCGCTGCGGGGGAAATGCTTCGTCTTCTTTCATTGCCATTCTCCCAGAGTATGGATTGCTAATTCTTCAGACTTCAGTCAAAACAATCACTATCTTAATTTAATTAGACACCCTTTTTAGCATGGGTGATGTCAGATACTATAAGGTCTGTAGATTGAGTGGATTGAATGTATTCCGTTTCATTTGAATTTGTAGGTTAAGTAGTGTTGACCCCGGCTAGCTTTTAAATGGGAGATTGCCAGGAACCATCCCAGGTACCATCGATGCAAACGGCGTTTTGCTCGCCCCCTACCAAATACCATGCCACTGAAATGTGTTTGCTTTCTCCTGCTTTGCTGCCATTGCTGTATTGATGGATGAAAATTGGAGGAGGAAAGGGAAAGGAGAGGGGAAGAGGCTTAAAACAACAAAAAAGCAAAATGTTTTCTTCCTGCAGAAGGTTTGCAGTGCTGCGAGAGGTCGTAGGAGGTAGCAGTGTAAAAACTTTGGTGGATGCTGTTGAACCCCAGATTATTGTTTTTCCCCGTTCAATTAAGATTTAACCTTCACTAACTTTTGCTGTGGGAGACAGCTTATTGCTTTTGGCCTCTTTTAAAATTAGATGGTGGATGACACGTTTGGTTACATTTTGGTAACAAAAGTAAAAAAAAAAATCACAATCATTGCTGAAAACTAGGTTTTTCTTGGTTGACTCTGAGAAGTAATATGGTAGTGCAGTGGTAACGAAAAGAACAAACAGATCAAAAGACAGTGAAGAACGTAATATTTGCTGGTTTCTTTTAATTCTAAATGGACAACTTCAGGTCAGCAGACTGAAAATCCATACCTGAAATCAACCAAGTAGCTCTTAAATGGAATTAGCACGTGCAGGAATCCCAGGGATAAATGTTCTGTGTTGTATGGGCTGTCAAACTAATGAATCAGAATAGCACTTTTTGGCCTCAAACCTTTTTGATCAGAACAGTATGCTTCATTTTCCTTCCAGAGCTGAACTGAATGTGTTTTTATATTTGATGGGAAATAACAAAACCATCAGGTTAAGGTAAAAGCTAACCACGGTATGAGAAGTTGGTGCTTTTTTAAGGGGAGGATTTATGATGTTTAAACCTCGGTTTATAAAATAAAGAGCACAAGCAGTGGTTTTTAAGCATATTTGCCAAGAAAAAAGAGCTAGAAAGATGTAAAATAAAAATTAGGAAATGATAAATGCAGACATCACTTAATTAAGAAAATGAATTCTACAAGCAGAGAGATACAGAAAGGAAGCATCCGTTACCGAGGAAGGGGCATTGAGGCAAAGGACATTTGTCATCTCAAGTGACAATTAGATGAGTTTCCAAACAGAACACAGCAAAGAAGGTAAAAATATGCGAGAGAAGAAAATGAGGCAAGAAGAATGGCAGGAATACAGAGCAGGCTTTTGCAGGTCTGTTGGCCTGATTTATGCTTTCATGCCCTTCTTAGCATACAAACATCCCTGAAATGAAGAGCCTGTTTTGCTCTCATTATTGTACAGTCCTGGGAGCACCATGTCGGGTAAATCTGCTCAGCAGCAGAACCTGAAACCAGCTGTGGGACTGGGCAGAAGGTGGTTCAGCGGCTGAAAGGTGAGCCGCATCGGATACGCTTGTTCCCTGCCCGCTTTCCAAAGAGCTGTGGAGAAGGCAGCAGCAGCCGAGCGAGCAGTTTGCTCTGCTCTGAGCTCAGGGTCACGCTCAAGTCCATGGTCTGCGGAGTGAAACTGTTTGCAAAGGCTCAAGAACGCAGCGGTCTCTCCCATAGCTCCCCCCGATCCATTTGCCGTGACTTGCCCTCAAAAGTCAGCCTCCATTTCCTTAGGTAGAGACCTGAACGCAGATAAGAAAACATTGCTTCTGCTAGGGGCCATTCCTCTTCCCAAGTTATTTTCTCTCTACGCTGAGTAATGTGTTTGGGTAACATGAGACCTGCCCCACACCCCACGGGTGTCATTTCCACAGGAGTCTCCCCACAGGGCATTGGGTGCCATAGTTTAGCTTCTGGCCAAATATTCATGTTTAGAGAAAAAGAGCTTTTTTTTGCTCTAATAGTCTACAGTGGGACTGTAAGGAATCGGCAGAGTGGTTTGAAATAGGAAGTTCTGACAAAATGTGTGAGTTCTCTGTTGTTCATGCAATTTGGATGGTCTTGCTGGCTGCTGTCATCGAAGGGCTCTTACGAGCCCCCGCTTCCCACGTGCCTCAGATAAGTGTCTCCTGTGTATAACTGCCAGGTCATTTCCATTTCCAGAGCCCTTTTGGACCCATTTCCCTATGGCTAGAGATAAGGAGTAGCCCACAGCAGAAACTTCCAGCAGTCCCTTTGCACAGAGCTCCTGTCCCGGGGATCTTCTCAGTTTTGTTCAGGAACGGTAATCCAAACCCAAGTTCGGTAGGAGGACGGGAGGTGTCAGCCAGGCTCATGTTTGAGCTCGGCTCAGCTCCCTTGAAAGAGCATCTGACCGGTCATCAAGCCTGAAACAGGTACTGGGACGTCGCGGTTAAGCTGTGTGTGTCACAAACGGGGACGGGGGACGTCAGTGCTCCCCAGGTGTGCACTCGCGCCTCGGGTCACCCCCACTCCTCAATAGGTACTTGAAAGTAAGTCTTCAGATACTCTGCAGAAAATCAGGCAGGGGCATCACCCCCTCAGGCTGTTTCAGCTTCTAGAAATTTAGTCTGTTTTGAAAATTTTACTGAGATCTGTAAGCAGAAGCAAATTCATTCAAGATTGATGTCAGCTGTTTGAGCATATTTGTTAGAGCTTGCTTCTTGTTCTTGGTGGTTCTGGGGTGGTTTTTTAAGTGTTGTATGAGTAAGCTGTTAATGGTGCATTTGTTTGTAACACGCTTTCAACTGGCAAAGTTTGGCAGAAATTGAATGCTCTGCAGGACAAGTGGCTGTTCAGTCACAGGTCAAGTAGGGTTTTAAGCTCCAAAAGCTGAGTGGTCTTGTATCAAGTACTGTGGCTGTGGTTTTGATCCAGCTTCTGGCAGCTCTGCACCTGTGATTAGTGCTATAAAAGAGATGGGAGAGTCAAAACTTTTGTAGATTTACAAAAAGTCAGATTTGGCCCAACTCAACACAGTTCAGTTACAGCCCTTGGGGCTGGACAACCTTACAAACTTTTCAGGACTGCAAGCCATGGACTTTCCCCTTCTTTTGAGATTAATATACTTAGATTTTTTGCTTGTGAAATGCTAGAAAACTTAAGTTATTTAATATTTAGTTCTTCATCCTTTTCTTTTATTCTCTCTATCTTATTAAAAAATAACAAAACAAAAAAAAACCCCACAAAAGTCCCACCAAAAATAGTTGCTTCAGGCATATGAAACAGTAGGATATGTTCATTCTTGAAGTCAGCAACTGCAAACTATGATCGCATTGTATAGAAGGGTTATAGGGAAGACCTGTCTGGTGATGTTAGGCAGGACAGCTTCCATTTTTCTGGCAAGTGACAACTTCAGGGTCTCTTCTGCTGTCTAACAAGTCTAATTAAAAAAAAAAAATCTTTTTGAGCTATTAGACTGGAGTTGGTCTCATCTCTGTGATACACACCATAGGTAAAGATTTTACGGTCTGCGGTTCTGCTGTTTCAATCATGTTTATACATCATTTATTTCAAATTAGTGAGACTTAGCAGGAGTCCAGAAATTCGCATCTGCTCCAGCATCAGGGCCAACACCGGCGAAAATGGAGCAAAAGCACAAGGACTACTAAGAATCCGGATAGTATTGGTTAAATGACATTACTGCGTTCAGGGAACACGTTTAACTCCTCTTTTCTGTTAACCATACCAACTAGATGGCAAGACATACAGTAAGAGTGTGTTGGCGTGGAAGCTACGTTAATTTGGGGCAGCAGGGAGAGTGTTTTCAGCTGCTGTGGGTTACTGCAGCTGCCTGGAGCTGTGCTGGGTTACACCGCCTATGCTCACTGGCATTCTGTGTCCTGCCAGGAGCTGCCCGAACAATACGTTAATTATACATTCCTGTGCATTTCTGATTCAGACCGACACGCTAACTTAATCTTTCAGTTTGGTTATGAAATTTGCTAGGTGAAATATCGCTTGCATTCTTTCTGTTAATGAAAACCTACACATAATCCCCGTGTCAGAAGTACCTGTCCTGATTATCCACTGCATTCATGAGCGCTACTTGCAGAATTATTTTGCCTAGTTAAAGTTTTATTTTGTATTTGTTCTAATTGCCAGTGTTGCTATTTTAAAAGTTGCTAACCCACTGGTGGATATTCTCTTCTAATCCTTTTTGCCATTCCCCAGCAAGTGCCGGGTTGCCTGTTTTACAAACCCATTACGAGTTTCTGTAGAGACACAACTGTTCGCTGGGGCTGGCCCGTGCTTCCATATGGTGCACATTAATCACAATTTAGCTATGTAAACAAGAACGTGTATTTTACGCTGCAGACGGTTGCCCAGCTTAGGTTGAATGAAAGATTTCATTTCACTAAGTCGTATAAACACACCTGAGACTCTGAAAACAATGTAACGTGACTCTCCGTTCTATAGGATACATTAGTTTGCTAATTAAAAGTCTGCTCTCATGGTTGATGATCATTACTTTTCATAAAGCCCTGGAATGCTATTAAGCAGCTCTGGAATGGCGGTGTGTGGTTTATTGTTTTTTTAAATTGTTTCCTGCCTATTTTGTCTGTGATTTCATTGTGCTGAAGAGTCACTCTTTGCTTTTCAGTTATGGTTTTCATAGAGTAAATCTGCAAGTATTGTTTACAGTTGAAATGTTCTCCATTGTATTTTTTTTTTGAACAGCTGGATTTAATAGCTGTTTTATGTTTGGAATAAACAAATAAAAAAAATAAGTAAAGGGCCATGAATCAACAAAAGGAAAATAAAAACAAAGTCCTTACAGAAATAAGTAACAAAACTGTATACCTTCTAACGCAGAAAATTCGTCACTCCTTTTGTCCATGGGTATGCTCCCGTTATTATTTTGCTTTGATTCACGTGTACTTCAAGGACTCTGTCATGCTTATCCTAGGTAGGAGCTATCAATAGAGCTATTACAACAAGACGGAAGAAACATAGCCTGTCTCAAGTATTCAACTCTCTTTTTTTTCTATGATATTGCAAATAGATAAGCTGTAGCATGTTACTTGGGCATAAAATCCAGGTTTAAGAAAAGCTGGGTATTAATATAGATTAAAAGAACATCTAGGGTTGCAAAAGCAAAGACTTAATACTTGTATAGCAACCAAGAAAATTGAAAAGGATAGAAATATTCTGTTTCTAGAGAATTACATAGTCTTTAACACTGGAAATTAGGAAGGGGCTTTCCCAGGGAATTGGTTACCTGATGCCTTCAGCATTTCCTTCTGCATCTTCTGCACCATGTGGCTTACATTGTTAGCCGAGATGGTAATGCCCTTGCTTGGTCAAGCACAACTGCAACCTTCAGTGTACAATCTGCTTTTGTTGAAACACATGTATTGGCCAAGCTCTTGGCTCTAAAGTCAGAGAAAAAATAGATTAAAGTCAGTGCTGTCCTTCTGGATTAATAAAGTTATGAGAGTGCAAGGCACCCTCAATTATTACTGATGCTGATGGTGCAGTGGTTGCACCTAGAGGTCCATCCTGTGACATGAGGCAGCAAGAAGAGTCCAAACACACCATGGGTAAAGGAACGTGTGGTTGCAAGGAAGGTAGAGTACCATGTGTCATTATATCTCTTACAGATAATGATGAATGAAGAACAGCTTAAGAATTCTACGTATATGAATACACAACAGCTGACGTGCTTTTCTATACTAGTATCTTTTATACAATTTGCTGTGGTGAAGGGACACTCCTTTCTACTGTATTCTCAACATTTCTTCCTCCCCTCCGCCCCAGTCACTTTTAGAAATTCTTAAGTCCAAGCACATGAAAAACATTGTTTTGATCAATAGTTTTTATGACAAAATCCATAAAACAAACCAGTCCCTTTATACAACTCAGAACAAATAATTTAGACTACAAGCACAACTGACACAACTTCTCTTTAAGCTTGGCTAGAGGATGGTGCTCTAACATGCAAAGTGGAGTCGTCTCACACTGACATTTAAATATAATCATAGGAGTAGATGGTTGAGAGCCCAAAATGAGACGAGAGCCACAAGCGACCGCGTAAGTTGCTGGCAGAAGAGCTGATGGGAAGGACTGCAGTGATTGCAAATGAGGCCTGTCCAGGAGGTAATGTGATTAGTATTTTATAAGAGCAAAGTACGTTGCAGAAATCAAATGAAGCCTGGAGTGAGGTGGAGGTGGGGGGGGAATCCCATAATTCCTCCAGTTTTATCTAATAAGAGCTTTATCATTTTCAGTTGTGGGGTTTTTTTCCAGTCTTGTGCTGGGGGTGTTTGAGAGTTATTATGAGATTTGAAAGAATGCCGAGTTTTTGATCTTGTCACGACTGAAAGTACTTTATAAATGTCAGAGTTGGTGTGTGAAAATCTGGGACACTGCTCGGCTGCTTTGCTTGCGAGAGCTGGGCTAATGAGGCCACGAGAGAGCAGGCTGCCGAGCAGCCCGGCGCGGTGGCCCTGCCTCGGCGAGCCCCTTCCAGAAAGGGAGGCGGCGCCTAATGTGCAATGGCGAACAAATTGCCAACCTTAAATAATCATAGTTTTTTGCAATCCTGTCATACTTGGGAATGTTTACGCAGGTGGAGGTTTTTGTGGTGTGCAGTGGAGTTGTGGTCACCCCTCTCTGTCCTGATTCTCGGGACGTGGGGCAGACGTGTTGAGGGCTTGTTGGACTAAGGCCCATGTGTTGGTGGTATGACCTATCTGCTGCATCCAGACTTCATCAGAGCAGGGCAAGATAACCGGAGCAAGGCATCTGGAAGGGCCATGTGGGGATTGCAGCTGTGGCAAAAGGTTTGTTAGCTTTGTGAAGGTTTTTAATCCAAGATAAGCCAAGTAAGCAATGTTACGTGGGGAACATCTCACATCAGCAGACACCGAAAAGGTCAAGTGTCTGGAGTTAGATGAGATGTGCTAAGTTTTTCTGGACAACTTCTTTGAAGTTTCATAAACGTGCAACTTTTTAAATGCTCACTAAGGAACGTGGTTTTTTAAGAACAGTGATTAAAAATTTCCACAGTCTGTTTAAGAGGAACAGGAGGCTTGTTACAGGAGATCCCACCAGCTACCATTCACGTGCCTGAATAACTGATTTGTACTGGAATCTGGCAAAACTATTCTGTTGAAGGTATTGAGCAAGGATAGTAACTTTTTCCTGGTATACCATAGGCATATATTGATGACTAGTTTCTTCCTTCCAACCTACAACTTTGGAAGTGATAAGCAGTGTCCTGGTTCAGCAGCATACAGAAGCCCAAGTCTTAACTTGGCAGACAAATAATTTCCCTGAGTTCAAGAAAACTTCACATGTGCTTTAATTCATCTGCCTGAAAGGTTTTGGACTGAGTTTTGATCAATGATGATGCCAATGTCATGCAGACAGGGTGCTACCCAAACTGCTGTGTTGCATTCCTCTGCCAGCATCTGTCTCTACTGATCTTGAGAAACTCAGAAGGAAAAGCCTGTGCTAGAAGGGAGAATAAAGGGACCTACAATAATGCAATTCAGATGTACCGATTAGGGTACAATTTTTCTAACGCACCCAGAATGCCACTTTTTCCTGCCTAGAAATTGGATGCTCAAGTTCCTGAGGGTTTTTGGAAATGGCAGGTGTCAAACAGAAACTGTACTGATGGTATAGTAGAAAACTCGGTTACTAAACTGCATTTTCCCCGAGAGAAAACAGGACTTTCCTAAGTGCTTGCAGCGCAAGGTGTAGGTGTGTTTTGGGCAGGAGGTTCACTCTAGGAAACAGCAACACAGGTGGTTTTGTGTCTCTCAAGCATGAGCTTGTGAACATGACAGTGGCCATGTAACTTTTTGGTAGATCCATTAAAATGTTTGCAAATCACACTGCAAGACAAGAATGTGTAAATACCAATGAACTGCATGTAAAATAGCAAGAATATTTTTAATAACTAAATAATCAGGCATTTGCCTCGCTTTGCCCTGGCTCAATCTGTACTCTCTTACTTCAGGAAAGTTAGCTTGATCTGAAATACATAAGAAGGACTCCTAGATTCTGTTTTATCTTCTAAAACTGAGTTTCTGGCTGGTTGATTAATTAAATGGTGGTGCATGGCTTTATTGAGGTCATCATTTCATGACAGTTGATTTGGAGCACTTCAACACAACATCCATTTTAGGTTTAATTTAACATAGTTTCTGCTGAGAGGTAATTCAGATGTCACCCGGGATCTTGTCTGCTGGTCTTTGTTGGGCAAATTTGTTGAGTTTGGTTTTTGATGACTGGAAATGAAAGCCATGGTAGTTAGACAACAGCAGCCCTATTAAACCATTGCAATCTGACATTGCTGCTCTGGAATCCCTAGAGGACCAGCAGTTTCGGGAGATGAATGGGATTCAATCACTCTGGCTCTGGCTCTTGTGTCCCTCATGGTAAAGGAGCATGCAAACAATGATTTGGAATTTATTTTCACTGCAAAACGCATCTTTGATCCCAAGGCAATAAACAGTAAAAGAGCAAGCAGTAAAGAATCGAACATTACAGGAGCTCATGTTAAAACAAAACCTGAGATTTCTGTTGGGAATTTTGTATGGCTTTTCAGAAGCAGAATCTCAGATGCATCAAACACTTGCAGTGTGATATTTTTAACAATTAGAAGTCCAAATATGTGCAATTACCGACAGTAGGACTTTGGTCAGGAATGACTGCACCAAGTTTAATTTAATGTACTCAGCCTTGTAATTGTTTTTTTTTCTAATCTTGCTGTGCCAATGACAGCATTTTTTTCTTCATAGGTTTTATGTTTTATATCCTCCACAAATCACACATTTAAGACAGTTTTGTTTTGCAACATCTCTGAAATGCTGGCTTATTAGCAAGCCAGTCCACGCCAGATTATTTTAATATTGATAGACTGTATCAACAGTTGAGATAAAGATGCGTTCCTCCTGCTGTTTTGTTAAGGTTTAGTGGGACTAAATCACAAAACATTGCTTTGCTTGGAAATTGAATCGAAAAGATCCATCTACGGTAAGATTACTTGTTTAGAGAAAGCTGCTCTTGCATTCTGAAGATTTTGCTGGTTTTCACTCGCGGTTTGGGTGCCTGAACAATACCAGGCAAACTTGAAGTGCCTCAGTGCTCCACTACTCTGCTGAACTGGGATCTTACTTTGAAATGATATTTTCATCTTTGCTTCCCACAGCTGTGTCTTTGTCCTAAATAGGAGATAGGAAAGCAAACTTGAATTTAGAGTTATATGTAACATTAATTTTCTGTGCAACATAACCAAGAGCTACTAGACCTGCTGGTGACAAATGATGCTGGTGCCTACTTGTTCTTACTCATTCTTTTCAGGCTGCACGTGATTGTAAGGGCTAGTCCCGCAGACAGGGTTTTTTGTTTCTTTTTCTTTTTTTTTACTTGCTTTGCACTGAAACACTTGCATGTGCATTCAGGATATTACTTATTTCATTCTGGCACTTTTAATATGAAATTTGCCAGATTTTTATCCTGGGCTTGATAAATGGTTACCTACGGGGTGTGAACAGAGAGTGTGCTATGTTGCTGTGTTTGCTGTTGAAAGTGCCTTTCAGCCTCTTGCACCTGGACCTCCAGCAGCTTATGCTCGCTTATAGGGGATTACAGAAAGTAAGCAGTAAACACAAGGCTTCTGTCAGGCTTTTTAAATACAATCCTGTGGTCTGCACTTTCTTTGGAAATTTTGTAGGGTTCTTCAGGCAAATCAGGTTGATCACTGCTGACTATGACTTCTTTTGTAGAACAGATTACTGGGTATTTCAGCGTGTAGCATGTTACGGTGCTTGAGGTTAGCTGACTAATGATCTGCATAATCTTATATATACGCCTTTAGCAGAGATACAACTATAGACCTTTAGCTTGAATTACTCAATATATAACTCTCTCTGTATTCTCAGTCTCTTAAAAACAAAAAGTTAAATTCACTGTGATAAAAAATTCAATAACTCCTTCTGGAATCTGGAATAAGAAGAAATATTGTTGGACATACCTTGCAGGCTGTGTTTCAGAATTTAGGAAAAGTTTGGCTCATTGTCTTTCATGCTATATGTCAGGCCTCTGACATTATTTCTTTATGGCTCCTGGCAAGTATTTCACATTCAAGAAGGCTTATATGCCTAGGGAAAAAAAAAGAATGAACAAGAAAAAAAGACAGTTGCAGTGACACAGATTAAACGAATAGCGGCTGTGGTTTAGAGAAGGTGTGGAAGTGTACTTACGCTTCCCGTGTGCTAGTGATTGTTGCCTGGACCACGGCCAGTTGGATCAATATTGCTGTTTTTCAGCGGGTTTCCCGGGTGCCCCCCTGGATGCGTGCCTGCGGTGAGCACGCCCAAGCGCTGGATTCCTGTGCACGCCACTTGTGACTGGGACAGGTCAAGAACTTTATGCTTCTGGATGGAAATAGAAAACCCAGTATACCTGCTGCTGCAAAACGATGGGCAAAAACATGCCTGTCCTTGTCTGCGAAGAACTTGAGCCTTGCCCCTCTGGTCTTCTTGCAGGTTCCTTTTTAAACACTCGGGGTTTTTATACTGTAACCCACTGGAGTAATTTTCTGTGCTCCTGATTTTTCCTTTACAGCAGACGGGGAAACGTGCTTCCTTGGAGCACAGACACTGAAGTTACCCACTCTCCTTGATCTAGTAACTGCTCACTGTGGGTCTTGCTTGTGGATGGACAGAGACGTCTGCACAGAGAAATACAAATTAATGTGTTTGATCCATGGCTGGAGATGTATTTGGAAGACTAATCTTGAACACCAGAACCTGTTACGTTTGGGTATGCCGACATGACAGTGGGAGAAGCTTTGCTGAATCTTTAGGAGATGGTTTGCCCACCTGGGCCTTTAAAAATGGTTTTCTTGTATTTTTGGCAAAAGAAAAATGCTTTTGTCAGAGAAAAATGAGTCTCATGGTCTCATTTTGAGTCCTAAACCACACATATTGGTTTCATAAATATAGGCAGTGTCCAACTTAAGTAATTTCTTCAATATATGTTGACTTTATTCCTCAGTTGTTAAAGGACAGAATTTTTTAAAGCAAAGTGACATTGTATGTTTTGACTGATTATATCCAGTAGTGGTATTTGTTTTCAGGAGGTAGGAAGAAATTCCCAAACCATTTGATATTCTGGTACCGGTTAGTATTGAGCTGGTACCAGTTAGTTACTGAGTGTCATTGGCAGAAGAGTGCAAGACTCTCAGTCTTTAACACCTGGATATAAAAGTCTCTAAGAAACACACTGCACTTTTTCTAAGCTGTAGGTCCATCCTCCCAGTGTGTATTTCTGTGTGAATTATAATCCAAGTCTAGGAGCTGCCCAGTGCTTTGCTACCTTCTGTTGACAGCTTTCGGCTTTTTTGGAAATAATTTAGCTTCATGCATACCGTAGCTGTCGGCGTGATTCAGAGCCTTCGGAAGGAGAGCTTCCTCTTGTATTTGTTATTTGCTTAGCAAAGCTTTGACTTTATGGCTATGTATTTCAGAATCTTTTATGCCAGGGAATCACTTATATTTCAGAGATATGAGAAGGCACCTTGAAGCTTGCTACATGTCTTGATTGTTTTTTAACCTTAGCCCAGTGTGATATTCTTGCTAAAGGATATTCTCACGTAATCCTGCAGGGAAGACTAAAGGTAACACAGTTGCCTGGCATTAAATACTGTAAATCAGAAGTACATAATGACAAGTCTGAGAAATGTACTAAAAATAATAACAAAACAGGCTTGTTTCTGAACAGTAAATGCTATTAAGCTTTGCTTTGAATTCTGACATCCATCTGAAATCTGTACCCACTACCCACAGTTATGTGTCGGGGGGCTGTTGCTTGCTTCGTACCTCAGAGAAACCAACTTAACTGTATGTACTAGTCCAGATGCAGTTCTCCCTGGAGGAATTCCTTGGCCAGGCTGTAGGAAGATGTTTCTGAGAACCCAGAGAGAAATAATGTGAAAAACCTGGCCAGCTCTGTCCCAGGGGCATTCCTCTCCCTGGGAGCAAAGCAAGGACAGGGAGGGAAGATGGCATTTTGTACAACTGCCAGCAGGAGGGTGACACGTTCACAAGCAGGAAAGCTTGAAGGAGCCTGAGCGCCTTCTCAAGCCCAGCTTATATGGGACAAGTGTGGTTGCGAAGTGATTACGGTGAGGATTTCTGGAGGAAAGCTTAGCAGTGGTGCTTTCTCAAGGATTTTGGAAGCCCTGTGTACAAGTTCCTCCTGCTGGTTTCCTCCTGGAGGTCTTTCTCAGTCTGTATCACCTTGGCAGGTACAAAGATATTTCAGGGGTACAGTCTGCCCTTCCCCATCCAGGTCAGGCTGCTCATCTGAGCCTACGCAGGGCAATTATGGTGGGAACTGGGTGTAGCCTTCTCCCCTGGGTGCTGGAGAGTGGGGCAGGGAGACTTCCCTGGGGACGAGGGCGACGCGGATGCCAGGTGTAGGGATTTGGACTGCACATTCTATTATATCTTAAGGTAGTGCCATTTGCCTAGTGGGAGGGGGCATAAATGCCTAATTTATGACTGCATTCGTGGTGCTTGATTCACATTTCCATTCACAGGCTCTGAGGAGAAAATGTTTGCATTTAAATCTTTTAAAAAAATTGGAATTGGAGATATGTGAAATTGCCTAAGAATCCCTTAAGATGTAAGGGGAAATCATACATTAAAATAGAGGTCCTGCAGTTGCTGAAATGGTGACTAGACGTTCGATTCAAGGCACTGTGGCTTTCTTCTCCTGACCCTGCTGTGCAATGCGAAAGCAATATATTCACTGGCAGCTCTGATCAAGACTACGCATGGTCCTGCTGTTTGCAGTGCCCCAAGAAAACATGAGGCACAAACAGATTCAGAACTTGGTTTGGGCAGTGGCTGGTGGTTGCCTCGGGGCTTCTGGCAGTCAGAAAGGTAGAGACGTGGGGACAACATCTGCTTCAAAACCCTGTAATAAATATGTCTACTTTGGATGAAGCTGTGTGGGCAGATCGAACATGATGAGGGATTTCAGTCTGAATAGATGTGGTTTGTATCTAGAAGGCTGCCTGGGAGTGATCACGTGAAGCATCTCAGTGTCAGATGGAAGTTACACCTATATAAATATTATATATAAATCATCTTGCTTTTTTCCTCTTTGACGTAAGTGTTGAAGTGTTGTAAGTCCATGGCCATTCTGAGACAAGAAAGCAAGAAAAGGATCAAAGCAGATGCTGGGAATGATAATAACATAATATGGTCCTGACAAATCAATGCTAAATAAAGTGATAAGCTTCAGACTGCTCTGGGAGGAGAGCTGCCCCAGCAAGCCTCAAAGGCAGGCTGGCCAATTTAACCATGAGCCTAACCAACTGGCTCTTTCTAATTACCATGCAAGGAGTGACTGTCTAAAAACTGCTTCTTAAGTACGTATCTATCTCTTTTGGCACTGGTCTCTGGGGCCTGGTGGACTAAAACCTGGAGGCAAGGTTGGCTCATTGGGACAGCCCAGGCAAACCTCTGACCTATATATGCTTAATTTCCACGCGAGCGTAATTAGGAGGTGGACGCGAACAATGGATTGCATGAATTCCACTAGGAAATTGGGTAGAAAATGCCAAGTGTTGAGCAGCTTCCACCCATGCTGCAGGAGAGGGGCTTGCGGACAGAGCAGCTCATGGCGTGGAGGTTTTAATTGCCATCCAGAGCTGATGATTTCTCTCTTTCCATTCCCTTTTCCTTGGCAGATCCTGGATGTCCTGTGACAGCTGAAGCCCAACAGCTCAAACCTCAAACTCTTTATCTGTCCTTCAAAATTCTTCCAGTCTCCTCCTCTTCCCGTTAATGTTGGCAGCCCCACCGCCGCCCCGTGTCCCACGGACTCACAACACTGGTGTCGCTTCTCACTCCTCCCCCATCTCCGAGGTTTTGTGAAACGCTTCTGCTTTTCTGCGCAGCATCTCTTGAATGTATCTTCTCTCCTTCGCTTCTGCCACTGACACGAACTACAGCATCCATCTCTGTGGCTTTTCTGACTTTTTGCATTGTCTCTCCGTATGTAAACTCGGGAGGATCTGCTACAGCCTGTGTTTCCCTCCCCTTTCCACGGTCTTGCCCACACCAGCATTCACCATGGACTGGTGCTGGGTGGGGGGAGAAAACCAGTAAGGAAATAGGGAACTGATTTTAATTTCAGAGGATCACCATACTCTTGTTCTTATGCCCAGAGGAACACAGGCTTTAGTATTAAGCCAAACATGAGATCTGGGTTCTTCAAGCTTTTGCTTCACTTCAGTGATAGATGCTGCTAAGTTGGTTTTTTTGTTTGGTTGGTTGGGTTTTTTTAGCAGAATTTTTAGTAGGAAATAGTGAAATGTGAGTTGCTCTTAGTTTGTCTGAACTTCACAAATGGACATTGCTGCCTGCTGGGGGGGCCTTGAAAGATTTGTGTAAATGAATCAATTAATCTTTGAGATATTTAAGTAAAAAAAAAAAAATCAACTGGGAGCATTTCTACTCTCAATTACACACATAAGGCATATTCAAATAGCCGTAGCATATTCAAATCCCACCTTATTCCTTCAGCCTTAGGCTACCATATTTATGTCAAGAATTTTCCGGAGAGAAATGGAGAGTTGTGCTCAGTGTAATGCATGCAGAGGAAATGCAGAGCTTCTGGGGTGCATTCACTTGCAACTCTTGGTCAACCATAATTTGCATAATGACAACCGTATTACACTCTTGCATGGGTTTTCATTATATAGCAGGTGTTGTTTATTTAGAAGTATCTAAATACTTTTTTTTTTCATATAAAAGAGAGGCACAGAACTAAGCTCTCTATGTTTCATAGGGTTGCCAGGGTAGCAGTAGCAAAATATAGCAAATCAACAGTGAGATCTGCAAGAATGAATACAGACTATGCCCAGAGGCTATGGAAGGCACCAAGACATATTTCAGGCTTTATCAGGAGTGAGGCAAACATTTGCACGGCCCTGAAAGAGCTTCTGGCTTTGCAATGAACTGCCATAAAATGGCATAATTAAAAGTTACATTCTGTTTGAGCCTTTTCTAACACTCAGTAATCAAACACCATAATCAGAACGAATTATTGCACTTGTATTCTGCCATCCACTGAAAAAGATGCATTGCTTGGCTTGGCATTATCTTGATTTATTAGGTCTAATTTCAGAGACTGGCACAAAAAGCGAGTCAGATTCCCGAGGGACCTGTGGCATGTACCATACCTTTAAGATGCATGTGCTTTTTTTTGTATGCTTCCCGTTGTTTAGAACAAACTTCCAGGCTGTTTTTTAAATCCGATTGGAGTGTGCAGACAAGATGAAGGTTAATCCGAGGAAGGGTTGATCGGGACATAGATATGCACACTTCACTGAGGTTGGCAGCTTCACCTCTGATGTGACCTCCGGGCGCTGTGAATGAAACCACAGGATTAGTAACAAGGCACACGCTGAGCTGCCAAGTCTCTTGTAACAGGACAGAGAAGCGAAAACAGCATTTCTATTCAGGGTATCAAAATCAACCCTGGAAGGATAGCATTGCTAGTTGATTGCAAATAATGGAGCTGCAAAAT
Organism: Calonectris borealis; assembly: GCF_964195595.1. Taxonomy (NCBI): domain Eukaryota; kingdom Metazoa; phylum Chordata; class Aves; order Procellariiformes; family Procellariidae; genus Calonectris; species Calonectris borealis. The sequence goes on from NC_134326.1 coordinate 12,996,990, forward strand.
TATTTCTGCACAGGAACATACTGTTTGGCTGTGTTGCAAACTACTTTCCGTACCTGTTTCAACATACAGCTGGGATGTGATGACCATGAATTATTTAGTTTGGTATAGGTAGAAGTTTTCTGCCAAATAGGAAAACAGAAATAGAAATCCAAAGCCAATGTTTTGTTGTAAAAATTATGCTTATAAGAAAAAGTAAGTTATGCCTAGTCCAGTGGACTTCTAGGGTATCTGGTAAAGGGTATCAGTCCAACTCTGTCCTTTCTGAAGGACAGACCGTCGCATGCACTGGCATTCATCGGTATCCAGAAATTACCAGGAAGATGTAGACAGTAGTCTGTTTCCACATGCTTTTCAATAATCGTGTGACATTCAAATTAAAATAAACTGTTCAAAAAAGTGGAAAATGTGCTGCAACTCTTGGAAATGTATGGGAGTAATAGTCCACAGCAGGCAATACAAACAGTTGGCAAAATAAACTTAGCGTTGGGCTTTGGCTGATGATTTCGTGATTGACAGTTGCCGGTTGTTTGAACAAAGGTCACTTTTCCACCAAAGTCTGCCAGACCTGTGGGGAGGGTTTTCTTACTTGGTTCTGAATTTTCTATTCAGCCTGATTGCTATTCAAAGCAGTCTGGAAAGCTGAATTCATACGTCAAAACCTAAAACTGTAGGTCAGCTCCAAAGAGCTGGGACTCCAGGAGAGAAGAGGGAGTTTCTGAAGAGGATTGAGAGCTTTCTCTGGGTTGTCCTTCTCCATGATCCTCCCTCACACCAAACCACGACCTTCGTTTTCAGCTCCGTGCTGTGGCTTGAGCTCCACGAGTAGAGGTGTGCGTCTGCGGCTCCCTCTCCGATCAGATGAGCACAGGTTAATGATCTCCAGCATCTCAAAACAGGCAAGTGCCTGACTTTTGGTGATGCCAGCTGTTTAGCGGGTGCCACTCTTTTCTTTTCTTCTTTGTCACCTTACCCTGCCTGGTTTGGCAAGTTGAAGCCACGTGAGCCGTTCTGAGTAAACTTGTTGGATGCTCTGCCCCAGGGGCTGTGATTTATTTGCCCCCAAGTGTTTATTAAATGGAAGATAGCCTAGCTCTTCCCACAGTGTGCAATGCCCCTGTACTTAATCTCCTGCCAACAGTTCAAACGCTGGGACTTGGCAAGCACACCCGGCTTCTTAAAATGTGGGCCTTAGAGGCAAAAGTTTTTTGAAAGTTAACAGGTGCCTCTGAACTTTGATTTGAACTCGTAACTGTCACCTGGGCTTTGACAGATGGGTAATGAAAGATCAAGACAAATGCTGGTAGGAGTCTTTTGAGATGTGCTGCTATTAGCATTTGCTCTGAGCACATTTTAAAGAGAACATAAGACTAACAATTTAATGTCTGTTAGTCATCTCACACTGGAGAACTCCTGCCAGAGGAGGTGAAATGTCTAACTCAAAATTCATGAGACAGGGGATTGGTAATAAGGAAGAAGCAAAGGGAGGCACCAAGAAATGAGCTATAGCCCCGAATCAGGAAAAGAATAGAAATGAAGAGACAGATCAAGTCAGGGTTCTCAGGTACGGGGCTGTGTCAGTCAAAGCTGCGTTTCCCGGGGTATGGGCTAGGATAAAACACCCGTAATGAAGTCTCTGCTGGGTGTGGTATTAACTACAGATGCATGGGACGCGGTGGAGGAAATAAGATGCTTCTTAGAGTGACTGTTAAAGTTGTCAGTGGAGAGTGGTACAGAATAATGCAGATAAGCTGCTTAAATCACCCCCGGATGGTGGCTTAGTTGCACCTCTGCTTACCCTGGATCTGGCTTTTCCATATTCTTTAATATAATACTGTTACAAGGGCTCAGAGTGTGATATTTTAACATGCTTCAGTAGCCCCATACTCTGTAAGTAATGAAGTGCCAGTGAAGTTGGAGGGATTGTCTTTTGAGGAGGGAGTTGCTTCACAAAACCATCTCTTTTGTTGAATTTCATTGCGTTTACCATCCGTAGCACTGAGATGTCTCGCAAGCTGCTAAACTCTGGCCCTAAAGAAGCCAAGTAATTTTTCTTTTTCTGCCAATCTGTGTGTATCACCGATAACATAAATCTGCATGCACCACAGTGATCTGTGCCCAGGTGTGTGAGAGGGAAAGAGCTGAGAGATTTATACCGTTTTGTACTCTCCTTTTTCCCCTTGAAAAACCTGCACTGCCCCATTTCCGCAGAGAACGGAAAGGAAGAGGCTGCCTTGGACAGAGGGACTGTGCTAAATTGTGTGCTCCTCCTCTCCAAAACCTGCCAGAGACCTGTCGGAAAACCCTTAGGAAGAGAAGGCTGCTCAAAGCGACGCCGGCCACTGCTGCCGGCTGCGTGGGCGTCCTTCCCAGGCGGCTCCGCCGGCGGTGCCCGTCCTGCAGCGCCTGGAGCCCCCGTGCCTGCACCCGGGCTCCAGCGCAACGCAACTGGGAGTGGCTGGGGTCGGGAAGTACAGAAATCATGGGGTTTTTCTAGTTCCAGCTCTGATCCTGGGTGAGCGGCTGGGTCCTCAGTCCCCAGGAGAGCACACGTGCTCCTCCACTGAATCTCCTTTTTCCCTTCAACGAGCTTTTGTGCCTTTAAGAGGATCCAAAGCAAGAACAAGTTTAGCTACAATAATTTTGCGAAAGACATAGGCTTTTCAGTTCACTTCTCCCTCAGTGTTTCCTGACAGCTATCAGTGTATTTTCTAACAGTGTGTCTGTCATAAAATAATAGATCAGAGTGTGAAAACCTTCAGGCCCTGGGAGAAGTGTTGGAGGTCACAGGGTCACCTCTTTGGGGCTATCAGCATAACTCAGAGCCAGTGACGTCCACAGATTAATTGCCCTTTTATTGATTCTGAATTGACTTCCTTAATTAAGGAGAGTGCCACTTGGTTGCATGATTGGTTTTGCCATTTTCAAATTATTAAAACAAAAGCTTGGAATTGATATCCTTTGCCGTGTATAGACCCTTCCTTGGAAAATGTTCTGATGCATTTAACAGACTTTCCTGCCTACAGTTTAAATTTCCCTACACAGTTTAGATTAATTGGTATGATTATTTTGGTATAAAATGCAGTGAGGACCGAGGACCTGTTGCATCTGGGGCTATAGAGGCAGTGAGGGGCCCCGTCTGTATGTGATATTGTGATAGAGATGCTTTCCTTGGAGGAACCAAAATAACTGGCAATTTGGAAAAAAATGTTCCCTTTTCACGTGGCTTGTCAATATGTTAAGTGCTCTGGAGACAGTGCTTTTGTGCTTTTGCAGACAGTAAATCCTCTATGTTTCATGGGCTGTGACAGTCCTGTTTTCAAATGTTTTAAGCATTGATTGTACTCGGGATGCCGTTACACGGTGGTGGAAACGCTGCTGAAGGGATACTGCTGGTGCTAGAAAGAAGGGGGTGAAGCATTTTCCTGGAGTACCAGCCTTCAGTCCTTCCCTCAGGCTGTTCTTTGCACGGATGCTTAGACCACAGAGGGAACACAGAGATTTGGGAAGGGAAGATAAAATCCGTAGCTAAAAATTTAAAAATCCCCAGATAATTTCTCCCAATTCTTCCCACATTAAATTTGAGGTGGTGGCAGTTTGGGGTGATTCTCATAAGGGATTTTCCTCTCCTTTCCCACTTGACCAAGCGCACAAGGAGAGAGGTGATGTTGAAGTGAATGCTGTTAGTCCTCAGGCTGCAAGGCTGATGGGGATTTTGTTCCTTTGAAAGATTTTGACCAAACTAGAGGGGGAAAAGATGGCAATATTCTCCAGACGGCTCTCATTTACTGACTTTCCCCATGCGACAATAGCGATGTCAACAAAATTGCTGTTCTGGCAGGGTGAAGGGGCAGTTTCTTGGAGCGAAGTTGAGGTCTGGAGCAAATGTGGCGCTCTGCGAAGCTGTTCTTCAGGGAAGCAACAGTCTGATGGGAAACCAAGAAAAAAGGCTGTCGTTGCATATCCCCTCCTGGCATTTCTGAGCACGCAGTTCCTCCAGGACCTCCAACTCACGTGGAATAAGACTTTCTTTTGCTTCCCTTCCTTCTTCACTCTCCTGCTGTTGGGCATCCACCTGCCTCTTGTGTTGGATCTTGCATGTGCTCCAACTGCTCAGTAAAAATAATTGGTATTGGAAAAGCACCGTGCAGGATAAAGCTGTCCAGGGTCACCTTCCAATATACTGTAGTTGCCTTAGAGACTGTAACTAAGGCGAGTGAGTTGTGGTTTTGCGCTCGTCCTGAGGCGCTGCCTACGCTGAATGTAGGACAACATAGGGCAAGTCAGACATACTAGTTAACTGGAAAGTTTTAGGAGAGCCATCACAGCAGGTGATGTGAAATTGGGTGGTTTTTTGCTCTTTCCATCTGCATGGATTTGACATCAGAACAGTGATTTACTCTCTGGAGACAGATCAGGTACAATCCCTGCTGCTTACTCTTAGTCAGAAGCAAAGCACACCATTCCCACCACTGACCCTGCTTTTAAAATAAAAAGTATCCTGCAAATGTGTTAATCATTTTTAAGAGATAAATGTTGGAGCTAAAGAAACAATCATCCAGAGAGTTTCAAAAAAGTCCAAAGAATTTCAAATATATTTCCATACATAATAGCTTTCTGAGTGTGTGTGTGTATATATATTCCACAGTAAATACGTATTCCATTTAAAATTATTTTGTGTAGTTATAATGAGGCTACTGTGATAAAAGGTGGTTTGCTTCTTTAATGGTTTGAATTCTAGAAGGGTAAGAAAACCATGGGTTTGATCTCACTGGGTACAAATCAGTGTAGCCCTATTGAACCCCAACCTGAGGATCCAGTTCAGCTGGTTATTCTTTTTCTGTCTTGTATTATGTAGTTGAATGCAATTGTCTAGCCTTCTCTACCTAAAAACAGAACTTAAAACTACAAAGACGACAGTGGTCTGATGTCAACAGCTTAACTGTAGCTGTTGAGGTTGCCTTTTTTCCAGCTTCCTCCAGAAAATTTCATTTTATCAGCAGATATCCCAAAAATCCTCGCTGAAATGTTTTGTTCTCTGAAGATATCTTGGAGCAAACACAGTACAATCCACATGTGCTACAAAAATTCCTTGAGGTTGTAACTGCAGTGATGGCACGGTCCACCCCAGTGCAGCATCTTCCAGAGGAAACCCAGCAAGCCCAGCCTGAGATAGGTTTATGCAGAGAAAACCACAGGGAAATGCAACTGGACCAAGAATCCTCAAGAGGGAAACAAATCCCAGCTGAAGGCAGACAGCATAGCTGGCTGTGAAAAAGACTGTCTTCTCCATATTTATAACTTTTCACGAACTTATCTGTATCAAACACAGGTGAAGGTCATTACTTGGTTGAAGCTGTAAGGAAAGAAATTGTATGCACCTATCAGGTATAACACAATGAGAATGTGTCTTTTCCCTTCCCTGCTGGCTGAGCTATAAAAGACAATAAGCCTTGTACAGCTGCTAGCCAAAGATGACGCCTTTAGTTAAACAAGAGAAACTCTCGCTTTTAGGCTTCAGTTCCATAAATTATTGAGTTGCTTCGATAGATTCATGCGAATTCAGTAAGGCACTTAAGTACAACTTTGCCATTAGGCATGTTAATGAGCCTTAAGCATGCATCTCATAAAGCAGATGTGGATTTACGGGTCCAGGTTAAAGGGTCTTCTGCCTCTTCTCCTATTAGGACGGCGCCAAATGTCTCACAGGCAGATACCTCTTCTCAGACACTCGATGTAGATATGCTGGGTTGGCCATGCAGCGCTGTCCCCTGTCCCAGCTGCTGTTTGGCTCTGCAGAGCACCCACTAACTTGCTCTGCTCATGGAGGGGTTATTCCTGGAGGTCCTGGGTTATGAAATGTATAAGAACCATCGCGCCAGTCTGGATAAAGTACAAAACGTTTCTTCTTCATCTGTCACTGGTAGTGGATGCTGAAATAGGAGCGGTAAGCGGGATGGATGAGGTGACCATCCCAGGCCATATGCTCCTAGTTTCTGACAGTTTGTAGTTTGCCAGGACTTTCTTGAGCCAGCAATTGTATTTAGACCACCATGCACCTGCCCTCTAAGAATGTGTTTAACTCCCTTTGTAAACCATTTAAACTTTTCAATAGTTCATGAGCGTGGAAAATATCCACTGGGATGATGGTTTTGCGAATTACAATAGTTGCTGGTTATATATTTTAAACCGACGCAGGTTGCTTTTGTAGTCAGCCAGAGATTTGAGCCTGAAAGCAGGTAGGAAAAATGCAGGATTTTGCCATCTGCTCGCAATGACATCCATTGTTTTCAGTAAGTGGCAGTCCATTGCGTTAATTGTCTCTTCTTGTATGCACAATACCTAGCGGTATTGGCATACATTTTTTGCTAATAGAAAATGTCATAGTGTAAGTACCGTGTTCTAATTGCATTGGCCGATTTCCATCACAAGCATTAATTTATCGTAATACTGTTTGGAAATCTCAATGAATTGCTGACGTGAGATTTGCCAGCTGCTGGCGGAACTGCAATTTGCCTCGTGTCATGTACCGGTGTTACTTTGTTGTTCAAGTAGGAGCAGTACAAGGGCTGAATCGAAGCAGCGTGTCTAAGCATTTAAAAATAGCAAACAGATTATTTTTATAAGTGGAGCCAGGGCAGGAAGAAGCATTGCCAATTTGTATTGGGAGAGAGAGCGGAACAGGGTTTTTCGAACTTTCTTCTGAAGCTGCAACAGTTTTAGTGTAAGCTAACACTAGTTTTAGTGTAAGCCGTGCAAACTCCAGCAGCTCTGGTACGTTCCAGTCTATCATCAAATGTGGCAGAGCTGCATGAAAGGAGAGGATGATTTACATTCAAACAACAACAATTAAGCTAGGGGTACAAATAATTCTATAATGAGACTGAGCCAAGGCCGCATGTCAGTGCATTAGACTTCTAGTTCACGTGTAATCATAAATCTTAAGTATGAAGGTTATAAAACTCTTTTCACCAATATTTGTCTGCCTGAAAAATCTATGAAGCATTTCCAGCAGCTTGAAGCTATGAAGAGGAACCACTCAGCTTAATTTACATGTAAAATATATACACTACAAGCCGCAAAAAAGATCTTTTGATGTTTTCCCATCATATAAATATTTGATGTTGTTTAGATTTCTTTCCTGTTCTTTTATAGAGGGTTTTCTACTCAGAGTTGGGTGGAAACATATTTTCTGCCCAGTTTTGTACCAGAATCATGGAGACTGATCAAAATGAACAGATTTTGAAGTTAAATTTATTACTGAAAATGAGATTTATAGATAATTTCTCTTTGGGGAATGTGTTGCTTTATTGATTTTTTCAAAATAAAAAATACTGATATGGACTATTAGAAGCTGTAAGGTGGTGAATGCAATTCCTGGCAATTTTATTATTCCAACACTCTGAAAAGAATTTGTTCAGCTAATTCTTGTTCTTGCTGATGGGAAGTAAACATGAAAGCCTTTGTACACTGATGGGGAGAATTGACCTCTTTGTTCCTTATATCATAACAGTACAGACTGTACAAAATACTCTCTAGAGAAAATTTTTTACATGGAGAAGCAATCTTGGTCTCGCCCGATTCTTAGACACTGAAGAGCAGCCTTGCTGGGTCCAACAGTCTGGCTGTCCTTAAACTGCTGCAGAACCATAGTGGATGCAATGTTTCAGGGCCCAGTCCTGAGCTGTGCAGACGTATCTCCAATAAGACTATACCTGATTTTACTTCATCAGTCAAGAGAAATTTGCTGAGGGTAGATGTATGAAATTCATGTGAACTTGATCACGGTGTAGCTTACCATGACATTTGGTTGAAAAAGAACCAGAGAAATAGGGTTGCAGGGTGAAATCCTCCTCACGTGGCTCGTGAGGGAAATACAGAAGTATTTATATAACTTAAGTGAGTAAATTTGGCCTGCTTATTCCAATACGAAGTACTACCATTGAGCTGGAGTACTTGTAATTTGTATTTTTTAAGGGAGGTAGAATGACATAGTTACTGCCTGATGGATATCCTGCTTTCCCTGCTCATGGTCGTAACACAATGAATATTTTTCTATATAACATATTTATGCAATGCACAGAAGAGAGAAATTCCTGGGTGTGTGGTACAGTCAAAATCAGCTGTGCAACAATGCAATTCAAATTCATAAGTTTCTGCACGTTCTTGTAATATTCCAATAGACTCCAGAAAAAATCCCATTGCAATGAAACGCAAATAAAAACAAAAAGGCGTGGAAATTGCTGATATCTACCACTTACATCTAAATAATGATGATTCTAGTAACAAACATATAACTAAATTTCTGCCACCAGCATTTTCATTACAGCAAAGCAACATTTTAACAGCATTCCTAATCAGCATGTGCAACAAAACAGAAACTCAGCTCAGTGCTACTTAACTTGATGCTTTTTTTTGTCATACAGTGTTTCATAAATAACTTTAGGAAGTGAATCTGATGATAATAATTATACTAGTGCTGTATGCAGCTAAAGACTTCTTCCAGAATAACAAATAACCTGCTAGAAAATCTCTAAGAGCTCCCCATGCCTGCCTACACTAATAATACAGTAGTGCTTTGTGTGTACATAGCCTTTTTAAAGGCACTTTCATGTTAATTATCTAATTAAGCCTTACAATTCTCTTTGAAAGTAAGTAAGTATTATTATACCTATTTTATGGAGGTGGAAACTGAAAAATAAAGGCTTGATGTCATTTCATCTTATGTTATACATCTTTGCTGGAGGGTTTAGGTGGGAGCACAGGCACCCAAAATTCCCCCTTAGGTAGCAGAGAGAACCAGGACTCTCCGGAGGCTGATTTAACTCACCTGAGCTCTGCCTGACTTCTGCCGAGAGCTGCCCTGGGATCGGCTGGTGGGAGCACTGGTAAGTTAGGTCTGAGCTCACTGTCACTAGTGCTTTACCGCCTAAATTTTGGGGGGGTGTTGCAGTTTAACCCAGCAGGCAGCCGAACACCACACAGCCGCTCGCTCACTCGCCCCCTCGCACAGTGGGATGGGGGAGAGAATCAGAAAAAAAAAGTAAAATTTGTGGCTTGAGATAAAGACAGTTTAATTGAACAGAAAAAGGAAGGGAAAATGATAATAATAATAATAATAACAATAATGATAGAATATACAAAGTGAGTGATGCACAGTGCACTTGCTCAACACCCGCTGAGCAATGCCCAAAACAGCGATCACTACTTCCTGGACCACGCCTCCCATTCATGTACTAAGCATGACGTCACATGGTATGGAATACCCTGTTGGCCAGCTGGGTCAGCTGCCCCGGTTATGCTCCCTCACAGCCTCTTGTGCACCTGGCAGAGCATGGGAGGCTGAAAAGTCCTCAACTACTAGACTACTTAGCAACAACTGAAACATCAGTCTCTTATCAACGTTCTTCTCATACTAAATCTAAAACACAGCACTAGGAAGAAATTTAACTCTATCCCAGCCGAAACCAGGACAGGGGGAGAAAAAAACCCCAAAGCCAAATCAATAAAGCTCCCAAACTTGTTTATAGCAGCGGTCCACTGTCCAAGTTGTCTTTAGAATCTTTCTCAGTTGGAAAAGGTCCCAACACTTATAGAAGTCCACTCGCATTGCAGGTGGCCTACAGGGTCTTAGAAATGAAGCCATTAACACCCAAAGCTTTTTCAAAGCCCTGTGGCAGAGGTCTATATTTACCTACCATGTTATGCACTTTGAACCCTTATGTGTAGAGAGAATGAGGAGATGGGAAGAGAGGATTCTCTTGCTCTTTGCGAGAGGAGTGCCTAAATTTCCACGCCTGTCAGCAGGGATCTGGCTGTGAGCAGCAAAGGATCTCTATGGGAGCCACAGGGCTTGTCCATACTGCAGTCCCTAGGCTAGTTTCGGCACACGTGGAGCTAATTTTCAGCTAGCTATCTCAGGCAATGCTATGGTATGTATTTGGTGGCTCAAAATTTGGCAGGGAGAAGTATCTCTAACCTTCCTCCTCCTGCCCGGCAAGCAGCATCCGCCCTAGCTAGCTTGCTGCACTGTTTGCAGTGTTTTGAAACAACTTGTGTAATCATCTGTGAAAGTGTTACATGTATAGTCACTGATGAAGTTTCCAAATGAGTGAAAAAAACCCTAGGAACAGAGGTGCTTAACATAAGAAAGGAAATACGTTTCGTAGATGATAGTTTATAGTCATATGAACGGTCTGCAACCTCTCATGGACCACAGTTGCAGTACTGAAGGAGCAAGACACTATAGGCAGCGCCAGTCTTTGCCCTTCTTCTGTTTTGGTGGAAACGCTTGATTTCCCATGGCTGCGGGTAGCACTGGAAGATCCGACAGGCAAAGTAAAGCTCTTTAAGCCACAGGTTGTGGGCTACTGCCTTAATAGCTACATTTCCGCTGACTTTCCTGTGCAAATCCAATAAATAATTCATTCAGTGATTGTGGCTGATAGAGCTTTCTTCTGTGCTTGCAATGATTCAGACATCACTTTTATCTTTTCTAAGTCCTAATACGTAGTTAGTGAGTGACTTCACTTGTTCGTTCGAAGCCATAGCGCTGGAAATTTAAGGCTTGGATGCTTAAGCAAAAATTATAACCAACTTAATCAGGCTGTGGCTGGCCCAAGAACATGCAGTGATGGAGGAGATCCAGAGTGTCATGTCCATGCGTGACCGGGGAGAACCACTGTAACTGGGAGCAGTTTCCTTGGCATGGAGGGGTCAGGCTGTGAGCAGTGGAGACCACATCAGCAGAGATGCCCCGGACGGGGCGTCCGTCCCCTCTGGCAGGTGGGTTTGAGGCAGTAGTGATTTCAGCTGCAGCTGCTAACGTGGCGGTGAATCGGTGCCCTTCGTTACAGCCGCCGCCATCACGGCAGTGCCGCCAGGAGAAGCGTGCCGTTGTCGGCCGTGAGGAAAGTCGCCCATTAAAACTGCGCATTACATCAGGAAATGGGCCATTTAATGGCACCGCTTGAACCTGCCAAGAATCTTTTTTTTTAATCCACATTGAACTGTTTCCAATAAAGAATCAGAGAATATTGTAATGCTCTTATTTTTCAGAAAAGCAGGCGAGTCTTAGAGGAGGGGCCTCTTGCAGGGGTTATTAGTATTTGCCGCTCCCCTGAAGACTTCAAGGGAAGTGTGTGCAAAGCTGAAAAGGTAGCAGAGCTTTTTCTGTTTCCTTTCAAGTGCTTGCTGCAGGGGAAACCACAAGGACTTTCTTCTTGTGTTGACTGCTGTAATGATGTGCTGTACTATTGAGCTTCCAGGTCTAACTGACATGGATCAATTATTTGAGTTTGATGGGCCACCTGCTCGGGAAACTTCTCTTGTATTTATAAAAGACCTGGCAGTGCTCTCCTGGCAGGAGATACTTTTATATTCCCTCCTGTGGAAGAGCTGTCCAGGTTGAATTATAAAATGAATCATTGCCATGCTGGCAATGGGATGTTATTTGGGTTTTCAAGTACCGCAGTATGACTTCCTCAGTGTGTAGTACTGGATAGTTAATTAACCTAAAGTACGTGCCGAAACTTGAGACCAAAATTACACTTTGCAGAGAAAGGCTCCTTTGCATTAGGAACACTCATGTATGTATCAATACAGGATAACGTGTATAGATTATTGCAGGGTATCATCTAGAGTTTATAGGTGGTAGTGTCAGTTGTAACAGTTGTATTCTTGCAGCAACTCAGCCAGCTTTTATCAACGTGCTTCCCACGTGAAGTATCATCCCGGCTTCTCAGCAGCAGACCACTCCGCCGTTCACGTGCAACGGGGGAAGCCCCCTGCTCCTGCAGACACCTGGCTGCACGTGCTGCGCCTTTGCAGGTATTTCCTTACCAGCTGGGTGCGGAAAGGGAACGTGCAGCACCCTTCTTTCTTAGAAGAGGAGATGGTTTTGTTTCTGTTTAGTTACACTTTCTGTGTGGTCAGTGCGATCAGCAAGAGGATCAAGTGTGGAATTACGAATGGCAAATTGTTCTTAGCCGTGTTCTTGCAAGATTTTGTTTAATTGCTGGGGCAGTGTTTGTTACAGTTCCCCAACATATTAGACATCTACAGTTTCTCCCAGCACTGGAATTCTTCACCACTCTTCTTGCTATGACAAGGGTTTGATTGCCATCCCCTTCCCACAGAGTTTTACTGGCAGCAGTATGCGGATATTTTAAATATTTTGTTTGGAAAAATCTGGTTACTTTAACCAAAAGAGACATCCCTTTGGGATTCTTTTGATTAATTTAAATAACCTATATTAATTTTTTTTTCCTGGCTAAGAAAATAGTCTTAAAATATACAGCCATCTTTTCTGAATGTGCCTGCTCTGTGCTTTCTATCCTTTCAACATTCAATCATGTAAAAGATTATGTTTTGATTCCTCTGAGCAACCTTATGTCTGGAAGACTCCCTTTGCAGGGTATCTTCCTGTGCAAGGCATAGCGGCAGGTGTGGAAAAAAATCCCTGAGTACTTCAGTTGTCTCATTAAATGGGATATTTGTACTCCTGAAGTCGCAGCATGTGGAGATCAGACTCCTTTAAAACACAGAAGTGGAAATATTTATGGATTTAGGTGGTGGTTTAGCTTGTTTGGCTTCACTTCAAAGAAAGTGAGGAAGTGTATGTAATGTATATATTGCTGGTTACTTGTTATTTTCTTGGGGAAAACAACAGTGTGACCAGATTCCATTTTGGCTGCGCAACGTTAAATCAGTGCAAACCTGAAACCACGTCAGTATTCCTGACATTTCATCAAAGCACTGATTTGGCAGCTCTTGACATTTGGATCAGTGACTGAACTTGTTTTCCTGTTGATAGCAAGTCATCCGCAGTTAGAGCAAAACATGGCTCCTAGACCTGACAGATCTTCCTTTGCGTTGAAAATAAATCCTAACATTACAAGGTCATTTGAGAGCTGTCACTGGGAAAAAGATTTTGCTCTTAACCCTTATCTGGGTCAGTACTTCTTTACGTTTCTATGGTCTTTACTTGAGGATCTGAAAGTGCTTTATAAATATTAGCTAGCATTAGATGATCTCTCTGCTGAGTTTGGTAAAACAGTATTTCCTTCATTCTATACCTTAGACTCAGAGAAGTTGAGTAACTTGCCCAAAGCAGTCTATGGTAGAGCTCCGGATAAAATTTATGCCACTACTGGTTGGCCTTCTGTACTCTGGTATTTATTAAAAGGCTGTATTAACTGGTTCTACTGATTCCAAGGTGAAATAAGATATAATTATGCCTTATAAACAAGCTCAGGAACTGACAGGAGGGAGAGAGAATTATTATTTAAGTTAGAGGACAGTACGTAATTTTTTCCAGGATAAAGCAGAAAGGGTGAGACCGTCCAGCTGCTGCCCGTGCCACCCTAACGCTGGGGGCTGACTGCGGGTGTGAGCAGGGTCCAATTTAGTTCCGGCCATTAAGGGGTGTTATAATCCCTGTTTGCAACACCAAGTGGCCGTAGTCCTAACCGAGGGACCTCTCGGGCATTTTTGGAGAGGCTGAAGAATGACATTTCATGGTTACACTGCTAAACTCCTTTTTTCGTACAGCGGCAGGAGAAGATCCTGAAAAGGCTGACTTTATTAATCGTGTGATTCTAATCTCATGTACAATTGTCTGCATAATAGTTGTATTATATGTACTTTGTTCTTCTGGCTTCACCTTAATCAGCCTCCTTATTGATGCTTGATTGGCAATTTTGAGACGTGGGATGGAATTCAGCTCAGCACTGGATCGTGGACCTGGAGTGAATGGTTCCTCTCAGCATGAACGTATTTTTTCTGTAATATATCACTTCTGCATCAGCGATTCTCTACATGACCTCCTTGCTTTTGATTTCCTATTTGCAATATCAGCTTTTTCAGACAAAATCAATGATGAGCGGTATAATTAATTTTTACATGTTTTAGTTAAGTTTTCAGCTGCTCCAATACTTCTCATTATCTTAGCGTGATCTCTTGCTGCAACCGAACATTACAATGAAAAAACTGTTGCTTAAATAAAATATTATTTTAAAAGTCCCCTGCAAATTGTTAAACTAATTAAAGTTCAGTGATGCAAAGTGAAGATACCAGGTACTGCACAAAGAAATGTCAGGTAGCGCGAGGTATTTAGAAGGTCTCGGGAGCCTACAACAGCTTGGGGCAGATTCTGTCATTCCTACGTTCGTGTGTCATCTCATCATCCTTCTGATACCTGATGCCATTTTCAAATAGCTGTCAGGCAGCGCAGTGCATGCCTTGGTGAGATCTGCAGTCCCCAAGGTGCTTCTGCAGGGCTAAGGTGCCCTCCGAGCGTGTGCCGGAGGGACGGGAGGGCAGCCAGAGAGGAGGAGGAAGCTGAAGCTGATGGAATCTTTCTGGGACATTTCCTTGGGGCAATTCTGTTTCTGGGCTCCGGGAGCCGATGCTGGGCAGTGGGACGCGGCGCTGTTCCGTGTCCAGCATGACCAGTGCTGGTGGGTTCCCAGTGCAGGGCAGCAAATGTCATTTTCATGGGACACCAAACTGGAACTTGCCTGGTAGAAGATACTGTTATCCCGGTCATGAGGCTGAATGACACGTTAGTGTCTTCATGAGCTGAATTTGCAGGTTGAACTGAGATCACCAGTAATAATATGGGATAATACAGAAAGCTTTGAGTTCTTGGCAACTTTTGAAACTCTGCGTTGCAGAAAAATACAATATTTAACCTGCTGCTAGATAGGAAAAAAATTGATGGTGCCTTGATTCTGCCAGGATTTTTTTTTTTAGAGGAACTCATCTTACTCTATTTCACTGGTAAATTAATCTGTTCATTGGGTTCTTGGGTAGAAGACAGACATTGCTTAGCTGTTGCCTGCTTAATTATACACTGTGATTTTGATTGGCAGTGGAACGTGCATTGAAAAGCAGCTGGAAATGTCTGTCAACTAGTTTAAAAACTGGTGAGGAATCTCTGTCTCCTGCAGCAGCTGCTTGCTGTGCTGAACCTAGCCCAAGTGAGAGGTTGGTGGATGGGTGGAGGGGGAAAGCAAGCAGCCTTCACCCTCTTCTGAACGGTCAGAAGTGAAATGTCTGAAGCTACTTTCAGCAAACACTGGCTTCCCACTCCAAATCTGAGGGTTGAGCATGAAGAGCTTGTGTTTCTGCGGAAGGCATTAATTGGGATTCCTGTCTGCCGGAGTGCGTGTGAGGATGCGTTTATTGTGTTAACTCAAGATTCTTACAGTGCATTTGGCTTTTATGTGTGTTTTTTATAACTGATGCTCAGTACTTCAGTAAATTGTGCGAGACTCCAAATCATGAAGGTAAAGGCACTTCCAGTGACTTCTGCAGGGGAAAAAAAAATGTAACAATGAACACATTCAGTTGAAAGCTGTGAGCTATAAAAAGAAAAATATTGGACATTAATGACACTCTGTGAAGTTAGAAACCATTAAAAATGGCCAGAAGACAGTTTGTGCAGGGACAAGCTGGTGCTTTCAAGGCCACCAGCAGCACCATGGTATTTGCCTTTTCTTCATCCCCCATCATCTTTGTCCACGATGCTCTGCTGTTGCGTTGCTGTTCTTGCTCTGTCTCCGCTTGATCACACTGGTGTTGTGGGGGAGAAAGAGAACGAAAAGACCAGGTTCTGTCAAAACTACAATCTTTTTGCCAGCAGTTGCTTTTTCCTTGCTCTGGGATTTTCACCCCAGAAGAATCTTCCCAGTGGTGAAAACAGGACATTTTAAGAGTTTTCCATGTTTCCCAAGGAGTTGTGAGCCAGTGACTGGCGAGTGAATACCAGAGGCTGATGGGCATGAAAACTCGGGGAGAGGGTTAGTGGACATCACCAGCTCAGCAGACTTGCCCAGGCCAAGGTAATGCAAGTAATCATCCCTTCTCTGGACAGCATTACTCCAAGGTTTGTTGCCAAAAGGGAACAGAAGAGGGGGTGTATGTCCATTTGCTGGGATGCTGCCGTCAGGTCTGGTGCAGGAGGGAAAGGGGAATGTGAGCTACGGGGACAACACTGAGGCCAGTCCCATGATGTGCTGTTTGCAGCCAAATTACAGCTCTAGCTTTGACTGCAGCTCTTCTTTTCAAAACTTTTAAATGGGCATAAAGTGCCATACAAAATAAGCAGGATTCACCATTCAAAACAAGAGGTGTAGCTTACAAAGTGATTTAAATAACTGTGCTTTCAGAAATGCCTGTGCAACATGACTTTGGTGATTTACCTTATAATGGCTCAAAGCCAAGAGCGTAATGAAATTGTGAGCAGAAAAAATTACTCTACTGCTTTTTCCCTTTTGCTATCTGCTGATTTATTGGAAATGTCTTTCCTTCAAATAGTTGTCTCGTTAACCCACGTGCTGCCAGCATCCCGGGAAAGGAAAGATAGGCAAAAGGGTCAGTGAATGTTGTTCTGTACAAGCGAGGAGTTTTGCAATGGCATGTCTCCGCTCTTCTGACATGGGCTGTTTAAACCCTAGACTTATATTGCAATAATAATGAGATATTCATCCCCAATATTGATTCTCTTCCCAGTTTGGGACTGCATGTGCATCCTCTCTTTGCAGTTCAGGAACATGGATTTGGATCTTCATGACTAAATTTCACGAGTGGCTACATCCTTTTTAGTATGGCCTGCAGACTTTAGCAGGGCCTGTTGCGACAGGACAAGGGGTAATGGTTTTAAATTAAAAGAGGGTAGATTCAGATCAGATGTAAGGAAGAAATTTTTTACGATAAGGGTGGTGAAACACTGGCACAGGTTGCCCAGAGAGGTGGTAGATGCTCCATCCATGGGAACATTCAAGGCCAGGTTGGACGGGGCTCTGAGCAACCTGATCCAGCTGAAGATGTCCCTGCTCACTGCAGGGGGGGTGGACTAGATGGCCTTTAAAGGTCCCTTCCAACCCAAACTACTCTATGATTCTGCTAGTGCACTTGCAGTAGTAGAGATGAGACAAAATACAGGGAACTAGTACCGTATTAATATGGCCCTCGTGGTGCCGTATGGCTATTACCTCACAGACACCAAGGACAGAAGGAGGGAACTCAGACCTGGCAGGGAGGCTTTGCTGTAACACACTTGCTTCCAGCTCCCGATACAAAAGCCTGGCTGCCTGCAATCCTTTTTGTAAGAGACGGAAAATAAATTGCTGCTGTTGAACATTTTATTTGCACTTGCAGAATATTCATCCAAGGAGCAAAGAAAGCACCAGAGGAGTGTGATGAGGGCTCGTTTTTTTTTTAACAAGCCAGTAGGAAATAACGCCAGAATCAGACACAGCAGAGGATTTTTGACAACATGGAAATTCCTCTTTGTGCATTGCCAACTAACTCCAGCTCAGTGTGATTCCTCTCACCTTGAATCAACAGCAGCTCCTAGCACTGCTGCAATTTCTTAATCAGTGACTATTCAGTACAGCTTCATCATTTGAACCTTTCCATTGTAGAGACAGACTAAGTGTGGCGGCTAAATAGCTCTTGTTTCTGTCCTTCTGGAAGATCGGAAAGAGACAAATACTGGCAGAATTTCTGGATAGTGTCTTTGTTAGTTGGTGTGTGTAAATTCTTCAGGAATGCTTCCTTAAAGCAATTTTTTTCTTTTTTTTTTTGAGGGGGGGAAAAAAAAGGTAAAGTGGATGCAAAGAGGTGTCGATCTGAATAAATTTATACAGAAAATCAGATTCTTTCTAGCTGCCAGAGTTTCTGGAGTATTTTCCTAAAGAGATATTAGGGACTAAAAGTCTAACATATTTTGTTAGTTTTGGGTAAGTTTATGTACTGGAAGAAATGAGGTTGTGTCTGAAATAACAGGCACATAAATAGATGATGTTCCTTTTGAAATGGAAGTGTTCTCTGGTCTTTCAAAATGGTTCAGGTCCACGTCGTGCTCTGCTGGTTTCAGATATTGCTTTGTCCGTCTCCCACTTTCTGTGCATACACGTGTCTGCGTTAGCAGATGGAGACCGTGTCCATGGCACAGCAGTGGCAGATTTTGTAGCTGCATCTATTTCTCACTGTCTTGAGACTAAACAGGCATCTGCTATTTATTTCTGGTGGACATTGAAAGGAAAGTTGAAGGATACAAAAAACAATCTAGCTTCAGGTTTTGAAAAGTACATAGGCTAAAGGCAGGGTCATGGCCACTGTTTCTTGTCTCAGTTACACAAGTTTTAGGGTCCTGTGCTGCTTATAGACTTCTGTTGTAAAATTATATCTTCATTTTTTGTGTGTTTTGGCCTTTGTAATGCACAGGCTACAGCACAAATAGAATTTCATGCATGTGAAGTCCCACTGATTTCATATCTTTCTGCTCCCCTTTGAAGGGTGCGTGTTTGAGAATCAGTAAAAATCTACACAAAGCCAGTCCCAAAACATGAGCTGAAGCCTTCAAAAGTAAACTTAAAACAGTTTTCCAAGAGGGTGTAAACTTTGCAAAAGGAAATGAACCCTGAGACAAGAGCTGGTGATTGCAGGAAAGAATTCAGACCATGTCTAGAATTTTCCTGGTAGGAGTTAAGGAATGATCTGTAGGTAGATGAAAGATGAGAGTTGGATCGCAGTTGTAGAAGGTTTAGCCAAAGAAATGGTCCAGCTGCAACAGTCTTTGTAACTGCAAGACTAAGGCAGAGCGTGACGCGCAGCCTGGCTGCCTTGGGCTTGCTAACAAAGGTGAACTGCCAGGGGAAGGGCACAGAGAAAGAAGTCAAAGCCTCACTGGCCACGGAAGTCGGCTGTCTTGGTGTGACAGGATTCAGTAAAAGTTTTCTATCCCATCTACAGTCCCTAAAGATGAGAATGCACAGATGTTCCTGGTTCTCTAAAATAACACAGAAACACTCTTGAAAGTGATGCTGCCTTTGGGGCTCATTTGTTTAAGCTTTCTGTCTTGGCACAAAAGGCATGGCTGAGAAGGCAGAAGGGAGGAGGAGCTCTAGGAGGCAACTCAAGGAGCTCATCTTTAATGGTGGTGGAAGTCTTTCTCCTGGAAAAGCGATTGCATTGTTAAGGTATGGCACAAGTCCTTGAGGTGTGTTTTGAGGCTGACTATAAATCCGGGGCCGCTTGGGACAAGAAGAAAAGTAGCAAACTCTGTACAGTTACCAGACAATCCTTGGAAGCTGGTCTCCACATGCAGGTAAGGGCGGTGATTGAGTTGACAGTGTAGCTCCCTGAGCTTGGACTCACTGATCACGATAGTCAAGGCTGGTCGAAGAGGCCCTGAGACACATGGAATTTGACACTAACAGTTTTTTTTTTCCCCCGCATAAGAGAGTGGCAGCTTGTGGGAGAAGAATAATGATAGTTCAAAGTCTTGTAAATATATGTTATGCCTCAAAGTTGTGTTGGAAGGGGAATTTTTCCGCAACCTTGCCAATTAGAAGTGATAAATATTTGCATTCACAGGTGCCCTGAAATCCTTGCTCTGAGAAAAAAGGAAAGACAGAACAAGATTCTGAATTCGGTACTTGCTAAAAAAGAGACTTGGGGCTGTGTGCAAACTCTTACTTAATCTTTGTTGCATTTGCTGTTTCACTGGACTTTTTTCCTGCTACTTCCACTGATGTCTGGTAGATGGCATTAGCGTATAACAAATTTCTCAAGTCCTTTTCTTATAGGAGGGGTTTTATTTTTTATCCATTTTACAGATAATAATGCTGTCTTATTCAGGGTAAGCAGTTTTAAAGCATTTTTTTTTCTCAGGGTTTCAGTTATGTTTTGACTAAATGCTTATATCACTCAACATGCCTTTTTTCCTCCTCCTTGTGCCGTACAATTATTGTTTCTTCTAGAAGGTATCAATCATTGAGAAAGAAAACAAACTTGATATCTTCATCTGACTCTGAATTTAGAAGCTCTGTTACATTATGCATTGTTTATATGCAATACCATAATTATTTCACATTCTTCAGTCTTAGAAGTGGGGACAGCGCTCTGAAGGAAGAAGAAAAATTTCTCACACAGAGAGGAAAGAAGATCAGATACTCAGAGTAGACGTGCTTATGTATGGGGTGGAAGACATACCGGACTGCTTTGGAGAGACAGCGGAAAGGAGCTCCATAAATATATTTTATCTTTTTTAGTACACATACATTTGTAGATAATTTTGTACACTCCCAGGAAAATTAATAGGACTTTCATGAAACAAAGGCCATTTTGCATAGGAAAATGGGCAATTGTTTATCACCTCCTAGGGATTTTCTTTGTCTGGACCAGGTTTCATCCACAGGTGAACTATGGCAATAGGGTTTACGAGTCTATCCGTAGCTTTAGCTTCATCAATAGGTAAGACATCTTTTGTGCTGAGATGTACACATTCATCCTTGCTTTTAGCTTGAAGAAGCAGCTAACATTTTGAGCAAACATTTCAGTTAAATGCTGGTTGAAAGACATTTGGAGCAATGGGCCACAAGAGTACTGCTTTTTTTTCCACATTCTTCCCGCTATGGAAAAATGACTTCTTATTTTCTTCATAAATAACCAGGCTTCCAACAAAAATCACCAGTTTCATAATCAGTTTCTTCTCAGAACAAGCCAAAGCCTTTAATTCTCCAAGCTTTGCATAACAGTAGCAGAAGGGAAAACTGGAGTGCTAGGGAACTGTTCTGTGGGCAAAGTAATGATTTTAAATAATCCTCAAGAGATACCTGCTTATGAAGACCATCCTTGCCAGATCAGATGTGCTTGATAGCAAAGGACTAAAAAATGATAGAGATATCTTTGAGATTAATTTTGTATAAAGAGTATACAGATGCAAAATATGCTAAGCACCAGGTTTTATTGAATCTATCTAATTATGAGCAAATGATCTGCATAATTTTCTTGCATTTTCAACCACATTTTCTTGAGAGTGAAATATTTAAGATAATTATAAAGAAATGCCAGCACATAATTGTGACAAATTATATATTTAAGGAATCCTTGGGTTTGTCTTTACATAGAAATGCAAATAATTTAGGATAGGCAGGGCTAAACTCTTTCTGGGTGCTGGTGTAAGAGGCATTATTGTGGTGCAGACCTGCCAGCCCTTGCTCTCCAGGCGTGGTCCCAGCCTTCGTGCCCGGACTGACTGTTTGCACCTCTGCTCCCCTTTGCAGAGGGTGCTGTGTCCTCCAGCCAGAGAGTTTGGTCCTTACTGTCACAGGTGTAAGGTTGGAAGGGTTCAAATGGGCAACCTGGCTTGGTTTTCAAAGTAGATGAAAGACATGGAGAAAGCGCAAGGCGGATGGACTTCTGGTGCGCATTAAAAGAAGTCACTGGAGCAGGTGTTTTGTGAAGTATTTTATTCATGGGTTAATCCAGTTGTCTGTGGATAGAATGGCATGTAATTTGAGTTATGTCAAATGCTCATGTAAACATCTATTGCCGGAAGTACTTAAACCCCGACGTGGGCGGGGGCTGCAGCCTGCTGGGTGCATCCACCGGCCCAGGAGCCTGCGGCTACACCTTCTGCAGCGCAGGGCAGCCGTGGATCCCAGCCGGAGCCGCGCTGACCTTGCACGGGCTGATGTGGTCATCTGCTCCTTGGCAAGAGTCAAGTCTTACTCAACCTGTGCAAGACTGGTGTGGCAAATGCCTTTTCCCCAGCGCTGAAGCGAGTTCAGGGTTCGCTGCACCACCAGAGAATCGATGGGGCCCCATTTTGGCCGAGTGACAGTCTCCCATCATAAGGTGCTTAGAAATCCTTTACTGTGAGGCTTAAGCATCACTTAAAGATTTGCTGCCCACTGCATTGCAGTGGATGAAGAGATGCAACACGTGTATTCTGGTAGCCAGCTTTTTTTTTTTTTTTAAAATAGCTTCTAAAACATGTTGTGTGTCTGAGAGATGTCTCAGTGCCTGCAAGCATTCCTTGTTGCAGAATACATGGGCAGCTTGAGTGTACAGCAGCTGAGGAAAGCGTGTGGGTGTATTTCTGTCCTTTTGTCTGCGACAACCTGTAACTTTCAGCCTGAAGGTGTCATTCCTCTTCGGAAGACAGCAGCGGGGCCTTCTGAAACCTATCAAAGACAGATTGACTAGTTTCACGTGGGGATCACCATCTGTCTGGAATGTGTGCCGACCTGCCGTAGCACCACAACCTTTACTTGGTTTCTAAGGGTAGCAGAGGGAGGTGCCCTTGCTGGAGTCTCTCTGAACCTCCCCGGCTTGTTATTTCCCCTCCCTCTCCCCTTCCATCTTTATGGTGGCCTTCTATTATTATTTGCAGGTGGGTTGCCTTACAACTGTTATTGCACCTTTCCTTGGCCTCTGTCATATCTTACACAGTTACTGAAATAGTGCCGATTGTGGACTGCTATCCGGTGTAAAAATAGAATGTTGTTCTAATGTAGAGCATTAAAATTCATAGACTGTAGCCGGGCTGTTTCTTGCGCTTTCTGGGCAGGACTGTTAACCTTTGAGAGATTTGCTGTGGAGTTCCAGCTGTAGAATAATACAAACAGGTAAGTGGAAAGGAGCCCTACTGGGAGAAGGTTTATGTGTTGGGATGATAAACCCATAAAACTCTGGGACTGTTCCAGCCCATGCTCCCAGCAGCATCCCCTGCAAGCACACACATTCCCCCACCGGCTTGCCTTTAAAGCCTAACTACCTGGTGATGTAGGTTAAAAGAAATGCTCTGGCTTTGCTGTTGCGTTGCAGGGAGATTGCTTTAACCTCTGTGTGGCAGTAGGGATGGAGACTTCTGTAACGCCGCGCTAAGTTGCTCCCGATTTTCTTTGACGATGATAAATAGCTGAAGGGGGAAAGGAGGAGGCTTTGCTCAGCAGCACTAACGCGAATGCGGGGCAGCGCTGCTCCGTACAAGGGGCAGAGGCTCACTTGCTAGAGCAGCGTGTTGAGAAACACTTCACCTCTGGCCTTCTCAGGTAGGAGCTGTTGCTGCAGAATTCACACCTAACCCCACCGTAACAATACATTACTTGTTACTTAAATACCACTCTACTTAAATACACGTATATGTTTTCACACGCAATTGAGAGTAAATGCTCTCCGTTGATTTCTCACGCGGATCTTCTGTAAGGCAGGGGGTCACAAAAACACTAAGCCTTTTATTAGGTCATCTTTGCATTTGGAAACAGGTTTTGTGGGAAAGGGATTTTATTTTTCACTTTGCATATTTCCTGCCGCAGTGGAGGGAGAGTTCGCTCCAGCTGGAGTATGGCCCTAACCCACAGAAACTGAGGAGGCAGGACACTTCTGAACGATGAGAATAAGCCAGGTGGGCACTTGGAAAAAAGACAAAATCAAATAAGCTTTTTTTTTAATTACCAGTTAGTGATTTCATAAAGTTAAATTGTAATTGTAAATACATCTCTGAGTGAGGGATAGCTTGAAAACTGTGCTACTCTTTGAGAAGCATCCACATAAACTTTTGTCTGTCATTTTGGGCAGGTAAAGTCCCTCACAGTTTAGAAGGGATCAGCTCTCTTACCTTACTGACAGCTACTTTGCCCAAAAAGTAAGTCTGGGTGCAAGACACAAAGCCTCTCTCTCTCTTTTTCTCTCCTTGCCCTCACTCCCTTTGTGATTCTCATTGGACAATATCAGGATATCGAGGAGGGTATTTTTAGCCTGAAAGAATGGAGAATTTAGGGCAGAAATGATGTTAACATTAATCACAGCAGTGATGAAATTTCATTCCAAAATATACAAATGACACAAGATTTCCCCCGTGTCCTACTAATGCAAAAAAGATCCTGTTGCTGCCAAACTGTAGGGTGACTGCTCACAGGTAATCCAAGACCGTAATTATATGGTTTTAGGAGTAAAAGATGGGGCCAAGAACCGAGTTGTACGTTGGCTCTCAACTCCGCAGAGGAAGGGACAGAACATTTGTTTCTCTTCCATACTCTTATGGGACCAAACATTTTTACACTCATCCTTAGTATGAGTCTTTTAGCTCACACAGAGATTTGGAAGCAGCAGCCCTCTCTGACACTGGAGTGGGGGCTAAGTCTTACCAGCTGCTGAATTCGATAAATATTTGGAAGAGGACAGCAGACCAAGTGCAAATGGTCTCATCAATTTTCTTGAGTGCCGCAGCCCTTACGACTGCTGTTGAACACACAGGAAAAACCTCTAGCCCAGGCTCCAAGAAACTGGTTAGGTAAGGGAAAGCACAAGGAATCCTCTCAGAAATTGAGAGGCAACAGCTACAGCGATAAAGGGATTTCCCAATTAAATGGCTTTTTACCCTTTGCGACATCCTGCCAATAACTGAAGCAGAGATGCTGAGCTTGAGAGGCCATCGGGTAGATCGCTGTAGATAAATCTGAGTCTGGAATTTTTGCACAATGGCCTTTTCATGGTCCTTGGAGTAAATATCCTCACAGATATGCCTCTACCCTATTGAGTTCTCTGGCAAAGGTCAGATGTGATTACTGACATACAAACATGCATTTATTTCTCAGGCCATTACATCTTTTTTTCTTTCCCTCTGGCTCACACATTCTACACAATCTCAGTGTAGCTTAATGTTCCTATCAATTTGCTTTTTAAACCTTCCCCCTCATTCTCTGTTGAAACTCAAAATATGTGAGTATATGTGCATGCGTGCATTTGTTTATATATAAGCATAATCATTCTTTACTCTGCTACATCTCCAAGTGTCTGCATACTGTCATGAGCTGCTTTATGAACAGTATGTATCTTATCACCTCTTGCAGAATATAAGTGGAGAGAAAGAATTTGCAAAATTTGGCCGAAGACTGCTCATCATTTTGATTACCAGAACTGCTGTCTCCTTGCTTCTTATTCTAGAGTGGATGTTTTATATCAGGTTTTAGCCTGGTGGTGAGTGGCTAATGTTGTCATGGGAAGAGGAGGGCAAGAGTTCTCCTTTGGATCAGATATTATGTATGAAGGTCGCTGCTGCTCATCTCGGGAGGCTCACATGATCATGGCGAAGTCTTGGTGTCCAGAATGACACACCCCAGCTCATTAAAACAGATGGCAATGTCCAGGACTGCTCCTGGTCTGACAGTCTGCCTTGTTAGTGTTCTGCGAGAGTGCTGCTAATTGCTTTGTAAAAATACAGATACGCTGCCTACGAAAATTGTTCTGTAGAGCCAAATTTGGGTGCATTGGGTGGTGTTAAACTTTGTGATATAATAGGATATCTAAGTGTAAGAAGAAGCAGAGCTGCTTTCTTGACAGAATAAAAATAGACGGGAGTGCAAAGGGAAAGACTGTGATATGCAGAGACTGCTGAACAGCTCTGCTTGACCAGCAACGCGCTCTGCATTAAATGTAAGCAGCATGGCATGGCCATACTCCAAAAATCCCCACCAGAGTAGAGCTGGCAGAGAAGCTGAAGCTTTTCCCCCAGAAGACGATTATTGCAGGCTGAGGTGAAGATTTGCCTGCGTTGGGGCATATATCTAACCGAAGCTTAGAGAGCAGCTGTGTGCCTTGAACCTGATTTCTGAAAGAACGAAGGGTGAGACTGCTCAGGTAAGAGTCATGAATTTGGATACCATTAAGATTTTAATAGAAGAACAATTATTGGCCTGACCAACTGAATATTTGCTCTTATATCTGTATGAAATTAATCTTCACAGTTATTTTTTCTTTCTTGCTTTCTTATGCCAGGGGGGTAGAAGCTGTGGAAGTGGCACACCTTTGTGTGGTCTACCCATCCCGCTTCCTTGTCGTGCTGCAAATGAAGAGGCTCTGTTGTTTGTAAATGAAGACCTTTCCGATTATTGATAAATAACTTTGGATGGGGAGTATGACACATGCTGGCTGGAAGAACAGGGCTCTGTAATAGTAACATTACCTTGAACTTACTGCCCACGTAGTTTGAGAATGATTCAGGATAATTACATTAATGTTGCCGGAGAAATTAAAAGGAAAACTTTCTATTTTACCTATTAACAAGCTCTACTGGCCTTAAATTATTTCTGAGAAGAGCCTGCAAATGGCTGAAATCATCAGAATAATTACAAAGCAGTGGTTGGGCTGCGGGGGAGGGCTGGATGAGGTCCTGGCTGTGGCTCTTTGGTTGACGGGAAAACACTGCTTCTGCTTTTGCGGAAGAAGGAGCATGGCACAGAGCTTTCTGATTAGGCACGCTGCAGTCTGCAGATGAGCTCAGGGAGTCTGCAGGTCATGGACCCTAACAAGAAAATAGCCATTAGGAGTAGGTTGCTCTCAATGCAGGTGTTACACATCAACCTGTGCAGCGTTAAGCATGAGC
Organism: Calonectris borealis; assembly: GCF_964195595.1. NCBI lineage: Eukaryota > Metazoa > Chordata > Aves > Procellariiformes > Procellariidae > Calonectris > Calonectris borealis. Next base: position 13,023,169 of record NC_134326.1, read on the forward strand.
CTGCTGCTGTTCTGGCACGCTGGATACTTGAATTTCCGTCCTCCGCCCTCCCTTTTCTACAGCTCTCCTGAGCCTGTGCAGTGGAAGATCTCTGCCTTTGGTGATGACTTTTTGCCACTTCAATCCTTGTCTCGTAGCAGCGACAGAGATGTTGATGTTTCCGAACTCCAGACCCTGAGCAGCAGCTGTCTGGGTCTGGCCTCTCATAAAAGCTCTGTCCTTCGCCTCCTTGGGCCCTTCACCTGAACTCATGTTGTGTTTTCAGCCTTGTGCAAGCAACGCCAACTGCTGCCCTGACCTCCTGTTCCCCAGCTCACCTGTAAAATTACTATGAAACCAGGACTTTTTGTTGAGTTTCCCTTGGTTGGTTTACGCTATCGTACTGTTTGCTAGCTCCAGATGAATAGAAGGGGCAAAATTTAGTAGTTAGATGTAAATAACTCGGTGTCGTGTGAAGCAAGGTCTCAACTTCAGGGTCACCTCTGCCGTTACTGGAGTTTCTCATCTGCATGAAGTTCTGAGCATCCTTGAATGCCTTCTGCAAGAGCAGGGCCACAGTGGCGTTAGCTCTGCCCCTCTTTGTCTTTAGTTTCCGAGAATTAGAAGATCTTGCATCTCATAACCAGTCCTGTATTTATAGCTTCTTACTAAAAGGTAGCCGTATTTATCTGCTCTGAAGAAACTAGAGCAGTGGGTGAGGATGTAGGCACTGCAAGTCTGGCTGCTTCCAGCGCACGGTTGCATGCACAGACAGTCGGTTGCTCTCCAGGCACAGTCGCAACAGGCTCCTTACAGCTGAACACACACACACAAGTGCTTTTTCATTTTCTCCCATTTCCTTTTCACTTGTCCAACAAGCCCATCTCAGCCCTGCGTGTGATTACCTGATGACCTGTGTGCCTTCATTCATTCGCAGCTGCAGCACTTAAATAGGATTTTGCTCCCTACCATCAAATCAGATCTTCGCTCCCTGCACACACACACACATTTTCTTCCTCCAGTGAAGCATTTCTCTCCAACAATTACTGCCATTAGCTAAACAAATTTGGGGAACCCCCTCCTCCCCTCCCTTGCTCATTACATTGCCCTCCATCCTCTCTGGATGCTCAGGGCTGGGCGAATCCGTCAGGAATGCCAATAGCTGCCTTTCTTGCTGTTCCTGACCCAAAATAGTTAACTTTCTAATCCATCTGCTACCTTAATTCTGCATTTAAGGAGATGGAGCTCAACTGAGTCTTGGCTTCTCCCTTTACACACACACGCACACGAGAGATCTGTTACAAGAGTCCAAGGCTGAGGGTGATTTAAAATAATAATAATTAGACAGATGATTTCTTTCAATTGAGAGTTTTAAAATATTTGAACATTTATATTTATTCTGTTGTGATATTTCAAGAGATTTAATGGATTAAAAAAAAGTAATTTGGAGGGAAAGCTCGAACAAGGGATTGCTTAATTATCTCATCCAGATATCAAAATGTCATTTTGACGTCTTCCTCCACTCCAGGTGCACACACACCTGCATTTACGTGCTGATTCTGCATATTTGTTTTCCCCTGATTTTCATAGGAAGGTTTTGGGAATGTTTCAGCGAATCCCTGGAAATCTGCACCATATGAAAAACCTGTGAGTTTTATTTTGTATGCAAATAGATATTATCAGTTAAACAGAATTAGCTATGATTATTGCTAAGTCAACAGTGAATACTAAATCATTTTCAGCTGCTTCTAGAAAATGCTGGATGCCAGAATGCAGGACAGGTATAAATGGTAGAGAAGGAACTTTCCTTCCTACCTTTTGTAGGTCTCATGTATTTCCTGGTGTAGAAATTCATGGATCCAGGTGGAGTGGATCTTCTGCACAAAATGGAAGTCCCCATGTGTTGCAATCTCCAGCTGCAAAGATATTGGAGCTTTGGGGGGGATTATTTGTTTTTATCTTCCCAAAGAGCTCTAGTAGGTTTTTTTAATCCTCATAACCCTGCCAGTACTGAGAAATAATAGCAGTTACGCAGATAGTTATGTCGCCATCAACTTAAGTTTTACGCTTGCAAGGTTCATATATTTTTGGTAGCACTGGCAGTAATACAAATGATAGCTCAATAACAGAAAAATAGAACAGTCCCTGAGCCACAGTTCCGATGCTTGAAGCATCTTTAAACCCCATACCCAAATGAGAAAGAGATAAAAACAACCTAGTCAAAGTGGCTTAGCTTGAAGGAGCATTTTATATGTTACTTGATGACAAAATAGTTAGGCATTAATGCAGTTTACAGCAAGATACCCTTAAGTGAGGTTGGTGTGATGCCTGACAGATTTAATGTAAATATTTATAGACTTGGCCTACTAATTATGCCAATGGAAGAAATGCGGTATTAATGCTGTCACCTCCCCATGTCTCTACCTGCCAGCACCCTGCCAGCTTGCATAAATATTCTGAAGATAGAAAGTATGGCACGTAAACAGAAGAGATCATTTACATTTTTAATAAGGGATTAAGTTATCTCCAGCAGTAGTTTCCAGCCTGTGGTCCACAGACGCATGGGAGGCCTGTGGACTATTCCCAAGGGAACTGTGAAAAATGACAGAAAAAGAGAGTTTTGTATAGGGTACATAATAATTTCACAGAGAGAGATTTCTAAAGGGGTATGCACCTCCTTTGGCAAATATTTAGGGGTCTACACACCAAGAAAAATTTGAGAACCACTGATTTAACATATTTGTGTAAAGAACTCAATAATTTCAAAGTACCATACTGCCATGTGGTAAATGATGTGACCGTTGGTCCTGCCGGAGCCAGGCTGCCATAAGAAGTCGTGGACCACAAAGCACTGAAGCATGTGCTTAACGCAAAACACACGTCGATCCATTGAAGTTACTGCCTGTCACCATACGTAACTGGTTTGCTGAATAAAGACCATGGGGAAATCTAAGACAGAAGGCAAGGACTGCTATCATCTTGCAAACAGCTCTGCAGATGCCTGATTGTCTCGTACAACTGAAAATCTAATTATGTGAATCTGCGGTTCATATTTTTTCCGTTTCAGTTTATTTATACTAAGAGACTCCAAAGGTTTTAGGCGCCGTTGGTTTCAGCTGTTACTGGTTGCCAACCCAAAGAGTATTATCATTGCCGTTGCGGCCAGTTTAGGAGATGGTCTTTTAGCTGCATCGATAGCTCTCCTGATTTGCGATCCAAAAGTCTGTGGTTTCTGTTCTGGCACAAACTGACTCCTCACAAGCTGTGCAAATAAATCTGAAATGCTATCACCAGTGGTTGTATGTGTGCGGCTTGTGTGCGTGCCTTTCGCTTGGCTTATAGTCTTGAAAACCGAGGCAGCATGACCGGGGGGTTTCATATTGTCTTCTGCAAAATAGCATCTCATTCTGCATACGTCCCCACTGAAGTCAGTGCGGTTGGGTGCTGGTCCAGGTTGCCCCAATCTGGCCTGTGCACGTTGCCAGGGCACGTGGGCAATATTGCTGACCGACGGGTGGGTCTCTGCAGATGAGAAAAGGGCATTTTTGGTAGCAGGGCAGGCTGCAGCTGAAAGCCACAGCAGCTCTCAAACCAGGTTGGCTGGATGAAGTACTGCAGGCTTTCCCTACAAGCAACGATGTGGGTTTTGTAAGATCTCATTGCCGGTGCGTGAAAGGTAGATCTCGCCTTCCTGTGGATAAATGAGTCCTTGCTGTGGACCTAATCCACAGGCCGTGGAAGGCAATGGGCTTCCTACTGCCTTCAATGAGCTCTGGATCAGACCATACGTAAGGCTGTAAGTTATTTCCAATCCCCAGCTGCATTTGTCTCTTGTAAACACTTCATCTGGCCGCTGCACCTCTGTAAATCACAGAACAGAATAACCCGATAGAAGTGGAGTGCACGGTTTTGAAAAGGAACATTAAGAGGGAAAAATATAACTCTCTCTCTTTAAACTGTCTCTTTTCTATATTGTTACCTTGACAACTCTGCTGCTGTGTTCCATCTTTGGTGGGACTTAGCCGTGGTGGAATAAGGGGGACATCCATGTGCGTTTCCACATCTACTCCGGCTCCGCTTCGCGGGCACGTGCCAGGCGCAGGGCATCTTGAGCTGCAGAGCCCACCTTCGCTGCCTTGACCCATGGTGCTGTCTGGAAATGATTACAGATATTAAGAACTGGGACCCGTTCTGATAAAAGGTATAACATTATATCTTCTATTTCTTTTCCTTAAGCCAACACCGGAGCAATGTTAACGCTCTTTAGAAGGAGATGCAAGGTGCTTAAAATATTTTTAGGGGTTAAGACAGCTGGGAAGCAGAGAGGGATGAAAGTACTCAAAAATAGTTGTTTTATTTTTAGTATAAGCAGATACGGGAGTATGTGTCAAGATTAGGATACGGTTCTGATGTGCTGAGCTGAGTCTGGAGATGCTAAAAATATGCTTTCTTTTCTCACAATTTTTAAAAGAGACAAAGGTAAGAGGAGAGTGGTGGTGAACTGAAATTTTAATTCCTGTGCTTCCTTGCTGGTTGGGATTAGCAAAGCTGTCTGTTAACCTGGGCACCCGTGACCCACTGATGCTAGCAAAACACAGAAGGCAGGGTGAGGTGTTATCTGTGGGAATGGGATCCCTCCTACCCCTTTTTCCTCTTCCCAAAGAAAATCCCCACCAACGTAATCCTTTTGTTCTTTTTAACCGAAATGGCTAGCTTTGTAGCTGCAAAGGCAAGACGTGCAGGCTCCAGGGCTGAGTGCAGACAGGGGTGTCTGTGTCTGAACGTGTGTGCGGAGAAGGGGGCTTTTAATGCAAACCACATGTGTTTTCAATTGCTATCTGGAGCCAGCCCAGTAGCTGTAACTTGGCCTGACAAAGCCTTATTGAAGTACAGACAGTGTGGTTTCAAAGCAGTTAGAAAGAGAACGGGAATGCTGTTCAGGAAATTCTTCAGGCATGGGCAGGGACTTGGCTGCAATTCTGCTGTTGGAAAATCTGACAGGGGCAGCTCATGAGCACAGGCCAGGCCTCATGCGGCTCTGAAAGCCGCGCTGCATCTTCCCCCCAGCCGCCAGCACCCCTCGGGGTGTTCATCTGCCCGCCGAGGGATAGGTAAGAGCTGCGTTGCTCCTTCCCGCTGCAGCCGGGGTGATTTGCCGTCTTTTGTGCTCGTGCAAAGAGGCTTCTTGCTTTCAGGCTGTTGCTTGGAGAAAAAAAGTCGCGAATGAGAAGTTGTGGCATATTTGCGAAGGGATGGGAGTAGTTTGAGGCTGGGTGGTGGTTTCTAACTTTGCTTTGGTGGTAATTCTGCAGGCAAAGCAGCTCCTGCGCTGCGTCTCTGCCTGCATGAACGCTGTAACCAAACAATGCCCAACTTTGGGGAATAAGTATGTATATAACCTGAAGCTACTGTAAGGTTGGCTCTGTACCGTGTGTCACTTACAGATTTTGACGAAAAATGTCATCCAGTCACGATAAATACATTTGTAAGTACATTGTATTATAGATTTTTAATGAGTTGAAAGCATGTTTGTCTGGGGGTTGTTTGGCAATTCCTGGTACAGCTAGCTTGTGAAGAGAGGCAGTAATTCAGTAATAATCATTGCCTTGTGATTTCTCTGCTTATTTTTTTCTGTATTTTATAAAGCATGAGCAAACTGCAACAGACAGCACAGTCAGAAATCACGTAGAGCACGTTAGAAGGAAAAACATTAATTTAGGGGCTGTTCTATCCGCAACTTCTCTTTGTGTTTCTTTCCCCAAATAACTTAAGAAACACTTATGACAAAAAGCTCGCTCTCTCTTTAGGAGCCTACCAGATTTAGGCAGTGCTCTCTCATCGTTTCAGTTGCAGCGTTAAATCTTGCCTTGCCTTTGCAGAGATACCAGCACCTTATATGGCAGCCTTGTGTGTGGGAGTGGGGGTACGGCGCCTTCGTCAAGGCGGGTGGAGGTGTCAGGAGGCGTCCGCCTCGCGTGGCTTCAGAAGCTCCCCTGCCTCTGCCAGTGCCTCTTCCTCGGATTTTCACAGCAATGTTATTCGATGTGTTGAAAATGCTTTTTAGCCGTGTTTTATGGCAGTGTTGGTTTTTTTTTTTCTTTCAACAAGGAATGAATTAAGGATATTAAATTATACAGTGGGACAGCGCTAAGCGTTTCTGGCTGGTTCATGGGAGTAGACCCACAGTTTGCTTTGCCTGCATCCAGCAGGACTGCACGTACAGCGCTCAAGCAGTCATTCATCTTGGCAATCCAAAAAATTCAGTGACAAGGTGAGGTTCACCACCACAGTGCATCAGATCCAGGGTGTGACAGGGCCAGAGCTTTCTCCCAGTAATGCTGGTGAAGCGTCTACGTAGGCAACTCCAAAGGATAACGGCAGGCTCAGGCAGACAGCAAACCCTACCTGGAAAGAGTGAGATTCGGTGGATTTGGATCCTTAACGGGAATATTATCTGGTCCAATGCAAACAGATTCTATGTGATGGAAGGGAAAAAAGGAAGGTGTTTGGGAGATCTCCCTGCCACCGTATCTGTTTTCTCCTGTGAAAGTGATGGTCAGCTGAAATGGATTGATTTGGGCCAGGTGAGGACGTTGCTGGTTTGGGGTGCAGGAAGGGCATCCTCCAAGAGACACGGATGTACTGTGGCTTCCTGGAGCTGATGGGGGTGAAGGGAAGGAGAGGAAGGGCAGAGATGAGCTGTGGAAGAGGAGGCGGATGATGAAAACGACGAGGCTCGATAAGCTCAGTTTGCTTTGCAGAAAAAACATCTGCGGTGAAAATGCTGTGTTAAATGAAGGTCTCGTATGATCTGGACTGCTTGAGCCTTTGCAGGCTGCCATCTTACCCTGCAGACTTGGAGGTCTATTGCTTTTCTCAGCAGCTGTTAATTTAGGCACCCAGTCAGCCTATTATCTTCTTCACTGCTAGTTACAAGCTTATTTAAAAAAAAAAACCAACAACAACAAATCAAGTTCCTGCCTCTGATCATCCCAAATCTGGTCATCAGCGTTGAAGAGCCAGAGGGACAAAAAGACTGGAATCGTCTGCCTTAGCAAGGGCTGTGCTGCCGTAGCTGGCTTTAGGGGTGCTCCTGCCCCACGTCTGGGTGAGACGAGCAGTGCAGGTTTTTCATCAGGTATGGGATCAGTCTGGATCACGGGATGTCCCGAGTGCCCAGCTGGGCTGTTTGCCTTGACAGGACCTCAGTGGAGACACTGGTGCATGGGTGTGAGTGCACGCAGGATGGGGGAGGCTCTTTGCAACGCCCTGGGCTGGATTTGATGGAGGGAGGTAGTGGTTTCCTCCCTAACTCTGGCAGCTGCTCCTGAGCCTCCCCCTGCCAGAGGTGACCTCTCTGCAGCTCCACCCGGGTCAAGCATTCAAGCTTTGCTCTGTATCCAAAAGGACTGAGGAGTGTGTGCGTGTGTGGACAGAATGTTACGCATCTAAAGTGAAATTGGAGGGTCTCTTGATCTTGGAAGCATAGAGATAAGAGAGCCGTTAGCACACCCTAATACGTGTATTCCTTCCCCTGGTCCTTCCCACGAGCAAACTAGAAAACACATGTTGCTGTGCAAACGAGCAAATGGATAAGCACAGTAAGCGCATCATGTGGAGGGAAGATGCCGCAGAAGAAGTTCTAACTTGTGAGAGCAGGATCACTGCAGAGACTGTACTCCGGATCCTGGCACATGCTCAAGCCTACGGTTCTCAATTTGTGCCATGCAGGTTGGATTCCAGCTGTATAAATCCATATTACGATCCTGCTTTGCACATTCCTACAAGCCATATCTCTTTCCTTGGTACTGCGGGGTGAGAGTGTGTTGGGGCAGAAGTCTGCAAAGTCTCACCTCCTGTGGCTTGCCTTCTGATTCGAGCTCAGTTGATTATATCCCTCTTGCTGTTCCCACAGCCTCCTGCGGTCACACCTGCTGCTGGCTATTTTAGTGTAATTCTCATATTTGTTCATCCTTTTTTGAGACACTCCAGTGGGAAAGAGCGTTTATAAAACTTGGCACAGATGGACATAGGCTTATGATTGCTTCACATAATCTGAGTGGTGCAAAGGAACCAGTGTGCGAAAGCCGGTATGATGTTTGAAAGCCGGTATGATGTTTGCATGCAGCGTGAATGTATCACTACAAATTGTGGGGCATTTTGTGAAAGACACTCTGTGTTGTCTAGCTTGGTACATAAGAGAACTCACTGCAGAAACTTTTTCTTCCTTGTTAACTTTCCTTTCCATTTTCTACTTAATTCTGAAAAAGAAAAATATCGAGACAAAGTAACTATCAAGAAAAAAGTCTAAAAGTTAGAAGAAACACTCATAAATAAGAAAACAGACATGTTTCTCTTCTTCTCAGAGAAGAGAAGCAGTAATAACATCACATTGCTCACAGACTCTTGCAGCATCATAATAAAATACCACTTTTGGCTTAGGAGGTGCTGTTCAGAGATGGAGCTGCCTGTTACTTTGTTTTGTTCTGGCAAACTCTACTATGTTTAGAGTTTTGCTGTAAGTGCTCCTTGAATGCAGAGGAGTGACGGAGCAGAGCAGAAGTCCCATGTTCAGCTTTTTGTTCAGTCCGTCTGCTCGAAGATACTGGTTTATAAACTGAAGGTTTTGCAGTGCCTTTATCCTCCAGCACATTTATTGTTGAAATGCTGTCAGCCCTAGCAACAGGGGAAATTACATTAACTCTCAAGATATTAGAGGTAGGGGGTAGCCTGGAGTGTTGAGGGATCTGGATTAGAGATGCTTTACCAGGAGATGAATCCCTAAGGTCTCCCCAGCTGCTTGTGCTGAATGAGTCCAAGATATCCTCAAGATACAAGACGGAATGGGAAAAGAGGTATTTCCTAGTGGGCCAGGCAGAGCATGCACCGATGGGCTGTGCAGACCAAGAAAAGCTTGTTGATGTGCTTCTGTTTGCCGGAATCAGGCTAGATATTTGATGTACCCCACATGTACTACATGTGATGTACCCCACTGATAGAAACTAATCAGAAAAGAAGAAAACATTCCTTAGGATGTTTCCTTCCATTTTTTGTCTCTCTGGCCATGTATCACATTGCAGTGATACCCAAGAAGTGGGCACTGAGTGGTGATGGTCTTCCCAGCTCGCGGGAGAGCTGCTCCCCGTGTGGAGGGAGGGGAACTGCTGACAGAAGCAGAGGGACAAGCAAAGAGGGAAGATTTCAGCTTTAGGGACACCCACGGCAGTGGCAGGGGACGTGTTGGCACAGCCATCGGGATAGAAGGGCCTGAGTTCACGGCTTAGATAGCGCTGGAGAAAAGTGCTGTGAGATTTAACTACCCCAGCAAGTATTTCATCCTTCGGGCTGTTCCCCAGTGCTCAGCCCTTGCTGGCCGAGCTGCAAGTGAGAAGTCATTTTCCAGAGCCGGATCCTTTTATGGAGACCCGGGCTGTGGTCTGACCCGTGTGCGGGGCCATAAATCACTTTTGGGTCATGACGCTGGTGGATTAACAGGCCTGGGGCTGTCAAGCTTGAGAGAGTTTTATGGGGAGTGGAGAGGCAAAAAGTCTTGTTGATAGATGGCTCAAAACACTCTTCCTCATGCCAAATTTTGCTCTCAGTCACGCTCCAGAAATGTCTGTTCTTTTGAACCTGGTGGATAGTGTGCACTTAAAAGACAGAGAAATTAAAGAGGATGAATCTGCAGAGCATTTACAGCTAGTGAATACAAGAACGTCGCCTTCCAGTGTTATGGCAGAGAGCACCTCTAAGGTTTTGTAGGTTATTGTTTTTTCTCATTTCAGCCCGAAAGGAAAGGTTTCTGTTTCAAAAAAACAAAGTGAAAGAGGATGTCGGTGATATGGACACAAAGAGAAAGCAGATGTGGGAAATGTAGGTCCAAGGCCCGAGGGAATTTGAACCCCTCTCTCATCTCGAGAAACGTGTTCCCATCACCGTGCTGCAGGTTAGCCTGGGGTCAGATGCTCTACGTTTTTCTGATGAAGTTGTTGCACCTCGGTTATACGCAAGCAGGCAGGGAGGAGAGATGCCGTGTCGGCTGCGCAGGGCTTAGGGGCTTTTGGCCTCTGCTGTAGCGAGCAGTATCGATGAGCTCTAGGGCTTTTTCGGCAGCAAATTTCAAGTGGGCTCCTAAGAGAGAAGCTGTTTTCCCAGATTGTGTCTCCTTTCAGCTTAAAATTGTTCTATTACTAAACATACATCATTTAAGCACTGATCAAAGAAACCCCCGTGGCACAGAAACATTATTGATTCCTCTTGTTACGCCTCACCCTGTTCATAGCCCTCATTGAGCCTACAAAGCCGGCATGGCCAGGGGACGTTACAGCGCCGGTGTTTGCAAGGGAAAGGTGTTTATCCATTCTTGTGCATATAAAACACTTCTTCTGCCTGACGGATCGTTAATCTGGGTTGTGTGCCCTGAGTGAGAAGCCTTCCGCCGGGGCAGGGGGGATGTAGTGGAAGGGAGAGAGGCATGCAATAAAGATTTGCCTTAACTGGCGGGGTCTGATGCGATTTTTGGATGCTCGATGCCAGATTTGTGATGCTTTTCAGCTGAGCCTGGTTTCAGCTTTACTGAAGGAAAGTGCTGAAGCTTCTTTGCCAGAAATACTCGTCGAGAAGCCTTTGTGGACCAGAGGACGTGGTGACATGACTCTTTCAGTGGTCTTAAAAAAACAAATAAATCTTTCTTGTCATTGACCATATCTCTAAGGTATGCTAAAGTGAGAGGATGAATAGCTTTTCTAAACAGACTGGATTTTGTATCAGGCCCTGTTTGCAGTGTTCATATAGAAGGACTCGGTGTACAGCTCTTGTGCAAAAACTTATTACCCATTTTTTTTGCAGCAGCAAGAATTCCTTGGAGAATTACCCGGGTTGCAGGCTATACTTTTGTAGTCATGGTAATGTTGTCTGTGGCTGAACTGTGAAGATTTGGCATACTGCATTTTTTGTATTGTAAATGGAATTGTACATGCACTGATGGTGGTCCAAGGCTGTGCACGTGTGTCTTTAATCCGTCTCATGTCACGCAGACACCTTCAGATTTGACTTTTGGAAGGAGTGCTTCTCTTTCCAATTTCTCTGTTTGTTTCAGTATTATCTTTTCACCACTGTTATGAAATTAGGTGGTTGTTCTTAATATTTTCCTGAAGGAGAAGGAAAAAAAAAGTCCCATTAAGCAACTTGCAGCCTTTCCCCTTAGCTCAGTTAATTGGAAGGGGGGGTACCTTGCAAATGCAACCACTGGATGTCCTTTTACAGCAATACTGTTTTTTCTGGTGCCTTAGTTCTTTTTAATGTTTGAGTCAGGAGAAGTTGCCAAAATGTAAATTATGACTAGCATACTTTTCCCTCCCACACAGAGCAGATTATTGATAGTGGATATAGCTCGTTCCTGGTGTAGTTGCCTTGCAGGCCTTCTTATTCTACTCGTTTGTTTAACAGACCTCAGCACTCTCTGTCCATCATTCTGTCTTCTCTTCCTGGAGAACTACAGACACGAGCATTTTCTTTCAGTATTCGCAGTTCAGGGGGGAAGCGCTAGCTAGAAATCATATATACCTTTAAATGTAGCTGTGTGAGAGTTTGTATAGAAAGAGCATGCTATCTACAATTCCCATGTTATTTTCTTGTTATAAATTTATGCTGTATTACTAAGTCATGCTCATCATGCGTGTTGTAGTACTTAAGTTGCTCTATCTCTGTTAGGGCAGCTGTGAGCTAAATATTTTATCGGAACCAGAGAAATTCTCAAAATCAGGCGGCTGTCTGGATGCAAGTTGCTTTGTGTGGTTATGTTCTGTTCCTACAAATTCTTTTGATGTCTGCAAAGTTTTGCCCCAGCTGGATATGCCATTTTCTCCATCCTAGAGATTGCAAGTGAAGAAACAAGAAAAAAGGAGAGAGAGGGAGCAGGGAAGAAATGAAGAGAATAAACAAGTTTTGCAATAAAGAGCTATTTTGAGCTGGGTATTTCATATTGTTTCTTAGGTCAAACCTCTTCCATGATTTGAGAGGGTTAGAGATGCAGTTTATTCATTTTCTCCAAGGGAGGGGCTACATTTAATATGTGCTCTCCAGGATCCCCTGTTAAAATATTAGGCAATAAAATCCTTGACTGTACAATAGTTGTGGTTATAATTTCCCTCAGGTAGTGGAGACTGTAATTTATTGTTGTTTAAGTTCTCCCTTTGCACAGATCGGAGTGGTTGTAGCGGTGTAAAAAGGACTGTTTTTCTCCAAGTGCGTGTATTTGCTGGTGACCCAGCTCCTCTCTCTGATGAGCTCTGTGCTGCAAAGCCCTCCACAGTTGCTGACCTGGCATCTGTGAGCAAAAAATACTGGTGAAGACTGAGTTGCATCTGTTGTAAGCAACTTGCTTTGCTCCTCCTTGGTAAAAGCTATGGTTCTGCCTGGGCTTCGCGTGGTTTTGTGGTATAGAGACAGATACCCCAGCTGGTCTGAACAGCAGAAGTGATTTATGGTGAGCCTGCTAACGCTATTGAAAACTGCTCTTTAATGCAGACACACCTTTCTTCAGTGATGTACTTTTAATGCATGTTGGCTAAACTGGCTGAGCCAACCCGTATTAAGAAGAGGCTTATTTGCCGTGAGCTGTTGGCTCCTCCCGATGCGATAGGACCATCTGCAATCTGCACTAATTGACACTGCAGATCTTCACGGCATTAGCTGGGGCTGGGGTGGTCTGAGGTTGTAAATGAGGCATGGTTTGTGGGGGGATGTGAGATCCTTTTTTTAGACCAGCTGAGAAAGCTGGAAAAAGCAGGCGGGCTTGGAGGCGTGGACAGGCTGGCTGAAGCTCGCCTTGTTCTAGTTTTAGTTTAGTGAGTGCAGGCAGCACCGTCGTTTGAAAGGAGGGAGCTCAGCCTGGCAACTGCCTGCAAATGGGCAGCGGTGGTGCCTGGGGTCTCCTTCTGCGGGTGTCCTTTGCAGCACCTCACTGTTGCACGTCTGACCTGTTTTTTCTCCTGGGTGGACTGTAGCCCTCAAGCGTATAAGGGGAAAAAATGCTTAAAAATGCGATGGTTCAGAAACCTGAGAGGAAAATGATAGGAGTACCTCATTTGTTACTATTTTTTAAAATTTTCCGGTTTTCAGCCACTGTTGTGAATTTTGAGTGTGGGAGGGTAACAGGCTGTGACATTAGAGGAGGTGGAGACAGGCACCTCCACCCTCCGCAGGAGCACCGCCGTTGGGGTGAGGGCAGGGGTGCGAGCACAGCAGCCTCCCCGGGCTAAACACAGCCTTCCTGAATACGTCACTAAGTCGGCTTTGCTTTATCGGTCCAGATCAGGAGTCAATGCCTCTGGTCTGGAAAGAATTTAGGGCCTGAATGGATTTATTTGACACCTGAGACTGTGTTTCAGCTTGGGTGAGGGGTGAAGGCTCGTGGAGGAAGGGAGAGGTGGGTGATCCCCTACGCTGCAGGTGACAACACGAGGCAGAGATAGAAAACACAGGTCTTAGTGACTTCTGGAGCAGTGAAAGGTAGAAAAAAGGTAACTGGTTCTTCAGGCAGCCCTTGCCTCAAGTGTATGGGCTTCAGCATTGGAGCAGCAAAGATAAAGTGTCAGCTTCATCCCTGGTGCAATGCTACTGGAATAAAAGTTATGCCATGAAGAAACTCGTCTTGCATCAGCCTGCCATGGGCTCTGCACCACCGCCAACTGCACGCTGTATTTTATTAGATGCTGGATTATGAAGCTATTAGCAAAAAAGTAAGGAAAAAACCAGGAAACTAATGGTAAACAAATATAAGCTGCTATCAACGAGCATCTAATTTCTACCATTGTCTCATTCTGCCCTCGCGGATCACACTCCCACAGAGAGGAACTCGCATTGTTTCCTCCTGTTATGTGAATTTTGTAATTCACTGAATACGAACGTCAATGCCAGATACCCCGAGGAAGAAGCCCGTGGTGTTGAATCAGTAGTGCAAGAACGCATTTGGTGATGGTTTATTTGTCTAGAGTCTAAAATGCAAAACATTCCACAAACTATGTGTTATTAGAGATGATATGTTATCGTCAGTCTGTGCATCAAAAAAGTCTGAAAACATAAGAAATTGGTCCCTGGGGGAAGCCCATGAAAGGGGCTTTCTGCACCCCGAATGCGAAGGGCGAGAACGTGAATACTTTCATTTGTGCGGCACAAAATACCTCCACCATCACCACCCCACGATCAGGGTTCGCACACAGCCGCTGTGCAGTGGCTGTGTTCCGGACCCCCGTCGCAGCTGCAATGCCATTTAAAAGCACCCACGGCGGGGGCAGCCAGCCCCCGACTGCCCGGAGCCAGCCGGGTGCCGGGGTGTAGAGGGGGGGACGGTGCTCGCCACGGGGGCCTGTAAAGCAGTTCTTCCTGGGGATGCTGCCGCACTGCTTGCCTCAGCACCAGCTTTCCTTCCTTCCCTCTTTCCTTGGTTTTGGCCCCCGGTGTTGTCCCAGCGTGCCATGCCCACCCGGGGTGTCAGAGTCCTTGTTAAACCTGCATAGATATTTGGGGATAATTTGTTAGGGATGTGGCAGCTGGAGAACTTTGTTCTTCAGGTTTACTCGGTTAAGAAGGATTGGAGTGCGGGAAGGGAGAAAGGCAAACATTCCCCTTTGCCTTTTCTCTTTGGCTGGAAGGAATGATTTTATTTGAGGTTGTTTTTTTTTTTAAATTAAAGCCTCTGAGAAGTAATATCGCATCTTCAAAACAAACTGCTGAACTCAACCGCTTTTACCAAACGCATGCAAAATTTTCCCCTCAGAATCCTTAGAGGCCCTGGAGTGCCTGCCTTGCAAAACCTGGGGCGGTGAAGAGAGTAACTCGAGAGAGATCTCTGTAGGATACCTTTAGACAGTGTGCTTATGTGTATTTATGAATATATATATACATGTAACAGACAAAATTCTCTTCTGGTATGTTAGTATGTTACGGCATACAGTAAGCAGAAAGAAAAATAATGCAGAACCAAGATATCAAAAGAGACGCTGCCCAGCTGGTAAACTCTGAAAAAGAAAAACAAAGCCCGCTAAGAGGCACAGACACAAGCAGTTTTTATCATCGGCTTTTTCTTGCCGCTTAATACACGTGGTTATGTCTTTGTGATCATTTCAGATGCCTCAGGAACAGTACGCGCACCGGAGCACCATGCAGACCTCAGAAGGACCCCAGGTATACAAAGTGGGGATTTATGGCTGGAGGAAGAGGTGCCTCTATTTCTTTGTGCTGCTCCTAATGATTTTAATCCTGGTGAACCTTGCTATGACCATCTGGATTCTGAAGGTTATGAACTTCACAATTGTAAGTAGGGGTTACCCTGAAAGGTCTGGGGAAGATGAGGGAGGGTGATGGTCTTTCCTCTGAGCATGAATTCAGATACAGCTTCGATAAGAGGGTGTTTTAGTTGCCATGGATAGCTGTTACTACAGAGAGGAACAAATTTACCCAATGATCCTCTTTTTCTGCTGGAGATGTCTGCAGTATTGCCAAGCTGAGGAATCAGCTCAGCGTTGCAAATCATGTTCCTCCTACCTGCTATATATATACATGTATATATGTAAACAATATACGCCACTCTCCCCCAGTTTTGAATTATGAAGTGTTTTAAAATTAATGAAATAGGTTATTCTGAATTGGGGTGTGGGAATGGGTTTGAGCCTTCCTCTTACACTTTTTCTGCTTTTCTCCATGACTGGGAAGTCGAGAAACTTGATTTGTCTTTTTCTTAGGGAAAATTCATGTTGTTCCATAACGATGTGGATCCAGAAGCTTCATGAAGAAAAGAAAAAATTTCCAGAGTGGCTCTCTGGATGTATTTAGGTGGAGCATATCTTTATCCGCATTGTGCTGTGGTTGGTGCACATCAGTCCTGCCAGCAGCACTCCCTTGCTGCACAGACCCCCTGGCCGGGCTTAGCTTTCCAGAAGTCCCCTAGAAAAATTCTGGGCAGCTGTACTGGGAGGTAGATTGCACTGGGGCAGATGGTGCCTTCTGGGCATGGAGCGCTCTGTGCATCACTTGAACTCTGTTCAAACTCTTTTTGAGATCGTAAGGGGTGCCTTGACCTTGAATTGCTTTCAACAGGGTGAGCTTCACCTCTCCTGCTCAAGCACACTGAAAGTCAGGACATGACAAGCCAGGCACACCCCACTTCCAGGGCTAGTGAGCCTTTATATGTGGCAGGTCCTAGTTTTTCAGTAGATAATTTGGCCAAGCAGAGTGAAAATGAAATGATTGGTCCCCTCTTCTTCAAAGCAGTCATTGCCACCTTGGTCAGATGGAGTTATTTTAAGATCATGTGAGTCTTCAGGAGAAACTAAGTTTGAGGCTTTAATCCTGGATTTACTTCATGAGAGAGCTGTAAGGCTACTTTCAAGGACTTTCCCAGCCAGGCTCTGATGTGAGCAGCGTGTTTGAAGTCTCCTGGCATTTCTTTCTCTGCTTCGGTCTTGTGAAGCCCTGAACAGCTGTGTCCAACATTATGTCATTAATGGGCCATGAGAAGTTGAGTAAACAATCTCTGACTTAGTGTATCCAGCAGACAAAATGCTGCGTCAGGGGAACATGTAGCATTCATTTTCTCTAACCAGGATGCTGTCAAGGTGTGCAGGAGATTGCAATGCATGTGTGCTTAGGGAGCAAGCAATTATAAAGCAGTAATCCACAAAAAGCTCCTGTGAGTGGGTGAAGAGTGAGCCAAACTGGAGTAATTAATGCTTAACCAGACCAGTTATTTAATCTTGGGAAATTGATGCCATCTCGATACATATTTTGTGCTGAACTGTGGTCTTTAGACGAATGTAGTTGAAAAGCAGATATTTCTGAGGTGGTGGAAGACTTGATCATATGCTGATCACACAGGCGGTAGTATGGGTATCAGCCCAAGCACAAAATAATAGGATATCAGATTCCCACTTTTCAGGAATGCAACTTTATTTCTTTAGAGTAACATAATCTTGGTATATCAGTCCCATGCTTTCTGCTATTTGGTGGTGGTCACTCTACTCTCTACAAGCTGCTTGGGAAGCTGGGTGAACTTCTCTGCTCCTTTCCCTCACAGCCTGCTCCTGATGCATTGCATTTTGCAGGCCATCTGCAGAAGGGTCATCTCCTAGGGATACTTACAGAAGCCTCCCCCTTCCAGCAGCTCTCTCCGCCCCACTAGGATATACACTGGCTTTTTTGGGGATGCACTGATCTTCAAGCTCTTGTCTGATTCAGTTTCCTTAAATAGTCACTTATCCTCTGTGACTTTCTGGGGATTAGTCCAGGGTAAAGTATATTTGTATATGGTTTTAGTTAATTCTTATCTTGTAATGTTAGTAGACGATGAACAGCTTTTGGTGATAAAAACACAGATGGTAGCACTGAATCCTGCAGCGGGAACTGCTTTATGGTTATAGGCATGGCCACACTAGTCAGGGTGTGTGTCTCTGACACAGCCAATTGGAAATAAATATAAGAACAGAGCACGTAAAATGTGATCCTTGCCCCGCTATGCACCCATTCGTCTCCTGATCTCCTGCTGCTCCTGTAGCCTCGCCAGCTGCTTTGGATCCTGCTCTGCAATCCCTCCTGCACCATTCCCTGAGGCTGAGAAAACCACTTTGCTAAGTGAATTTTTAGAGGCAGACTTTTATCTCTAAATAACAAATGTAGGGAAATTCTCAAATGAGGAGATGCAAATACAGAAAATCTTTCATTTGTTCCTGTTCTGGTAAGAGGAGCTGAGAGTTCTTCTGGGGTGGGGGAATGATTCGAGTACTCAGTAAGCAATAGCTGCTGCTTAGCAGGTCTGAGTTACCCCAGCGCTTGCAGAACAAAAAAGGAGGGGAAAGATTGTAGTTCTGTTCTTGTGGAAAATGTAGTATTTCCAGCATCTTCCCACCCCTGAGCTCTCCTCCCAGAACCTGAGTCTGTTCAACTCCACAGGACTGTCCTGGCACTTACTAGAATTTAATGAGTGCTCATTATAGCCAATAAGTGCTCACAGTATTTTAATGAGCGCAGCAAACCTGCTCAAGAAAACTCAGGGGTGTTTTAAATGCTGATAATGGGGAGTGGAGAAGGGAGGAGGAGATGAAGCAAGACTATCTCAGGGAAGAATAACCCACCTTCTCATGCACGTTGTAGCAGTACCCATCCACTGCACTTCCACGTCAAGCCCTGAACTCCCTTTTTCTCCCCTCTGCATGCCCCACCAGCTTCTGCTCCGGGAGACAACTCCTGTAAAATCAAACCGTAAGCTTCCGATCCATGGCTTTTAATAAGCAAGGCATCACTAACTTATTCTAGGTTTTGTTTTTATCTGAACGTTCAAGGCTTAAACAAATTTATGTGTGGCTATTGCTTTTTATATGGGGCTGTCAAAGCAGCGCCACGTTCACGTGGGACCAGTTGGTCACTGTCTGGTCTATCCTCTGGCGCAGTCATTCAGGTCTCATGTAGTATTTGATCCTCAATTTGTTTTAAATGCCTTTATCAGGCACAGGCTGTATGAAAAACAGGCCTGGAGGGGACCTCGGGTATCATCTGCCTGTCCCACGGCTGGTTCCCATAGCCAGGTCCATTTATCCAGTTCATTTACATCAGCGCTGCCCTGCTCTGGGACTGTGGGAAGCTCTGTGAAGGTTGCTACCTCTAAACCTTACTTTGAGTTTTAAGCCAAACCACGGAATTAATCTGGACCAAAGCCACCAATTTGGGTTGAAGCCCAAATGCACCCTGAAGGTGGCCTAAACTAATTGAGGTAGAAACCACCATCCAGCACTCAACTTTCCGATGATGTGTAGGTAAAGGGAACTCCGCTTCATTCAGATCTTGGACAAGCCTGGTAGAAATACGTGGTTTGCACATATCGGGTTTGGGGAGGAAAAAACCTAATGCCTGCGGGCTGTGTACGTGACTCAGCCGCTCAGTCTGCTGGCCCGGTGCAGGCTTGGGCTGTATCCTGCTGTCACGCCTGCGTGGTGGAGGGCTCAACCTCGAGCTGTGCAGAGCTCAGCTGGGGCTGGCACAGCCCCCGCAAGGGTTCGTAGGTGCCAATCTAATTACAAGGCTGGAACTAGAGCTCTTAACAACCTTCCTCTTTATGGTCCACCTGCATTAGCATCCAGTGATGTAGCTCTTTAGCAGTAGGATTGCCCATGACTGTGTATATAAGCACATGCATCTTTTATGCTGTATGCCTGTGATGTGCTGGGGATCTCTATTGCAGCTATTACTAGTGAACTTAAACCATTTTTTAAAAGCTTCCTGTTGTATTAGTTTCTGAATATTACAACAAAAGATGTGCTTACATAAACACAGCAAACCAATATCATCATTTTAAACAGCACAAGGCTCAGAAGGCTCGGGTAATGGGCAATGACAGTGCATTGACCTCTTTCCACAAGGTTAACATACAATGCCCTGTATTTTAAACAGTGTTAGGAGTCTAAAGCATTATCCATTAGTACCCCTTTATTGCCTCTTAGGCAGCAGGAGAACCTCTAAACAGGAGAGATGAGAACTGTGTCCTGTTGCGGCTGCATTTCAATGGCAAACGTCCGCCTGCTTGTCTGCCCATCAAACCACTGAGGATCCTTTGCTTCTCCTTTGCCCTTCCCTGGTGTTTCTATCCATAGCTGCCTGTTTGTGTGTTGTGGATTGTATGCTCTTTGGGATGGAAGCTGTTTGCATATGGCATCCTATAGTAGTAGTCCTATATATTGGCAGATACTACCAGACTGTAAGAAGTAATAAATAATATTTTTCCCCTAGTCAGTCAGCTTGCAAGACTTGAAATTCCTGGAGAACTATCTTCTAAGAATCATCCAAAATGAAGGCTCCAGGATAGTCTTTGTAAGGAAAATATTCTGCAACTTTGGTATTCAGGAGGCCTTTCATGGGCCAAAGTTAACGTCTTCCTCCAAGCCAGGAGAGCATGTGTTTCTTCCAGATCTGTGCAAATCCATGCAGACTGTTTGTGCCTTCTATGTGTGCACCTTTGAGGAAATGCAATGTGGAAATGGGCAGGCAATGACCCACCTCATTCCATCTTCCTTAGGATGCAGAGAAGGGGGATCTTCCCTTCCTGGCCTGGTCAGGCTGAGGTTGGGGTGCTCCCTAACCACAGCACATGCAAACTCTGTTCTCCTTCCAGACCACGCAAGGTTTTTTGAAGGTTTGGGTCCTTTAGCATGCATTTCAACCATATTTTATTATTTCAGTTGAAGGGGAACAAATGACTGTGATTGTTCAGATTTTTCCTTTTTTTGCTGCAGGCTGCATTCATAGCTGAAGGGGTATGTTTTAGCAACGTTGAATGAAATGTTAGCAATTTAGAGAGACAAAATGCTGCTGTAGGTGGCACAAATGCTAAATATCATTATTTTCTTGCTTGCTTTATTAAAAGTTGATAAGAAAAATGAGCTTTTAAAATTTGGTTATGAACACTTATTTCCAATACAATTACTCCCTCTTGTGTGTAAACTACCTGCCACATTTTAATTACAGGAAAACAGTTGGGTAATAACACAGCAGTAAACATGGATTAGAGTTAGGAAAACTCATTGCCTTAACAGGCAGGATTCTTTTATTAATGATTTAAAGGAATAGACTTTGTTCTAAATTTTTTTTAAATTAAAAATTATCTCAGAATAAAATGACTATGCAGTTTATATTCCTTTTTCATGATTTCTCTGGGGTCTCTTTAGGTGCAATGGTAAGGCCAACATGGGAAAGAAGTCTGATCTGTTTTTCAGCTTCTGCTTTGTAGTGCAACTGTAATCAGTCAGCTAAAATTGTTTAGAGTTAGAATTAATATTACTATATCCTTATTGAGGAAAGAGTGAAGTTCTTTTTTTTCTGTATCTCTCTCTCGCACACACATACAAAATTGTGCACTCTTCCATCTTAATTCATGTTGCTCTATTTATAAAAGAAGTAATTGTTTTGAGACTGCTTGCATGACCCGAGAGCTTTGTGTGTTTCCCTCCTTTCCTCATTCACATGGACTGCATCTTCTGATACAAAGATGTTAATCTTGCAGAGGTCTGACAAGACCAGCAATACTGTGAGTGACTGTACTATTAAGTGAAGAAGTTTCCACGGGTGAAATCCTTACCCCCTGCAATTTAGTAGGAATCTTGGCATTGACATCAGTGGATCAACCCCTTCACCGTAACGCTTTTTATTTGCAGATTTTTTACAGTAAGTTCTAATTTCTTTCCGCCTGGATTGAGCAAAAAAATGTGTTATGCTTTTCTTTTACTCTTTTTAGAGATCTGAATTTCATTCCTAGAGAGTTTCTGTTTCTGTATGAAAAGCAATTGGGATTACTTATCTTTTTTAAAAATACCTATAGTACTTTTTTGCCTTCACTCCTTTGGAGTTTCGAATAATATAGTCAGTTTTAATAGGGTATTGCATGACGTTATTACAAGTTTGACCCCTTCATTGTTGCATCCTCCAGTGTCAAGCATTTGGTACTGATGACTTGCTGAGTTACAATGCATCAGTTTCTTCTAGAGCTACACCATTGAAAACTCAGTCTCTGATAATATTTCATTTTTATTATCGTAATACCACATTTTCTCAGCCAGCATAAGCTCATAAGGCTTTCATCGTCCTTGTTACCAAAAAGTGATGAAAGGACCCCATGTTTTTACCTCATTGTCTCTACTCTCTGCTGAACCATTGAGTTTTTCAGGGGCCTGCCATGGTATTGGATGTGCCTACAGATACGTCATGGGAGCAAAGGAAGTATTGAAATAATAAGTCTTCCAGTAGTACCCCTAAACCAAGCTGGATATGCTGCACTGCAATAATTTGCACCTCGAATACTGTGTTCAGTTTTGGGCCCCTCACTACAAGAAGGACATGGAGGTGCTGGAGCAGGTCCAGAGAAGGGCAACGAAGCTGGTGAAGAGCCTGGAGCACAAGTCTGATGAGGAGCAGCTGAGGGAACTGGGGTTGTTTAGTCTGGAGAAGAGAAGGCTGAGGGGAGACCTCATCCTGCTCTACAGCTACCTGAAAGGAGGTTGTAGCGAGGTGGGGTTGGTCTCTTCTCCCAAGTAACAAGCGATAGGACAAGAGGAAATGGCCTCAGGAAGTTTAGATTGGACATTAGGAAAAATTTCTGTACTGAAAGAGTGATCAGGCCTTGGAACAGGCTGCCCAGGGAAGTGGTGGAGTCACCATCCCTGGAAGTATTTAAAAGACGCGTAGATGAGGCCCTTAGGGACATGGTTTAGTGGGCATGGTGGTGTTGGGTTGATGGTTGGACTCGATCTTAGAGGTCTTCTCCAACCTTAATGATTCTATGACTCTATGAATTTGGGTTTTTCTTTGACTATTGCACAAGGCAGTCTGTGGCGTACAGAGTTTTACGACGGCATATGGCCCTTTTCCCTCAAATATTTTGGGTTGGGTTTCGTGAAGAACTGAGGCTTACATGATTGTGCTTCCATCTCGATGGAAAGGCTTCCAGCTCTCACTTCTCAATTCTTTCTAAGCCATTGTTCATATTCAAGCCATCTGGACAAAAGTACGTGTCCAGGAGACAGGAATATCTCAAACGTACTTAGTTTCTGTATTTTTCAGAGGCAGAAGAAAGCGATCTTATTTATTAGTATCCCTACTGTGGAAGAAGCTGCTGCGTAAGCTCTGTACTTACTACTCACCGGGAGTGAGAGATATTATAAATGTCCCCATAGCAGAAAAAGCTTTTATTGGTGCTGTTTTCCTACTGGACAGCCAAGAATTTAGCCCTGGAATCAGGTACCCAGCATCTCTTGGTTAGTACTACTACTGATTTGAAGGCAGCTCTCGGAAACTCAGCAACACCCCTCTCCTCATACTTGCAGTTCAGTGCATGCATACAGGCAAAACATCGTCTGGCAGATTTGCTGTATGGGCCATGCTGTCGAGGCTCAGTAGCCAGTCTGCTGCATACCTCCACAGCAGGAAAATATATCGCTGTATTAAAAATACATTACGGTTTGTTTGGACCCTCCAAGAACAGAGGGAGCAAAATAGATGGAGAAGGGAGGAGAGTAGCAGAGATTTGGGTGGTTTGTCATGTGAGGTTGAGCATTTGGTCTCTGGCAAAATGCTTCATTTCCAGGAGTTTCTGCCTGTGAACGGTGTCCCATCTGGTGGTGCCCCAAATGCCCGCTGTGCTGCGGGGAGTGCGATGGGAAGCGTTAGCAGACCGGGAGGAGCTGCTCCACAGTGTGATAGCAGCAGGACCCGGCAAACAGGGAGGAGGGCACGGGTGGGCTGTGCGGGGGGTGAGTCATAAACTCTTAATCCCAGATCCCGCCTTCTGCCACCTCCCTCCAGAGGGGATTGTTCTCAGCTTCTCTTTCATCTGAAGAAATAAGATATTTCACATTAGCATTCGTCTCAGTGCCAACAAAAGATCTTCAGACTAGCAGTTCTGAAGCAGAGAGAGATTTGTCTCTTAGAGAACATGTAAAAGGTATTATTATAAATATGCGAAAGAACAAAAACAAGCTCGCTGCTAAAATGCCAATAATCAGTTAGTCCTCTGAATAGCTTACAGGCTGATCCCTCCCCATATTCTCACGGTACAGTAGGAGAAATGATTTAATTTGGGAATCCACACAGAAATGACATGCCAAGCTGAGCCATAGAGTAGGTTTTCCACTGCTGCTTCTCTTGTTCCTTGCGCTTTTTTTCCTTCTGAGTTTCCTGACATCCCTCCTGAACTCTCTGCATGGCAGAGAGCAATGACCTTCTCAGTTTTGAAAACCTAGCAGCCATTGCTATAACAAAAATCTAATTCTTCTGAAGCACCTCTTCTGCGTGGTTGCCTGAAGGCTGAGGTGCTGCTTGGAGTAGTCACCATGCCTCTTTCAACTTGTCCTGGAACTGCAAAGCCATCAGCTTTTCAGAAAGCTGCTCCTTAAAACGTTTCTTGGCGTTTGGTCCTGAACCCCTGCTGTTTTGCATCTTGGGTTGTAGCATCATCTGTGGAAAGGGGACGGAGGCGGCTCTCTCTTACACTGTAAATGCCTGTGCAAAGCGCAAAGGACTGAGCAGGAGAAACCTTCACCTCCTTTGGGTGCAGCCCCAGCTTGCGGGCTAACTGCTGCCCATTAGCTGTGATAAGCTTGTGTTTGGCTAAACAAAAGGAGTAAGAAAAAAGTGGCGTATTCTCTCTGCAGCTTTTACTTTATGCATTCTCTCTGCATGCGTTTACTTTATTTACCTTCTGTAATTGTCGGAACCTGCTCTAAAGACTGACGGTTTTGAGGACAGAATAACAGACCTGTGGTTGTGTGGAGTCTGTCCTTCCCCTCCCCTCCTGCAGACGCTATATTATCTCTTCTCTACTTATACGCTACCATACCTGATTTGATAGATGTGTTTAAAATACTTGCTGCCATTTCCTGTGCCTGTTCTTCCAGAGCTCTGCTGTGGAGATGAGCTTGAATATACCATTTGAATTCATCATAGCTTGCATTTTAGTTCTGGTCATTTCCACTTCAATTACATCTTCCCCATTACCCATCCTGCCTTCGCTGCCGTGGTCAACAGTAAGATGGACTGAGGTAATTATTTGTATTGAGGCCCGAGTTTCTATGGGACTACACTCCAGTGCACTTGCATGAAGGACAACCTGTTAACACTGAAATGATGTGGTTGCAGACAGATTTATAGAAGAGGAATAGATTTACGCAGGTAATTCAGCCTTGACCTCTTGAGTTCTCATTACTTCGCATCCGCCCAGCACTACTGCCCACCTCTTTCCTTTTTAAATGAGATCCAGTAACTAATAGTGAAATTATGGCAATCTGCTATATGAAATTCGTGATTATTTGCATTTAATTAAAGGCTTCTCTTGAGACAATGAAGGGCGGCTTAACCTCAGAGAAGCCTCTACATCTCTAGTAATTGCTTCTAATTGAAGTCTTTAGAGTTTCCACCCCACCACAGGAAAAGGAGGAAAAAAAACCCAAACCTGAAAAGTTTACTCCCACACACGGGGTCCCCGAAAATTATTTTATCCTTATGCAATTAAGGTGACTGAGGGTCTTCATCAATGATTCTTCAGTGTGGGTTAACCAGCTAAAATTAAAGTTTAATTACTCAAAAGCCTGGCTTGTGGTGTGTTTAAGAGAAGTCCAAGGGCACAGTCCCGAGCTGGCCGTGCTGCGTGACGGTGTCCCCCGCCGACGGGCGCAGGGGGGGCAGGTGCACGTGTCTTGCCTAAGTCCTCCCGGTGGTCTTATTTCCATCACGGGTTTCTGGTTTTGTACAGTTCTTGCTGACTTCCAGTGGTATTTTGGTTATTCTAGACAAAAAATGACAAGCCTTTTGACTTAGCATGTCCTGCGAAGCACAGGAGAGGGGCTCTGCCAGCTCGAGGTGTGCGGGGCTGAGCACAGGCACTGCCTTGGGGTTGGGAACATCTCGGACATCTCCCTGCTCCTGCACCCGTACAGGGCTCCACGGCCACAGGCATAGTCTTTGTTGCTGCAAGAAGTGGATCCTTCTCACGACAAACTGTTTATAGAGTTTGGCAGTTGGTGTCGACATGGGAGTATGGGCTTGGGCAACCTTTTCTAGGATGCTTGCCAGCACCTTGCCCCTGGTGCATGGAGTGTGCCCCTAAAGCAGGCACGACATTTTATAAACCACCCATCTGTGGCACGGGTGTTAGGAAGCGGTCCTGCCCCTCTCGCCAAGGTGCCGCGGTGCCCGTTCGGTGCAGAGAGGTGAGCTGTGGCCGGAGGTCTGATGGGAGCCTGCGGGAGCCGTGTCTGGGGAGGAGCGCAGCACTGCGCGTTAGAGCCACCACCTCAGACTCAAGCGTGCGGCACTTCAATTACACGTTCTGCCTAATTATGACTATCAGCATTTCCGTGCTGCTTCTGGCAGCAGTCGCTCTGATTGCACCCTTTGGCTCTATTAAAATCCTTTCTTGTATTACAGATCTGAAAAAACAGGCATGACAAAAATAAAAGCGTATGTTGTAGCAGCAGACAGGGCCATTTTCTACTGTTTATTCTCTCCGCTGAAGATACCGATGTGGAAAAACATGAGCGTTCTGCTTTCCTGTGTTCTTGCATTGTTCATTAATGCCTTGTATCACACAAGTCAGCAGGAATATGCGTCTGATTTCTGCTTTTTATTATCTGGAAGGTTCTCTTTAATGTACACTGAAACACATAAAATGTCTAGATGGACTGAAATCTTTCAGAGTGACCTCTCAGAGGACTACGGGTGAGTCTGAAATGGGAATGTCATTGTTTGTCAGCAGTAGATTTGTCATATTTTTTGAAGTTGCAGCTACAGTTAAATACATGAAAACATGTGTGACCTGCCTCTTATTTCTTAGCAAGCAAACATGCTTGGCAAAGTGCACCTCTTCATTTTAGGGGGGGGAAAAAAAAAGTGCTTTAGTTCTGTATGCAGAGCCCTGAAATACTTGTATTTTGTGTAGGTGCAAGTCATATAGACGTGTGTAGGTGCTGATTTTGATTCACATTATTTAGTAGGGTGGTATTGTTTCTGACAACAAATACTTAATCTTTTAAAACAAGACATTAAAGAATTTTGTTCTGGGAAACTAGGAAATCAAATACCTTTTACAGTCTTTACTTCCCCTGCACACTGGAAAGGGAATTCCTGCTAATTATGTATTTGTGCACACAAACCACTTCTGAATCAAGCACTTATTTACGGAGAGAGGTCATCAACAGAGACTGATAGAAAGTTTGCAGCAAAGCCTTGGATCTTGTGAAGGGAAGGAACCTTAGCCTGAGCAGCTGATGGCTGGGTTCTAGGAAGACTGGGTGGATCTTAGCAATTCTGCTGTGGTTTTACAGAAAACTGCATTGTCTAGAAGGGAGAATGATTCAGTTCATCAGCAGGTATAGAGTTGAAGGCAAATTTCATCTTTATTTGAAGTTACTTGTCAAGATCTATTGACCAAAGATATTTGTCTTTGTTAGTATTATAAATTATTCAGTCTCATATGTTGCCCAAGAAGACTCCTGTATGTTAGAAGGCAGATGTGTTTAATTCCTTTCTTCTTCCCAGTGGAGCTGCGTTTATTGCCATTGCACCTTTCTTCTGATAGGAAGCTTTTGTGCAGAACAGTTTGCCTTGTCAGTCCCCTTTTCTTTGAGCTGAGAATGAGGAGCTTTTACGTATTCAGGCCTAAAATAACAATTCTCTGTATGGGGAGACTGAGGCCAGTAATAGACCCCAGTGCCACCGCTGTGCTTGCGGTGTGGGGAGCCCTGCGAGGCAGCGGAGCCGGGGCATCCTGTGCGCCATCGCCCACGGGAGCAGCGCCGTGGTCGCGTTTCCCATCGTGTTTCCCATCATCCCAGGTACCAGCCGGAGCAACTCACTGTAACTCATAAGAAATTTCCACTCACCAAAATGGAAGGCATTAAAATACTCCTATACAGGAGCAGTCTGCACGAGGGAAGGACTTCACGCTTGGGGGGAAATCTGTTCTGCAGGTGAGGTCAGAGCCTGGGACTGGGAAGACAGTTAATTCCCTTTTCCCTGGAGAATATGCTAAATAAACATGGAGTAGCCAGTCGTTTGATGGATGACTCGGTTCTCCTCTTACAGAGGTGTAAATCCATTGCATCGCTTCTGGGTTGCACAGGTATAAATGAAAGAAGAACAGGCTGGCGGCGTACAGCTCCAGAAGGCAGGCTGCAAAGGAAAGGGTTTTAGAGTTTGAAATACAGACAGTATCTGGGGACTTGGAAAGAAGAGTGTGTCCTGGTTGGGGGGGGGGGGGGGGTGTTGTTTTTTGGTTTTTTTTTTTTCCCCCCATAGGGAACGAAAGAGACTGGTGCTTTGGATTGGTAATAATCTAGAGGGTGACACCTTAAATGGATTTCACTCACCTATTAAGTTTGTCAGTTTAAAACAAATACATAGATATTGTGAGAATTTATGCAGTACAAAACACAGACAAGAACCCAAGAGAGCTGTGTGGATAGAAATAGCTGCCAACAACTACAAATCTGTGCTCCGAAGTCTTACAGAAGCAGGCTCCCAGCTTTGGAAATATAGCACAGGAGCCTGAAATGGTGGACAATTATACATGAACCCCAGTAAATGAGAGTAAATTAATCTCTTGTATTCATTTCTTTCTTTTCTTTTCCTCATTTCCTGGTTTCCTGTTCTTAAAATTAATCCATTCAATAAGAAATGTGAAGTTAAATGGCTAAATTCACTGCTCGGTCACAATTATCACTGATGTTCGTGTTGGATGAGCTGGCTGAAATGCTTACTGAAAACAAGTGTAGAGAGATGATGAGATTCATGGTGGGGAAATGACCACCGTTCATCCAAAATGTTTTCAGAAACAGTACCAGGAAGGGAATACACTGGTGCAATCTGTAGTTCTTGGTTTTGTTTTAAAGGTCTCTAATGAGCCATGTGTACAATGCATTTCACCCTGGGAAATCCCACTGAAATCTGGCACTTGGATTTCATTTCTTCTGCTGCTATATTTAGAGCAGAAAGCAGATCTCCCAGCGTGACTCCTTCTGGCTTATAGAAGCCCTGTGAATTGTTTTAGTAATATACACTAATCGGTTACCAAAGCTGCCAGCCCCCCGTGAAAATCCTTTAAAACGATAAAAAGTAGAAGCAGGGCAGTTGCCCGTACTTTCAGGCTGCAGTCACGCGGCAGTAGCCGGTCGTCGTGTCTGTGCCGTGGGGATGAGGGACGGAGGACCTCGATGGATGTGGTGTGGTCTTCGTTACTGTGGCCTGTTGCTCGATCACTGTTTTTCTGCGCCTCCTTTTTTATCTTATGGATAAGGAGTCTGATCAGAGGTGTCTCCATTGAGTTTTAATGAGTAAATTAGAGTTTTTAAAAATTTGCAGTCGATGATAGTCTCAGAGTGTACATGTTCCTTCCTCACTGTTCATCCACGTTCGCTAGTAAAAGTAACAGGAGGTCTGATGTATTTATTTTAATAAATTCCCATCTTTCTTGACCTTAGTTCCATTAAAAATCATTCACAGCCATGCCAAGCCAGGCACCGAGCATCATCGTGTTACAATGAAAGGAATGAACCTTCCTTTCCAATACGGTATTTTTCCTGTGCTGATGCCTGCCAGCCCAGCTGTACCCAGATTTCTGCAGTCGAAGCGCCGGGATGGTCCATGCCTTGTGTTAAAGGGATGTTGTGGCATGGATGTTTAAATTATGGGGAGGGGAGAGAGGTAATGCACATCACTGTTTGCAGTGTAATGCGAGAATATGGCACTTTTATATTCAGGTATTTTGAGATATATTTCAGGTATTTCATTCCCCTTTGTCCTGGTTTCGGCTGGGATGGAGTTGGTTTTCTTCCTAGTGGTTGCTGTAGTGCTGTGTTTTGGATTTGGTATGAGAATAATGTTGATAATACACTGATGTTTTAGTTATTCATAAGTGGTGTTTACACTGGTCAAGGACTTTTCAGCTTCCCGTGCTCTGCCAGGGGCACAAGAAGCCGTGAGGGGACACGGCTGGGAGAGCTCACCCCAACTGACCGAAGGGATATTCCATACCATATGACGTCATGCTCAGCATATAAAGCTGGGGGAAGGGGGGGACGTTTGGCGTGATGGCGTTTGTCTTCCCAAGTCACCGTTACGCGTGACGGAGCCCTGCTTTCCTGGAGATGGCTGAACACCTGCCTGCCCATGGGAAGTGGTGAATGAATTCCCTGTTTTGCTTTGCTGGCATGCACGGCTTTTGCTTTACCTCTTAAACTGTCTTTATCTCAACCCACGAGTTTTCTCACTTTTACCCTTCTGATTCTCTCCCCCATCCCATTGTGGGGGCAGTGAGTGAGTGGCTGGGTGGGGCTGAGTTGCCAGCTGGGGTTAAACCACGACACCTTTCTGTGCTTGTCTGTATAGGAAAAAAAATCCCTAAAACTTAAGAGCAATGAAATCGCTATGGCTCGGTAGAAATGACGTTCAAAATCTACTAAATTAAACGGAGAACGTGTCCATCCTAGCAGCTTTTTGTTATCTTTCACAGTTCTTTGATAGGGATGTAATTTTCTGTAATCACTCAGAAAGATGGCTGGATATTTTTTCTATTACATTCTGAAGGACTTAAACCTTTTCTGGCTTACCTTTGCTATTTTTCATGTTTATATACAACAGTATAATGCATCAGCATTTTTATATGTTTCCCATATAAAAATGAGCCATGCTTATAAAGCCTGTCAGACTTCCTATTCCACAGAATAACTGGAGCATCACTGTAAGTTGACACCAGCCTAAAAATCATATATAGATGCTGAAATGTCTTATTTTATGGCCCTGTTGCTATTTAATGGCTAAGCTGTGCCCTTTTCTTAATTTACCGTCGCTATCCAGAAGTACATTAGTGTTGGGGGATGCTGCAGCAGAGGTCCCAGGGTAGCTCTGCTGCTTTCGTGGGTGCCCTGAAGTCAGTGAAGCTGCATGTTGGCTAAGGAACTGGACAAACTGCGATAATTAACTGGTGAGTTAGAAATGGTAAGGAGACCAGTCTACAGTGCTTTAACCTTCTTTCAGCAGGTTTCTCCTACCAGGGATTGGAATATAAAATTACTGCTTTTTGCGCTCTCCTCTGTATTTAGTCTCAGGAGGTTTCTGATAGGTTTTGGCTGTTAAAAACAGCAGTAAATGCCTAGCTGGAAGCTATCGGCATTCATAACCTTAAGCTATTTAGGAAATCAGAAAAACTGAATAGATTTTTTTTTCCCTTTTTTTTTCTTTTTTTTTTTTTTTTTAAGAGAAGGCTGCCTGCCTTTCAGGTGAATTCCACTCAGGATGATAAATGATGTCTGAACTGAACCAAAATGTTCCTAATGGCCCTAGTCAAAAGGCCTATTACAGGATGTCTAACTCACTTAAATTCCTTTCTGCTTTAAATTGTTAATGATTAAGTATTTTAGGGCTAAAGCAATATGCACTTAAAGGGCACTTTGCTTTAAGGTTAGCCAAACTTAAAAATGAACACCTGAACTGAGGTGTACAGACTCGCTCGAGTGACCTTCTGGTGGTGGAATTAGGATATTGTCTCTACAGGTGGGTAATTTTGTCGGGATATTTGCAGGACGCCAGGAAGGTTTATGGAAAAGGAAGTGGAGGAACATTGGAGGAACATGGAGCAGAGAGAAACAGCAGCTTTGGCTTGCCCTTATGGTTTTTAAAGCACACTTCTGATATTGCAGAGAGAAAGTTTATTTGTCTTCCGTTATGACATGTGGTGACATGAAGGACATTTTCTCCAAGGAAGGGCTGGTAAGTTGTGAGTCACCAGTCCTATACTGACTTACGCAGTTACTTGCTTTTAAGCATGGAGTTGCAGCAATGAAGCAATGAAATCTCTCTGGTAATCACAAAGATCTGGACCCCTGTCCAGTTCTGTGCTGCCGCCTGCCCTGCTGCTGACCCGGGAGCGATGCCACATGCTTATCTGTAGGGGTGTGGAAATATGTAGTGGATAGCTGTTCAGTATTGTCAGCTATAGGAACTTCTCAATTTCTTAGATTTTTAATCATAGAATCATTTAGGTTGGAAAAGACCTTTAAGATCATTGAGTCCAACCACAAACCTAATGTCTCCTGACAGAGAATCACAGAAAATTCCAAGTCGCTTCACATAGTATTGGCACTTACAGAATGTGTGTACCCACAGCATGTGGATATTAATGCCTGCAGGTCCAGTTTTACTTTCATTAGGCTCATGGATGAGTTTATTGGACTTGAGGGTTTGCCTTCTAATCCTTTTCCATGAGTGTCATCAGTGTGCTGATTCAGCGATTACGCACACTGTCTACTGCTCGAGCAAAATCAGGTGTGACCTTAAGATCCAGTGTCCGTGATCGCACACACATCTTCCTTCAGTCAGGGCATTGATTCGGGGCAGCAAGCAGCACACACACGAGCAGACACTGAGCAGAAATATCAGGATTGGCCCCATAATAAAACATGTGTGCGTGCCTGATGTATGCACATAGAAGTGCGTAAGCTTGCAGAGAAAGCTGAAAGAGCATGTTTTGCAAAATATCTAAATTGCTCCTTGTGGTGTACAGACAGGTTGCAGGCATCTAGGACCGTAACACTGCCATCTTCCGTCATTTTTATTGCAGAATAAAGGATGTATTCTTTATACATTTTGAAATACCCATTTTCCTTTGTTTTTTCCCCTCTTGATGGTGCAGCTCCCCACTGGGGATTTTAAGCAAACATTGTTCCCAGCTTGTTTGGGATGCTGTTAATGTGAATTCCTGGCCCAGTGCACTGCAAACGTCTGGCTTCTTCAGAATATTTCTATTCCCCACTGTGTCGCTTCCCCTTTGATATCTGATGAGTCAGCAGGTCTTTAATTGCTGTTTCTCTTAGCTGGGAGTGCTCTCGTTCAATATGTTAAATATTTGATTGCCCCAGCTTTCCAGATAGAGCAGGGCACACATGGGGATGAACAAACTCCCGATGCAAAACCTGCTGCCCTCCAGATGGGAAGCTTGGGAGCTCAGCTCGAGGCCGTGTCTGGAAAGTGTCGCCTGGAGCCCGAGGGGGCTGTGGGGAGCCGGGCGGGCCAGGTGGCTCTGGCTGCTGGGAGGCAATTGGGGACGGCAGCAGCCGTGCTCAGGAAGACTTGCTGCGGGAGGGTCTGCAAGTCGCCTGGGAGGCCCCTGCGTGGCCAGGAGGTGAACGTGGCAGCGTGCTGTGCTCTCGGCTGCTCCCAGGACTCCTTTTTGCTCTTTTTTAAGGAAGCAATGTAGACATACCCCGTGGGATACTCCTGTGCTTGGCGGATTGTGGAGTGTGCCTTCAGGGACTCAGTAGGATGGGATATTATAGTCAATAAAATTATCTTCTTGTAACTTTCCTGAATATTATGCATGCATTTCATACTCACTGAGATGAAATAAGGGCACTTTTTGTAGCACTTTCCAAGTATTTTAAATGAATGTGTTTTGTAGGGACAATCTCTTCTGTCTCGCGTAAGAAAGCCTGGCTTCCAGGTAAGGCTGTAATTGGCACTGCCACCGGGCAGAGTTGGGTCTTCAGCCTTATGAGTGGCTCCCTGAGAGGAGAAATCCAGTTCAGCATTCACAAACGTGCAGTACTTGCCCACAGAAGGCTGGGACTTGCTGGCTGGAAATGCCTCTGGGCTTTGGGGAGATATCTCTCCACATGATGCTGTGTAGGAGCGTGCAGACTCTCACATCATGGCAAAGCATGAACATCCTGAGGATCGTCAGCAACGTAGGTTTGAGGAGTAGCTGCAATGCAGTGTGGAGGAGAATATCCCAAATGTACCTCTCTGCCTGTGGGCTTCACATTCCTCTGAAGTCTCACTGCCTCTGCGTTTCTAGTGGAGCATGAAGTCATACCAGGAGTAGCGTATAGAGGAACACAGAGGGCAGTGCGCACTTAGCACATACACTCAGACACTTCACTTGTGGGTGGCCCTGGCGAGAAGAAAGAGCTTGATCAGAATAATGGGGAAAGGAGGAGCCCTACAAGCCTCACTTTGTTAATCTTATTAGTCTGGTCCTAATGTAAGAGAAGCTGCTGCAATGCACATGCTGAAGCAATGGCATGAAAAAAATTGCAGAAATTTCCCTCCCAGTGAGTCAAAGAGAAGCAATCTCACTCCTACCGAAAGGATGAAATAAATGTAGCTGCTATTAGAGCAGAGCAGTGAACACCAGACCTATCATTTTGTACAACACATCTCTTAAACGGACCTTTAGATTAAGAAAAATAGGTGCAGAATAAAATTCTGTCCTGAAGCGAACTTGGCAGTGCTGCGGCAGTGAGATGGAGGAACCCTATGAATAGATAAGTGGTGTTTTCCCACATTATTCAAAGTGCCCACTTGCTGAACAAGTGGAGCAGAAAGTTCTCGGTGGATGAGGAATGGGGAGAGAACAGTCCATCCGTGTGGAGCCTTGACTTCTGCCAGGCCATTAATATACAGGGATGTTTATGACCTTCCAGTCAAGCAAGGGAGAATAATTCATCAGCAGTCGGGTTCAATCCAGCTAATGTTTCCAAGACTAAATGCATACTTGCAGACCGGATCTGATTGCCAATTTTATGGTGAACCCTTTCTGTCATTATAATTTTCAGTGTTTGGGCCGCTGCAGGTTTCGAGCTCCCTAGCGTAAGTTATGGTGCTATATGCAAAGAGAAAGCTGGCAAGGAACGTGGGAGAGCTTGAAAGTCTTTCTTTGCTCTGAACAATGCAGAAAATTCATGCTACAATGCCTTGTGAAAGCCATCCTTCATTCCAGTATCTGGATTCAGCAGATGCCCTCAACGTGAGACAATCGCCCTTGTGTCCCCTCAGCCACATACAGCTCTCCAGGAGCTCAAAGCCGGTGGACCGGTCTGGATGACGTTACATGACTGGTGGGGCAGCTGATTAGTGAAGAAGACACTGTGGCCTTCAGGGACAAGGTTGGCCATTGTTGCCCTGTGGCACTGCAAGGCTTTATTTTTTGAAGTATGATACTCAGAGATTTGGCCAGTATCTTCATGAATGGAAACCAGTTGATGGTCCAGTCCTGTCCAAGGTAACTGAGCACACAGGAAAGCTTACTGACTGCCAGCCTTCAGCACAGGCCAAAGCTACAGGCTTTTACAGCAGTAATACATATTGTGTTCTAGATTGGAAAATCAGGGAAAGCCACTGTACACAAACATCTCAGCTCTCAAGAGTGGATTTGTAATGGAGGTGGGCTTCCAGTCACCTGCTCAGTGCCCATGTCAGGGAAGATTTCCATAGAGCCAGTTTACCTGTCTCCTGTTGATAAAAATAATTGGAATTATTGGACCTTTAAAGCCATGGAGAAAGTAATGGATGACCAGCTGCACTTCAAATGAAAAAGTAATCTGTGGAATAATTACTGCCAGTCAACCTGAGCCCAGCTGTGAAACATTAATGGGTTGCTTGATCAGTCCATACAGAGCTCTCAATCATCCTCCTAGAGAGCAGCACAAACCCAGCAAACGGCTCGGGATTTGTAGTCAGCCAAATTATTGACAGGGGCAGAATAAGGTGTTTTAATGTGGTATTTGCTATAAGCAAGTAACAGTTATTGGGTCCTAATGGAAAACTTTTTCTTAATATTTACAAGTGCGGAGATGATCTGTCTTATGCCTCTCGGAGCACCTGCCAGCTCGCGGTGGACGAGCCATGGCAGCCTTGTGCTCTGCAGATCCGTGCACAGCGCTGCTGTAAAACTCAGCAGCGTGTGACAGTCTCGGAGAAAAAAAAATTGAACAGAGGGCTTTCTATATTTAACACTAACCCGTGTGCCTTAGAAAACATTTGAACAGAATATATAGATCTTGGAAAGACTGACAAGAAGTGAGCTGCCACCCTGATCCAGCAAAGGACTGCACTTCAGGCGTGTGAACAGTCCCGTTTGCTTCAGAGAGACTTTGCATAAGCTTAAACACTTCGCAAGATTGAAGTCTACTGAGTAGGAGTTCATAAATAAAAAGAGAAAGCTCTGCACCAGATTTCTTTTCCTGAGCCCTTGAACTTAAGGGAAGTTCAGCTTCAAAAGGGGGAGCCAACCAGGGAATGAACACAGGCTGCTTTGATTAGAAATGCTGCAAAGTTTTGATCGTGCCATAAGATATGGGCCTCATGCT
This sequence comes from Calonectris borealis, assembly GCF_964195595.1. NCBI lineage: Eukaryota > Metazoa > Chordata > Aves > Procellariiformes > Procellariidae > Calonectris > Calonectris borealis. The sequence continues at coordinate 13,058,820 of NC_134326.1, forward strand.
GCATTTGTTCATGGGAATGATCTGTCTACCTTCTCCTGGTCCCGGCAGGTCCGTGCATCTCAGTCTCCATCCTCCCACGTTGCCTGGATGTGGGAGTGCCAAACCTCGGAGAAAAGTCTGGTTCGTCTCTGAAGGGGATTTCAGGTTTGTGACTCGGGTCTGCCTTCACTACATGTTGCAGAAAAGCAGACAAATCTGAGCAAGAAACACGATCTGCAGGTAGACTAGTGGGTGTGAGGGAAAGCTCTTCCCGGTTTTGTGCGAAGGTCAAGTAGCAAATGGAGGAAGTGGACCAAAACTATAACTTGTCCTCGTTTGTTCTGTCTGCCCTACGGAGTCAGGGAGAAAACACTCCCTATGTAACGTGAAGGACTGTGACCGATTAGCCTTCGTGGGCAGAGATGGTTCTTTCTTTGGACTGTGCCAGACTAGGATGTAGATCCATAATGAATGAACACTGAGCAGAGAGAGACAAGAAGGCATCAAAACCTGTCTGTGTCCCCAAGGTGGGTGCGGGGAACTGTTTCTGTTATCAATCCATTTTGATGTCTAATTGCAAGGAGGAGGGGAGTTTCTTAGAGTCTTCTGAATAGCCAAGAGAGAGAGTTAGGATCCTTCAGAAAATAATACGGCACCTAAGTTATGCTTCTGCACAGAATGGCACTTGGAGGAATGTGTCTAGCCACCTAATTTAAGCACATAAGTCAGATCCTAAATTTAGTTAGTGTGAATATTCCCAGTGCATCAACTTCAGAAACTTCTTTTTAAAACAAGAAAATTCTGAGCTCAAAACTGACTCTTTTCACTGCAAGAGTTGAAGGACGTGGATCTCTGTAGTCACCCTGTACAGCTTTGGATTTGGATGATTTTTGACTCCCTGAGAAGCAAGCGGCCCAGCCATCACGCAGGATAGCGCTGGGGTTCTCCTACTCCCCGCAGCTCTACAGCTGGCCTCCTGTGTAACCTCACGTCATTTCTCTGGCCCTTTTTTCTCTTTCCTACTCCCTTGCAGATTGCCACTATGAGATTTTTTGGAAGGGACGGCTTTTGTATAATAATGTGCATTATTATTATTATTAGGTTTGTAATTCTTATTTTTATATATATAAATGGTTTATATATACCATAGCAAACCTAGGCTCAGATTTCAGTATTAACCACTAGTCTCCAGCCTCACTAGTCCATTTGCAATACAGACAGCTTTGCTGGTCTGGGCAACGTGGGCTAGAGAAGCAGTCTTCCAGTGTCTGCAGGCGATGTCAGAAAGCCTGTTGAGCCACATGTTTGAGATGACTGCTCTAGATATTATTGCATTATAAATAGCAGCTAATAATAGTAGCATAACAGCAAGGTTCTCAGCTGATGTAAATTGGAAACTGTAATTCCGTAGAAGTTAATGGAGCTCAACTGATTTACACTAGTTGGCTGTCTGGCCCCTAGCAAATGATTCTAAATCTGATAAAATTAAATGAGATTCAAAGCTCCCTCATATAAGAGAATATTAAACCCTATCTTTGCTGTCAGAGTTTTGCACAGCTGTCAGGCTTTGTAGCTGGGACTTTTAAGATCCTGTTTTAAGTTCTTGATTTTATTATTTGATATTTTTTCACTTCTCTCTCTTTTATTTTGTTTAGTTAGTTAAATCTTTAGTTCCCAAAAAGAAGAATTAGAAAAGTCACCCGTTTTGATGGATCACTAGGTGCCATTTGTTGGTATTCACAAGTTGTTGGCAGATCTTAAAGCCATTGAGATTTGTGCCCTTTAATTTCAGTTCAAAATGCAAATAGACATTGAAAACATCTGTTCAGCATCCATGTTGGAGAGGTCTGCAGTCTCAGTGTTTTTCCCTTGTTCTCAGTAAAGTACTGTAAATTTTATTTAATATGACTGCCTCCAGCCTACAAATTAAAAAAAAGCGGGTCTGCAAACCTGGTGAAGGTAAAAACTGCATGTTGAATTAGTTTATAAGCTCTCTTTACCGTTGCGCAGCTTGGATGTGTTACAGGCTGTCGGCTGATGTGTAGCGTGGATCAACAAGGTCCTAGGGAGGGTTACGCCGCGGTCAGAGGTGCCGAGCTGGTTTAGGAGAGGTTCATCCATTGAAGACTTCTTGCTTGTCTCAGGTCTACTGGCATAAAGGCACAAATCGTTGTTCCTTCTCTCGGTTCTGTCGCAAAGATCCAAACTGGCTTAAACGCTTTTAACAGCAGGTTTTAGAAACCCGGACTGGTTTGGCAGAGGTTGAGGGATGGTTGGGTGTGCTGTGCCCTGCCTGGGGGTGGACCGAGGAGCGGCTGAGCGCGGGTGTGAGGTGGTGGTCGCTCGGCTTTGTGCAGAACAGCACACCTGACCGCCGTGTCTGCTCGGAGGAATATATTTACATTTGCTGGTTTTGAAACAGAAACCTAATCTAGCGATTGCCCTGTGAGTTACTGTTGCACCCTTACCTGTGTGACTGAATCAGAGCAAAGTCACTTGAAATGGAAAAGCTTCAATGCAAAACTTCCCTGAGAATTAGGACGACTGGAAACAGCCGCAGGCAGGATCTCTAAACAGGTCCCAGGTCTGAGACTACTCAGGTGGGTGGAAAGTGCCTCTCACTTGAGGCCGTGCTGCTGTGGGTAGTTTGGGGCAGCTTCCACAGATGTTGATGTGAGATAAAACGCTAGAAGTTTGTTTGAGAACAAGTGTGAAGCTCAAACCGTAGATTTGTTTTCTTTACTATGTCGCTGCGTGCTAAAGTCTCCACTAAAGCAGAAGGTAAATGAAATCATCAAGATCTCTGCTGAATTTGATTAAAAATGTCACGTGTTTAAAAATTCATGGCACAGGCCCGCAATTGCTCATGGGCACATGCAGGGTGCGATCATACAGCCTATGTATGTTGTAGGGAACCAGCATTAAAAGTTCCATCTGTCCTTGTTTGAGATAGAAGATCTTGATGCAATTCTTTTTATCCAAAAACTTCCTCCCTGAATTCATTTCTCCGGTCAGTCCATTGTACAAACTGCTTCCCGTTGCGTCATTTCTATTTGATTCATTCATAAAGCTGAAATCTCAGGGTAGACTTGAAAGAGTAAAAAAAAAAAAAAGTGGTGTGATTCACGTATATTTTTCCTAATTCTGGCAGTGAGCTCAGAAAATCTGGATTCTTTGAAAATACAGAACATTGGATTTCCTGAGGCATAAAAACATCCCTAGTGTATCTTGCCATAAATCAGAAATGGCATCCCTGTGCTGGCGCGGCTCCTTCGTGGGAGGGAGCAGCCTCCACGCTCTTGGGCGCAAGCCGCAGTTGCAGGAAGGACCGTGTTTCTCTTGAGACCCTCCTAATGCTGTAGTTTGGTGGTGAGCAAAGTTTGTAACTGCTACAAGTAAATGAAAAGTAAACAGCAATAAAATATGTATATATAAAATAAAACGTCATGTGCAGATCTAATGGAAAATGAACCCTGCACAGGTCCCTAGAAATTACACATTACTAGTTTTTGTAAGACTAAGCAAAAATGCAGCGGCACTTTGTGCTAAGATCGTTGAATTACTTTGTGCGAATAAGGGTAACAAGATTTGGACAACACTAGGATGGAGGCAGGGAAATTAATTTTCTTGGTGTGCTACCTGTAACTTTCAAACAATTCTGGGAGACTCCCGATAAGGGCCGATGAGACTTGTTCTGGGAACAAAATGATGTTAACCGATCTATGAGTAAACTCCGGCTCGGCACTCCACTTGTCATTATTCAGTCTGTCCTGACGAATAACACAGATAAAAGGATACTCTAGTCCCATGATGCGGAGGACTGATACGCACCGTGAATCGTAATCAAGCCAGGCACTCATTTTTTCCTTTTTTTTATTTTTCAGGGAACAGAAGCAGTTACCAGTTTTTAAATGGCATCATAAATTACTTGTTTTCTTTTGGCAAAAATGCTTACTTGCATCTCATAACGGAAATCATCTGGTCTTTTGAGAAATTATTTGACTCATTTTAGCACGCGTTGTTATTTTTTGTTTAGCCAAGCTCTGGGCCAAGTGTAATTTACTTGATATTAATTAGTCCAGAGCTGTGAAATGGGCATAGAGAGCCAAACTGCTTTTGTGCTGTATTACCCCGTTTTTAAAAATGAATCTGCAAATCCCCAAATCTCTCTCTCATTCTGTACTTTAGATCAGTGCAAGTCCAAAGATTTGCTTTTGTCATGGTTTAACCCCAGCTGGCAACTCAGCCCCACCCAGCCGCTCGCTCACTCCCCCCACAATGGGATGGGGAGAGAATCGGAAGGGTAAAAGTGAGAAAACTCGTGGGTTGAGATAAAGACAGTTTAATAGGGAAAGCAAAAGCCGTGCATGCCAGCAAAGCAAAACAGGGAATTCATTCACCACTTCCCATCGGCAGGCAGGTGTTCAGCCATCTCCAGGACAGTAGGGCTCCATCACGCGTAACGGTGACTTGGGAAGACAAACGCCATCACTCCAAACGTCCCCCCCTTCCTCCTTCTTCCCCCAGCTTTATATACTGAGCATGACGTCATATGGTATGGAATATCCCTTCGGCCAGTTGGGGTGAGCTGTCCCAGCTGTGTCCCCTCCCAGCTGCTTGTGCACCCCCAGCCTCCTCGCTGGTGGCGTGGGGTGAGGAGCAGAAGAGGCCTTGACTCTGTGTAAGCACTGCTCAGAGAAACGAAAACATCCCTGTGTTATCAACCCTGTTTTCAGCACAAATCCAAAACATAGCCCCATACTGGCTACAGTGAAGAAAATTAACTCTATCGTGTATCTCTCATATATAAATAATTTCTTTATTGCTAAATGTACTAAATATATTCCGAAGTTAGACATTGCCTCTAATTCTTGCATACGTTTTAAGAAATGTTTTTTTAGACTTGTGTATAATAACGTTGTTACAAAGAATGCTTTTAGGACTTGTAATGCATCTCCAAAGACAGGAGGAACACATTTCCTCTTATTCCAACCGCAGCACAAGGACTCCTGTACCATCTTCCTAGGGTAGGAAGGGAAACAGTAAGAAGTCAAAGCAAAGTGCCTAGAAATCTGAGTAAATTTTCTTCAATTTATTTCTGAGTAAGTTTTCGTGGAGCATCAGTTAGCTGTGCACTCTCCATGAACAGGCAACGCTTGGCATCCTTATGTGCTGGTGGTGGTCACCGAGCTGGCTGCGGTCATCAGCTCTTGCTGATAGAAGATTGCCTGGAACCCTATCATGCGGCGCTCAGCTCTCCAGAGCTGACCCGAGAGAAATAGGATACCCCATTAAGGCACACATTAAGGAAGACATTGCCTTCTTTTTCCTGTGATAGAGAAATTGTATGTTAATTCGTCTAGACCAAAGACATAAATATTTGATTTTCATGGAGTCACCGTATTAACAAAAAGTATGCAGAGTTCACTTTTGTTTCATTAGTTGAAATAAGCTAAGGCAATTTTAGTTCATAAACACAGTTTTTGATTCTATTGGCACAGCTTTAAGATATATTAAAAATCTTGTTACTTGAGGTCTGTAAACAAAACGTAGTTCTTTTATCTAATTTATGTTGTCAAGAGCAAAGTAATTTACATAAGAGGTTTGATAGACTATCAGGAACAGCTATGCTTCCAGAGAGGAAAGCCTATTAGATCTTAATCCATCTGATAAGCATATTACTTCCACCAAAGCCAAACTGCTTTCGTATTCTGTATAAATAATTCCATTTAGTGTAATTGATGATTTTACAGCAGGAACCAAGATAGATATAGTTGGAGAAGAATCAGCCTATTAGTCATGTTTTGGAGGTTGTTCTGGAGAAGACGGATTTCGATCAGCTCAAGCTAGTCTGAGCGATTTGCAGAGCAGATCACTAGCCAAGTTGTCATTGTGCAGCTTCTCTTCGCTCTCAAATACCAGCTGAGCTATTGTAGTTCGCTACAAGATAATAGCAGTAGCTGCACGCAGAAACCAACTTCAAAGTGATGTAGCGAGCTATCATCGTGCTTTGGTCTGGAACTGTATTATACCTTCGGAAATTGTGCGGCAATCAGTGCAGAGAAGCTGCAAAAGGCAAGGTTCGTTTTGTTTCTGCGTGATTTATAGGTACTGCAGAGTCCAGAATATGTCAGGAATATTTGGCGACTTGGTCTGTGGATACTTGGTGGGTACTCCAGCAGCCGGCTGCTCCCCTGTGGTCAGGCAGGATGCCTCAAGGGTGTTTTGAGAAGAGTTGTCCAGGGCAGATGTGAGTTAAAATGGCCTTGCTGCAGTGCAGCAAAACTTATTTTATGTAATTTTTTTTAGTGTAATGAAAAGGTTAGCGTGAAACTACTTTGTCTATCTGGTTTGTCTTGCTCTTTCCTTCTTGTCCCGGCTTTTTTTTTTTTTCCCTGCCTGTGTATTACTTTTTTTCCTAGCTGCATGATTACATGTTCGCCTTTTGTTTATTGCATTCCCGCAGCAAATGGAATCACACGCTTCTCGGTGAAATGTGTTACTGCCAAAGAGCACGAAGCCGTGTTTGTGTGTGAGGACTTCTAAAGGTTCTGTTTAAAAGAGCAGGCTGTATTTAAGCATAAGTATAATCCATGTGTGGTGACATTTCAAGGTTATGGAAATCCAGAACTGGTTTTCACACTCAATATTTAAACTTCAGCAATGGGAACAAGTGTTATCTTTATTGTGGTGGGCTGCCACAGCAGGTTAATGCACCTTTAACAGAAAATAATTGGAAAGGGTGGTTCCTTGAGGGAACGCTAAACATGTTTTTAATTGTAGTATAAATATGTCATTGCCTTTCTAATTCAAGTTACATATGCATGGAAGGTTACAGGTGCCAAAGGGCCCACCCAATATCATAACATATTGCCCCTCAAAGCAGCCCTGAAATATAGATATAGCCCTGCCGAAGTTGTAAAAGCTCTTTACTAACTCTCTTTAAGCAGATGAAGAATTAGAATTTGATACATAATACTTCTTTATGAAAGTAGATTTTTTGTTTGCATAAACTCCAAATAGCTTCCAGAGCAGAATGAAAGTAAATGTAATAGTTCAAGATGACATACAGAAAGAAAAATAATATAATGTGGTTGAAGGGATTGAAATAGGGGTTTTTTTCTTTTTCATGGTAGTGCTGGGGGTTGTGCTGCCCACAGGCTAAGCGATGCTTGGGACTGAAGTTTATATTTCAACTAGGCTCAGTTACTGGAGACATTGAATGAGCTTCCCCTGCAACTGTGGCAGTAGCTCAGACCCTTCTAATGAGCAGAAAGTGGTTCTGGAGAAATACTCCCACATGACATCCGAAAATATTCATTTGAATGCTAACCAGGGGTTGTCTCATGAGCAGCCCATGGGCTGTTTGCGGAACATCTTGTGAAACCATTAGCAATGCCAAATGAAAAAGAAAGAGCAAATTGTTCTCATATTTGTAGGAGTGAGTTTGTCCCATCTCCCCCCGTACCCGGCATGCTGCAGAACGTGTTTTGCCATGTGAAATCACGGCGCACACTGAATTGTGACGAGCAGGGCTTTGGTTAGGGCTGTGGGTTGTTCACCAGAGCACAGCCGAATTGCGGGGCTGGCTTCCCAGGGACCCTGGTTCGCGCTCAAACCTGAACTGTAAAGGTGAATCTCATTGCTGAATTCATTCTACTCACCCCTCTGCTGGCTCTGAAATGCATTTCTTTCTTTATTTGTGTATTTTGTAAATGGAGCGAGTAAAACATCAGGTATGAAAAAGATGTATGAGTTCTGATCTTCAGCTAGTGAAATGGAAGCGAAGTTCGATGAAGTGAGTTTTTGGAGGGACTTTTTTTTATATTCCAGCCAAAACATGAAAATTTACCTTACAGAAACTGCTAAGGAAGAAGGTAAAACTAACGTGTGCAGCGTGTTGTACATGGTCTGTCCATTGCGTAGTCCCATTTAAGGCCAACCCTGGGTTTATTTGTTCCTTAGGTTTTGTACTGGGACTTTCAGGGAGGGTGGGTAAGTTTCCCTCATCTACAGCCGAGCGTGCAAATATAACAGCTCCAGTTACAGATGCAGCTGCGTACAGATATGCGCATTTTTGTCGTGAAATCCTTAAAACAAACTTCATGCAAAAATAGAGGGAAACCTGATGTTGTGTAGGTCGGTGTAATACCTGGCTGGTGGCATCCCATAGAGTTACAGTGACTTTTCCTTGACAGGCTTTTGTGCTCCATCCTGCTGGGAAGGGAAAACGTGATAAAGTGAATCTGATAAGCAATCATTGCTTTTTATGAGAACACATGGATGAATTTGATTGGGATGAATAGGGAATCAGAAATCAATTAATGACTGATTATTGTTTCTTCTGCAAATTGATTTCAGATTTTGGCAGCCTTTAGGAAATGTTCTGCCAGGTTCAATGAGCTTACAATGTTAAAAATCAGGCAAGAATATGTATCACCTAATTAGTCCTCATCTTTCGGTATAGTCTTAAATACCTAAAGTAGAAACACGAGAACAAATCACACCTTTGCCATCTTGTGCCCATTTTCACTTTTTTTTTAATTTTATTTTCAATCTTAATCAACTTTTCTTTCTAATTGTTTGTTAAAATGTGTGATATGGGTTTGGCTGTGGATCTTTGTCCTTTTATACATGTGGTCGCTATGTTTAAGTGCTCATCTCTGTGCGAATTAGAAAAGGGTTCATAATCAGATTCCAGAAACATGTGCGACTTTATTATACAACCCATCATCACGTTGAGGAATTGTTAGTTAGTCCCACGAATTGCCTGATCTCTCTGACTATTGTGGGAAGGACAAAAGCGAGACACTTGAATTGCAGCTGGGAGGAAGAGGCGAGCCGCGAGGGTCGGGTGTGCGTAGGTGCTGAATGCCTTCCTGCAATTCAGGGTAAATTGAAAATAGTCTGTACAGCTGAAGATGAGATCTTTTATACCCAGAGAAATGAATACACTAAATTCTAAAGGGATTAATGACTCCAATGTGCTTATAAAGAAAGAAAGTAAAAATATTTACTTTTAAAAGTATAGGAACTTGGGAGTAGTGTTAGCAGGGAGAGAGACTTCACCAGAGGAGCTCAATGAGAGCTGAGAACATGTAAATATTATCCAGCAGCTCTATAAACAAGGGAAGTTAAACATGCCTTTGGAGATGTGTAATTGTTAAATACTCTAAACTGCTTTATGAAAACTATGAAAGGTTTTTCTTTCAGGAAGGAAGGTAGGGAGACAACTTCGTAAAGTTGCCTAAAAGCAAGAACTGCAGTCTAATGTGCAACACTGTGCCCTTTACGTGGCCTAGGAAATCTTCTTTCGTATGACATGAGCCAAAATCTAACCCAAAAACCTTATTCTAAGTAAGTATGTTTATGGCTGAACTGAGTAAGGTCTCAAGATTTTGAACTGTAAACGGTGTTGGGCGCATAAGCAGAAACATGGATTCATTTTTATAATACGTACAAATTTCACCATATATAAAAAGCCAAAGCATTTGCTTGTGCTTACACATTCGGTGAGTTTTGAAATTTTATTTTTTTGGGCCATTTGCGGCCCTCAGCAAGGCAGCAGTGCCCATGTGCCCCCGGCCCCCCGCTCTGCTTGCAGGTCCTGCATCGCGCCCCGGGGCATGCAGAGTTGCAGAGGCTGCATTAAGAGTGCCCAGGCATATTCAGGACTACCTAGTCATAAATAGTGCTTGCTTCTGAAATTTCTACCAGGAGCAAAACTAGATCCTCAATCTAAATATCTTTAAAAGTTTGGTGTTGCAATCCTTACTGTGGGTTTTGTGATGCCGTGTTGGTTATTGCTGCTGCCGTATGCTGAAGCAAAACTTAACTATTACTGTTGCTCATCAAGACCAACTGTAAATATGGAAACATTTATGTACTGTACAGCATAAAAGCAATAAAATTCTAAAGTGAAATGGTTTTGCTTAGTTGTGAAAACAGAGGAGAAATGGGCATATTTACAAAGGGCACAAAACGTCCTTGTCAGGGGCAGGACGTGGGTGAATGAGTCTGTCCCCAGCCTCGGTGAATCACGGTGAGCTAGTGATGGGGTGAAGGTGCTTCTTTCTTTAGGTGCCCCGCTGCTGGTCAAGCCCACCCGAGACACCATCTCCAGGCCTGGATGTGCCTCAGCAAAGCATTCAGACGTATTTTCAAGAATTACCATGTGCTAGCAAAGCCCAAAGAATAGGCTGTGCAGCTGAATACCACTTGTCCACCGCAAATGCAAGATAATTCATGTTAGCTTAACCCTGTTTAACTGCAGAATACTCTTTATAGTTACCCAGCTTCTACCACAAATTACAAATATGAACAGGCACGATAAAATGGCTCGGTAGACTCCCACCAGTGCGTTTGGCTGTGCCGACTATACCCGTGTGCCTAAGTCTTCATTGCACTGATTTAGACGTGGGTTTATCTGGCTGCAAACCCCCAGCACTTAGGCATCCAGTCTGATTTTCTCTCAAAAATTTTAGACTGCAACCTTTGAAAGGGGACAGTCAGAACTATCAATTGCTTGATAAAGATAATAGCCTTTTTGGGACAGGGATAATAATGAAAGTAATTACTAATGGGGTTTTGGCAGATTAAATGGACTCTCCGGACGACATGAGATACAGTTCTTCCCTGTGTCAGTATGGGTAGTGAAATATTTGGATGTGTTTTTCAACAATATCTGTCAGGCTTTCCTTTTTATTTTCTGTGTAGCCATTCACTTCAAGCAGTCCATGAATAAGAAAGAAAGAAAAAAAAATTAGTATCTAATTTAAAAGGCTGGACTATATTCTTGCAGTGTCCTCAGGGTTTTGATAGCACCTTTAAGGCTGAACTCCTCTTACTTAATAAATTCTGGATGTAAAACTTCACTTACTTACATCATATTAAAAAAAGTTTGGAACATTAACTTTAAGGAGAGTCACTTCTACAAGCTCATTTTTCACTAACTTTCCTTGCTGTAGAAACATGCATTACATAAGTGTGGAAATGAAAGTTTTTGCCCGGTGGCAACGGGATATTACTTTTACTACTCTAACTTCAGAAGTGAGGCTATAATGCTGGGAAAAATGAGTATCAATGTCACAGAACAGCCAAAATAATACTGAAGTGCTTTTTTAGCACTACGTTTCTGATACAGGCTTTGATACAAGGAAGCCAGCCCCTCACCCCGTGCCCTCTTGATCTGGAGCGCAGTTGCTTGTCAGCTACGAGCACGTAGAATAAGGTTGCTGTTCGGTGGGGTGACACCGCCAGAAATGGGGTGTGCTGCAGTGCTCGCCTCTGTTAGGCACGTAAGGGATATTCTGCTAAAGGCCACTGGAGAAAGGAGAGTAATGATTTTTGCGTGCTCAGGAGGAGCATGCATGCGAGGGAAAGCTGTGTTAAATGCAATGACGTTATTGTATTTGCAGTAATGCGTGTAATATTTAAGCTATGAGTTCACTTTTCATGTTAAGTATGTTCATGTGACCTTTTTTGCCTTCTGTTCTTCATGAATATATTTGAATGAAGATAACACTGAGCCACATCAAGAGCATGGAGAAATCCTGCACCCCTTGCAGCGTTCACGGCTGCGCTGGGCCGCCCAGGGCCCCTTCGTGTTGCTGCTCCCTTCTTTTCTCTGCTTTGCATTTTGCAGTAAATACCCTTTGGCCAGGCTGGACCGGAGCAGCGGGGACATCGGTTTGAGCTGTGTTCAGCTGGCCATGGGCAGCTCCAGAGTTGCCCCAGGCCACGATTTGGCTGTGCTGGCACAGGCGTGTCCCACCGACGGCTTAAATCCCTCTGGGCTGCCAGAGCAGGGCCAAGAGGGTACAGCACCCAGTGAGTCCTGACCCACGTGTTTAATGATGCTTCCCTTCATTATACATCGCATTTCTTCTTGACATATGCTCCATGATATATGTTATATTGATCTCTTTTCTTGACTTCTCTGACCATATAGTGATTCGTCTTCTCTTGCTTTCCTGACCACTCGCAGAGCATGTCATTATTAGCTCCTTGTCTCCCCTTTTTTTCTTTTCATGTCGCTGCCCTTCCTTTTTTCCCTTACTGTTGTCTCATTCAATAACTCACTCTCTTCCCGGTGGCCTGACTTGCCAAATACAACATGATAGAACAACCCTTTCGCAATATGTAGTGATGTAATTAATTTATTCTGTTTCACAGAAGCTTGAGTAAGCTACTTTTTATACAAAATTGATTTTTCTCTTTATGGTGACTGATGCTAGAGTCTCATCTTTTCCCAGTTTTAACATTTACATGTACATCAGGGAGTATTTAATAAAAAAGGTTTTTCCCCATTTTCAATGAATATTTTAAGAGACGCAGCATCCATATTTCCTCTTGGGAGATTTGCATAATATCTCACTGAAGCTACCGTATACTTTCATCAAATTTTGGAGAACACTTCATTGCCCAACAAAATATATATGGTGCATTTTACAGTAGTTCTAGGATATTACCACCTGAAAATGCAGCCTGTAACACATAAACTGTATCTCCAGTCAACCTTACCCAGCCACCTCCTTGTCTGTCAGCTCATCTGTCCAGAAAATGTTCAGCCAAGTTCCCACTGAGATCAGCAACAAAGTTCTAGACTACCTCAGATCACTTTGAATTAACGGCATAATGAATTTAATTAAGATCTATTAATGTCGCACTGGGCTTTTAGCCATGATTTTAAGAAATCATGGGGGAATCAAACTCCCAAAATTTCTCAAAGTATGTCTCAGTCTAAGTTTGAAAATGTAATGAAAAGTAATTAGAAGTGCAAACAGAAAATGCAGTGGTGTTAACGCTGCTGAGATAGACCATTGGCTTAAGGAATCGAGAACATTACACATCTGATGTGAAATTTCCTTTGCCAAGTTTCAGGTATCGAAAGAGAGAGTTGTTTTAGCACATCCCACAGTAGGCATCTGACTTGGGCAGGATGAATCACTCGCCGGTGACTGCTTTCTGTTTTCGTTGGCTACGGAGTTAACCTGAGCACCTCGCTGAGATCGTGCACCTAATGCTTAGGTGACTCACGTTTGATGAAGGTAATCTGGTTCTGATTTTGAAAGGGCAAGAGCACCGGGAACAAAATGTAACTTCCAGACTAAGGGCAAAATGCCATCTGAGTTATTTGGACTGTGAGTATCTTATTTCTCACCCAGGTAAAGAGAGAAGTATAGGAAAGTATTGAACAGCCTGACCTGATGCTGATTTCTAAGCTGAAATTTCACAGTTGTCATTAAAATGCCGGTGTCCTCTCTACTCTGTACATTCAGGTTGATTTTATGGTGCTAAGGTTTTTGTTTCAAATGGTCCTAAATTTTCAGATCGTTATCTTCGCCAAATTTTTGCAAACTTCAGTGCTATTTGAGTGTTTGGTTTTACCTCGTTATGGACATGCAGAAAAGCCAAATCCCAATCCGGGCTGCTTTGAAGTTTCAGAGTGGTTTTGCCTGTGACTTTACTTTGATCACACAGATTCTGTGATTTCAAAGATTAAGAGATTTAGATTTACAAGGCGCAAGTTATCAGCTTGCATTCGATGGGTTCTTTTGAAAATCGCAGAGGTGGCTACTGTTGGCCATTTACACTGCTTGGGAATATCCTATATGAGCTTCCTCGGATATGAATTCCAGACTAAATAGTTCACATCTGATACTTGAAGAAAACTACAGCTTGTAACAAACCAGTCCCTTCACTGTGAACCATCAATGGTTCTGAGAAATGCGATGTGGTATTGCCAGTTGTCATCTGAGAGCTCGGGGGAAGCAAACTGAGAGCGGTTATATGAATATTATCATCCAGGAACTCTGTTATCTGCTAGGTGCATCCATATCGATAAGTGGTTATTATTCTGTTCTAGCTGGCTGACATTTATGGTTTTCAGGATTTAGACTGAGGTTTTCAGTTCAGTTAAATCAGATGTCGGCAAATAAGCATCTGTTATGTTTAAGTTTCCCAGAGCCTTTCTTTCAAACCTGTTATTTTCTCTGAATCAAATGCTTAGTTCAGCAGAGCCTGAAAATGAAAACAAACTCCAAATGGTCTCCACAGGATATTTTGGGAAAAAAATCTCTTTGAAAAGATAAGAACAAATTATGACTGGGATAAAATGCATGTACCAATATTTATTATTTATCCAGAGCTTTCTAAAAAATCATTAATAGAAGAAAGTACATACGATCTGCTAAATTATACTGCAGAGGTCTTGAATATTAGTTTAGGTTCTTTGGTAATCAGGAGGATAAATGCTGTGAGGGAAGACAACGCTGTCATGCTTTCCCATCTCCACATTTCTTGCACATTGGGCTGGGGCTCCCGTCTGCTGCAGGTGGGGGGTGTCTGGGTGGGGGGGTGTCCGTGAGGCTGCCTCTGCCTCACCTCGCTGGCCCCAGGTGCCATGGGCTCTCGGCCGTGCCAGGGGGACCGTCCCTGCTTGCTGGAGCATCCCGTCTTGGTATATTCAAGGATGATCTTGAAAAAAGATGCTCTAACCTTTCTGCCTCAGTTCTCTTGTATTGATTCAACTACTGGGAACTGGGAAAAAAATAGCGTGTGGTGATGCTGAAAAAAATCAAATGGACCTTTAATAAAAATCGTCGGAGGCATTCTCTTGGCCCATGTAGATGTTGGATTTCCTGTAATGCCATACATAAAATAACATGAAAGTTTCTTGATATTTTGAAGGGTTTCTAGAAGAGGATAGAGGAAGAGATATTTTCATTGAAGAATGACATTTAATGATGCAAGACTTTAGGGTCTCTGATAGTGACAGAACAAAGCAGGTGAAAGCAAAAACCTAAAACAGCTGGAGAGTTTGTGATAAATATTGTTCTATAGCAGCATCACTGGCACAGGATTTCCAGGGCCTCACATACCAAATTTACAGTGCAGACTTCAATAATTATCACCACAGATTTGAGCTGTATCTCTCCCCTGAGCTTATTCAGTTAAAAATTTTATTGTAGTCACATTTTTACCTCCGCATTAGATGGAATCTGAATTGATGGCTGATGAGAGAAATCCGGGCAGGTTCACTGAGTTGTGGACACTCTGTCACTGCTTTAGATAGTTTTTAATATAATGTATTTAAAATTTATTTAGTTTTCTTTTGAAATTTATTTGAGTTTTTTTATTTAGTATTTTAAAGGTGGATGGGGGTTGTTTGTCTGAGAAGCCGATCGGGAAAGAAGCAACGTGATATCACCATGTAAATAATCGATAGTAGTCTCCACATTAGCAGGGTCTATTGAGTTGTCTTCAAGGTCTTCTCTAACTGTCTCTGCAAACTGAATTAGCAAGATGGTTTCACTAACTTTTTTTTTTAGTGGCAGCTGCCTACCCAATTATATATATTCATTAGCTGTGGTATGATTTCATTAACTGATGTACATTAAGTGCCTAATAACCAACTTGTGCTTATGTTCCTAGACAAGCAATGATGCATCTTCTGGTGCCTGTACTTATTAGCTCATTGGTCTGGGTAAACTGGTTTTTATTTATATTTTCAATTTGTCACTATTCGTGAACTGTACCAGCTGAAGGATGAATGTAAAAAGATAATTAAGCTGGTTAGGTTTAATAATTTTTTGTTTCAACTGTCTCTCAGAACCACAAGCCTGGCCAACCAGGCAAATGAGCACTGACGAATGAAGCCACGTGATTAAAACATCTGTCACTGTCCTACCGGGTCGACTGAAAGCTTGGATTGGCTGCGCGCTCCGAGCGCGATGATTGCTATGGAAAGCCAAATAAGCCAGAGTTAATGTTCTCCTAATCCTTCGCCTGTTGAGGTGACAGTGATGGGTAGCAAACATGCACCAATGAGCAGTAATGAAGTCACTTTTAGATTGGTTCAGCACAGGTTTTTCAAGCTAATTAGGTAGACAAAAATGTTAATTTAATCAAAGGAACGTGTATTCATTAAAGAAGGTGTGTAAGATAACTGAAGTAGAGAATTAGCTCAGTCAAGAGGTAGACTATAGCTCCTGACTAAATTGTCCAGATTATAAAAAGAATGATGTATATATGTACAATTTCTTTTTTTTTTTTTTTTTTTTTTAAAGGTACAAATCCATGCTTTTGTCTCTGGGAGTCAGTGGATTTACATCAGGAATCAAAACCGTCTCTCTGTAGTCGTGTCTGTTAGCTGGGGGGGGTTAGGACTCAGAGAGAGAAAGCAGAGAGCGAACGAGATGTTCGTTCTGCATTCCAGATGGCATGAGCCATGTTACCACATTACTGAGCTCATTAGCTTCTTACTTCACGGGACTTTATTTAGCAGCCGTGTAGCATGGCTGTGTTTGTCTGGTTTTGCTTGATCTTCCTTGGAACATGACTAATGTGCAAGTCACAAATGGAACAATTTTGTTCGTACTATAACCCCGATGAAGATGTGTTGAGTGTTCTTTGGGGGCAGATCAGGAAAAAGCAAAAAGTAAAGATTTTCAACCGTTAAGAAGCAAAATACAGTGCAGAGTGTCTTACCTTATCTGATGTATCTCATCCAAACCCAATAAAAAGGAAAGATGACTCTCTAAGATTGCTTGGCTACTGCAGTACAGAAAATAATTAAAACATTGTATTAGGGTTTTCTAATAATTCTAACCTTCCGCCACCCCACGCAGAGTGTAGATTTGGGATTTATACAAGAAGTGTGAATGACAGTTTATGTTACGAGATTTAGACCTCATTGGTGCATTCTGAGTATGGCCCTTATCCTGAAACCCACTGCTACTTTCAGCTCTCGCCATCCCACCCCGCAGAGAAGCCGATGCTGATTGATGCAGCATTTCCCAGAACATGATAGTGTCTGTATTTGTACAAAGACACATGGTGACCCATGAGAAAAACATCTGGGAACGACAGACATAGATGCAGTCTCAGTGTTTCACACAGCCAGTTCTGAGAGATGGGCCAGAGCAAAAATTATTTATATATTTAAAACATAAATATTTTAAATAATTATATCTAATTAACTGTGTAGTGCTTTAGATGAAAGAATAATTATCACCTATTGCTATGGTAGGGTCTATCTGTGGTATTTCTTTTAATGGCTGGGAGTTTTTTGTCTTATTCCTTCTGGGAGGATGGAGAGCGTTCAGTGGGTGTTATGGGTCAATTATATATTCCTATATAGATATCTGGTTGGTTGTTTGATAAGAGGGCTGGAGAGAAGGAATATTGGCATGTGCTGGCATACATGGATTAGTTTGCTTTATAACATAATTTTCAGTGTAATGGTTAATGGGACTATTTTAATTCTTTTAATGTTTGTTGCGTTGTGAAGCAAAGTTAACAATTATCCTTTTTATTGTTTGTTTGTTTGTTTAGTCCATGGTTTCTGGGATGGGTCTTGTAGGGCAGCAGATGGCAGAAAGGAGATTGAGGTAGAAATTAAGGTTTCTTGTTATAACTAACAGTTTTTATGGTTTGTAATAGAGGCTTCATTTCTGTGGTTAAACAGTGTAAACAGCTTTCATTAGCATCTGAATTTAACATAATTTTCAGGAACATGCGAGTTCTGGTAACTGAAGACGATGATTGATATTGACCTAACAATGAAGGAAGAAACAATTAAAATGCTGAAAGTTAAATTTGGGAGAGAGAGATGAAGATGAAGCTCTTTAATTTGGGATAAATGAATCAGCAGCATGTGTGACTTTGTTTGGAAATGTAAATTTTTTTTTTAAATGCTTATGAATAAATTATCATGCAGTTGTACCATGAGGTGTTAACAGAGCCCATGTAATTGGGACAAACCAGTCCTGGAGAGATGTCTGAAGGAATCCAAACTGGGTTCTTGCTTCATATAGTGAAATATATAAATGTTTTGAACCGATCATGTTATGTGGTCCTTTTACTTTTGCCTGATTAAGCTCAGCCGTTTTATGAGGGCCTGATTTTCAGACAGTGGGTATTAGTCTGTTCTAAAAAATCCAGATCCTCTGGATTTTTTTGTGTTTGCAGCCTCCACATTTGAAGTGCCAAGTCCTAGTCACCTTTGAAAATCTTTTCAGACTAATAAGAAACCTATTGTTTTGAGAAAGGAAATATTAACTAGTTGCTTGAGTTTTAGCTAAAGGCACCTGAATAATTTGGTAAATCTGGCTCTAGCTCCTGGTGCTTTGCAGGTTGATCTACATGCCGTATGTCGCATCTGGGAGCTGAATCTGTGGTGTTGGGACAAGCCCCAGGTCTCCCCTGGGGGAGTTAATGGAAATTTTTTCCCTTAGGAACTGCACAGAGAGGTCTTCTACGCTGGGGGAAAGATGTGTCCTGCATGGCTTTTGGGCTCTGACAGAGGGGATTGTTCTTCCTTTCTTTTTTAGGGGATCGGAGACATTGAAAAGATGTTCAGAAGACAGGTGTCATTTGGCCCCTGCTTCCCAAGGTGCTGTCATGTACAGCTTGGAAATTTTTCCCTTCTATTATGCTGATATTAGAGATTGGCAAGAGCTGATCCTGATAGGAGTCTTGTGTGAAATTCACTGCGAGTTGCTGTTGCTTTTTGGCTGCGTTAATAGTGCTAACCATATGCTGTGCAGCTCAGCACAGCCCTGTTGCGGCCTCTCCTTGGCTTGGCTTTTCCGCTTGGCATCGGAGGTGCCATAATTCATTACTGTACCGGGGAGGAGGAGGGGGGGAGGAAAATATGTTGGCTTAAAGGGAGTCCTCGGATCAAACGGCGTCGGGAAGTCGGCGAGCGTAAGGGATAAAACGTGAGCCTGACGACTGATGCTCATCCCAGCTCTCCCAGTCGGGACTCCTCCAGTCCCTGGAGCTCGGTGCAGTGGCTCTGTGCGCTCGCTGCGCGGCGATGCCCTGCAAGGGAGGCTGGAGACCATCCTGCAGCGTGCAGGATCCTATCTCCAGCCTGAGTGTCTTCATCCCGTTGCTGTGCCTCTGCCCACTTCTCTACAGCTTGCTGCAGCGTGGCCCAGGGAGGGGAAGGGCCGTGTATTGCTTGGGATTTCTGTCGCCCCAGGGAGCTAAGCAGCTAGTTAATTTTTGTGTGGTTTAATGAGTGTTAACAGAGCAACTGCTTTTCAGAAACGAAGAAATCTGCCACTGCTATTATATATGTTTTATTTAAAGTATATTCCTAGCAAAACTGCCTATTCTAGTGCTTCCTTTATCCTTCGCTTGTTTTCCTTCTGTTTCTTCCATTCCCGTTGCCCATCAGGCAACCATTGCCACGCGGAGGTGCAGGCAGAGCCGATAGTGCCACCGCTGCCTATTTCCCAGTAACACCAGGGTGCTTTTCTTTCTTGGACTGACAAGTACCATAACTAGGAGCCCTTCAAGCTGCTCTGTCAGAAGTCAGGTAGGCTTCCACATATAAACATCCAAAACCCAGTTTCATTTTTTTAGAAGTTTAGAACTTTAACAGGTTTGCAAAATTTGCAGAGCTTTCCTCTTGTCGTGGGCTAAAGAATATTAGGAGCAATGGGTGCTTACAGTGTCTTTGCTTTGTTGATGGTACGATAAAATTCTTCTCTGGAGCAAAGAGCTTTTCATGGGGTGATTGTTTGACGGGGAGCTGCCGGGCTGGGATTCCATCCTCACATTCCCAGCCCACATCAGGAGAAGCTTTAGAGTGCCAGTTGGATATAACAACTTTAAAAGTTCCCAATTATTCTTTGCTCATCTGATATAAGTGCCTAGGAGGGGCTCCAGTCGTTTCAGGAGAACGTATCAAGTAGAAATGTATTCAAACGGCATTCACCAGTTTTAAAAACATTTATTGCTACAGCTTTGTCTTCGGTATTAGCTCTGACTAATTCTTTTTTCCTTACATTTAGTGTGGGGATTACGTTAAATTAAAAAAAAAAAATTTGCATTTGTTCTTTTTTTAAGAAGTTGCACCCTAAGGTCATTGCCTTAACTTCTGTCCTCTCTTTAAATACTGTGAAGGTATTGATCACTTTAATGCTTTTAAATACATTTCAATGTTGCAGAGGGATGCCAGCATATTACTCGTTCACTGGTGTGCTTTACTATTGAAAAACTTTAGTTTCTTGCTGTGATGACTGTCTGAGATCTTTGTCAGTTGTTCCTACCTATTGTTTATCAGAATTGCTATAGGTTGTGAAAAGAAGGGCTTTGGCCATGCTGTCTTTCTGTTAGCAGGAGCCAAAGAATCAAAACATATGCAATGGTAAGGTAGCTTTTTGACATTTCTACAAAAAGACTGTGGAAAAATCTTAAAAACATTTGAAAATTAAGAGAAAGAACCCTAAAATTTACAAAACATCTGCCATTGTGTGAGTGTCATTCTGAGATAATCAGGTCAAATATATGCTGTTCTTCCCGTCTAAACAAATGGGTTATATAAAAAAAATGATGGCAGGAAACATCTTTGGCCAAGTGCAGTAATAATAATATTAATGCAAGTGTGCTTTATTGCAAGGAAGAAATGTTATCACTCCAATTACCTATAGAGGAGATTTGAAAAAATCCTAATAGGAAACAATTTAGGCGTAACTGTGAAGTTATTATTTCAAAACTAGATGTAATCAGTTACCAACAATACACGGTATGGCTTAATTAACAGTTGAAGTACATGAAATCTCTAGGGGGTCTGTCTGCACTAGTGTTTAGGGACATACTATAACTCAAGGTAATTGAATAGCAATTAACTTGAGTTAATGAACGTGCATTCTTGGGAAGACACACAACGGTTAATGGATCAGCCCAGAATGAACCATTAAGCACACACCCGTTTGTTTTGCTGAACAAGCATCTACTGAATGTCCATACTAGAATATATAAGGCCGTTAATTAACTTGAATTAATAGGCATTTATCTCTACTCCCATTCCAACTGAAAGACACTCTCTAGATAATCCTAGGACAGCTGTTGATGTTTCATGGCTAAGGCAATTAAAGATATTACCACTATTAAGCATGGCGCAAGCTTTTGTTAACTACAGGCCTTTAAAACAATATGAGCAATAAACAGGAGTTTGAAGTCTATGAAGTGGAATTCATGTTACATTAGTGAACTAATTGAACTAATGTGGAGACTGGCTTTCATCAAAATTTGAGACAATACAGAAGAGAAAGCCCATTTCAGCAACACCACGCACGCGCTCCCCGTTTGCACGGTGTCAGCGTGTTGTAGAGGTGAAAACTTGAACACGCGCGGCCATTAACCAGTGAGTCAGGGTCTGCATTTATCAGCTGAAAGAGAACCTGATTTTCAAATGTTTTCTGTTTGTTCAGAAAATAAAAGGCAGTTTTATGCTAGAATTCCTTGAGTGATTGTAGGGATAGATAAGATGTTTCTTGGAACTTGAAGAACACAAATATTTGAACATAGTCCCAAATACAGTTAGGAGCCAAAACATGGAGAGCTTACAAATTTAAGTGACTCCTTTTGAAAGATTTATAGTGAGCTTAACAAGACACTAATAATGTACAAAGTCAATAGCCAGAGGAGAATTTAAAAAGCCAATCTATAAATAAGTTGTTTGCATTATCTACAAGTTAAGTAAACAAAACTGTGTTTTTCAGTGATTTAGGAATCTCTGCCTTACTCTTAACAAATAAGAAATTATGTAGGAAAAAAGCAGAAAAAGGAATCATTAAAAATTAGTTGCTATGCAGGCAAAGCAATTACTTTTAACAATACAGCAAAGTGGAGTTCAGTTCATTCAGTGTAAATGCTGCAAGGTTCCTCTAAAAGTTCGGTACACCCACAGACCTGACTTGTTTGTTCAACTACGGCTGCATTTATTCTGCATAGCACTTTTTGAAGTAAAACGTAGTTTCACTGGAAAAGGACGGTGTGTAATGAAACGGTGACAAGAGACCTGCAGGAAATGAAATAGCTGAAGGGTCGTACGGGTAAATTTGTACGGCACGATGCAGTTTTGTGTAGGAACCACGAGGTCAGTTATTTAGAGCTCAGTGAAGTGTTGCACTAACAGAGTTATGGTGCTGCTGCTGCCAGCTCCTCCACCTCCAGTATCTCTGCGGTGCTGGGCAGTGCCGTGCAGATGTACCCATGTTGGATTTGGAGGAGCACGCTCCCTTGGCAAGGGTTGGAGTGGTCTGCAGGTGAGATCTAGAGAAAAATGGAGGGTTTGGAGATGCTGAGCACTGTTGAGCTCAGTGCACACATTGGAGCAGCTGTGTCACCCCTCCCACCCATCGCCCAGCCCCAGCCCTCCCTCCAGCGCCCTTTGCCCAGGCCCTTGGGATGTGTCTTCTAAAATCATCCTGGAGAGCCCGAGAGCCCTGTGCGGCCGTGGGGCAGGTGTGCCTGTGGTCCGTGAGAGGACCAGCTTGCACATACACCATTCAATGCCTCTGCAAGAGCTTCTGTGGCCAATTCCAGCCAAAAGAGGTTTGGACTCTGATCATCTTGAGCCATGAATTACGGTGAGAAAAAAAAAAATATTAGCAGAGGGTCCTCTTTCATGTCACAGTAAACAAAGCCGTTCATAGGTGACAAAGAGTTTTGCTGAAGGTGACTTGGGTCCTCTTTGGCACACCCTTGGTACTTCAGGCTGTTCAAAATGGGCAAAGGTGGAGGCTCTGAACTAAAATCTGCGAATGCAATTAATGTGTTTCATTTCAGTTATCTGCACATCATTCACGGAGCTGTCTTGAAAGAGACAAATTAATGACTATTAAGAATTTTATACCCTGCTATTTTCTCTATTTACTGATGTTACTTTCCATCGCTTCTCCAGAAATACTTAGTCTGATGTTTAACAATCGAAGCTATTATTATCTTAACTTACATAAGATTTTCTTCCCCCATGATAGCTATTGAGAAAGGGGGGGGGGGAACCAAACCGCAAACCTTTAGCAGGACTTTAACAAACTCACTGCAGAGTTTCATATTAGATGTGATACACCTGTATTGTAGAAGCAGTGCAGAGCTGCCGAGGAATAGAAAGAGGTGACCAATCTGAGCCAAAATGAAAATGTTTCAGAGAAATGCTGAATGAGGGATGGGTTTGAGTCAGGGAGATTTTATTTTTGGCTTTCCATAGCTTTACTGTAAATTTCATTTCATTTTCATTTCTGTTGAAATACTGGCCCTAGACACATCAGTAAGCTTTGAAAATACAGGTTGTTAATGACTTTGCAGCTGAATCCCAATTTTCTTTCTGTGTATTTTTTTGCGTAGCAGAAATACTCCGTGTGTCTATATAATTAGTGTTTTAATGTTTGTTTTCCTTCAGTTGAGTCTGCCTTTTGAGATATTCCTTTAGTTCTTTCATCATTTCATCATTTCACAGAAATTAAAATTCTGCCTGAAATAACTCCAACTATCCTTAAGTTACATAGAAAGGATTTTCAGCTCCCAAACAGATCTTTTCAAGTTTACTCTTAAATAAGGTCTTTAACGTTACAAAGACTTGCACTGCCACTTCTTAAGCACTGTGGGTTTTTTACTTTTTTTATTTTGGAAAGGATATTGTTGACCACTAGCAAATACTTACATAGTTTTTCGTTTAGTAGAAATATCCTGTACTTGGGCAATGGCTTGTATTTTAGCAAATTCTAGGACTTCTGACAAAGTCTTGCAACATTTTGATCTGCAGCATTTGCTGCTTGCATTTGGTAATAAACATTGGAAATAAACATTATGACATAACCTTTAAGCATTTGAGGAATAAACATGGCTTTCTAAGGAATGTCTCCTACAGCCTACTGAAGCTTGGAACACTAATTAAAAGTAAGAGATTTTTGTCAGACATCTCATAATTTAGAAATTGTTTTATTAAGCAGCAAACGTCCCATACGAGTGTCTTCTTGTGAGCTGGTCCCATTCGCCATGTTAGGAATTTTAGTTATTTTTCAAGGATTTCCTAGAAATATGCAGTGTATTGCATTGATTGCCAAGACTGCTAAAGTCTTTAAGGCTCTACTAATAACTGAAAGGAAAAAAAAAGATTTTTTTTAATAAACCTTGAGTGAGAAAACAGCTGTGATATGTAGCCATAGCTGTATCTATAAACTATATGTTTCTTACAGCATCAACAAAGACAGACTTGAAATAACCAATTAGAATAATAAACTATAACACTTGGATTAATACCTCTCCCTCAACAACAAGATCACTGACCGCACTTACCGTAGTTACTCTCATTAATAGTCCCATTCAAGAAAGATATTTGTAGGTGCAGTATTTTACCCAGGACTTCACAAGGTATCCGACAGCTGGCATTGAATAAGACATTCAAAAGCGTATCACCAGTAATCCGTCTCAATTCCTTGTTTATTACCTTTGCAACTTTCTAGCAGTTTTGTCAATAAGATATTGCTTCTAGCAGTGTGACTTTATTCTTACATTAATATCCCAAATTTATCATAAGGTTCTAAATTTCCTCCGGTCACCAAAATGTCCCATTGAGCCATTTAAGCTCCCTGAAACGACATTCTTTATCTGTAGCCTGGGAAAAATATTTTTTGCCCTATATCCCTGAGTGTTTTGAGATTAAATTCACTAAAGTTGTCAAGTAGGTCAGCAATGAAAGCCAAAACAAGAGAGAGAAATCTTGTTTGGGATTTAGGAGGATGGGAAGGGGAGGAGGTAAACAGCGGTGCAGAGCTCCTACCCCGTTGTCACAGCCGCGTCCCAGGCAAAGCTGCCGGCGTGCGTCCCTCGGAGAGGGGAAGAAATCTCGTGGCTTCAGGCAGTCTGAAGACAGGCTGTGGATGCTCAGCCAAAGGGAAATACAAATGTTTGCCTCGGCATTTTTTGCTCTATGCTTTGTGTTCTTTTAAGGGATAAAAATTCCTTCTCGAGCATTTTTGGTCCCTAACCAAGTGCAGCGGTTAGCCATTATGTGTCATTATCCCCCGGTGGTTCTTCTTTTGGAAAGAAAAGTCTTATCCAGGCAGTAACAAGCACAGGCTGCCAAAATGGCCAAAAAGCTGTAAGAAAAGTCTCGGTTGCCCTCGGAGCCCTGTCTGGACCGTGATGGAGAGCTGGGTCCCTCTTGCTGCCTCTGAGCCAGCCCGACTCTGCCTGCGAAAGGCTGCGTGGAGGAGCTTACCGGGGCACTTCCAGCCAGCAACGCTTGCTGATCGAAAACATTTCACGGAGTTCATTATTTTAACATTATTTTAATGTAGCCTGATCCTGTCTACCATCTCGCTGCGTGCTACGATCTGCATGCAAGCGTGCCGAGCGCCGGTCAGGGCTGCCCCGTGGGACTAGGCAGCTGCTCCCGGCGAGGGCTGCATCCTCCTCCTGCGACTTGTTGGTTTATTTTCTTGGAAAAGTTCCTAGGGAGCATAACCAGGGGCTTCTGCCAAACCTTGCAGACACTGGCTAGAGAGTATAACGTGTTTAAATTGACGGCATCGCGCGCTCTGCTCGCCCTTGCTCGTTCTGCCAGGCTGGAGAGGGTGGGCATCGCTTCTCACTCTCGCTGGTGTTGCTGCAAAACTGCAGCCAGGAGCAGCTCGCCTCTGGAATGCACATGGCCTGGCAGAAGGTTCAGACGTGGTTCACAATAAAGGAAATCCAGATCTGAGACACTTAGTATTTATTTTAAAAGATTTAATTATTTAGATGATCTTGGTGCTGGTTTTTAAAAAAAAAAAAAAAAAGCTGAGGTGATACACACAGCAGATAAATAAATAAATAAGTATGCAGATTATGAGTCACTTGCTTAATTTGTTCCTGCTGGTGTCGTTTTAGAAAGGAGCAGAAGAAATGCTAATATCCCCAAATAAGGCATATTTCTGTAATGAAGTGACACACAGAGCTATGTTCTCTAAAGGCCAAAGCGCGGTAGGAGCAATCACTTTCTTGTGACTTTAAGACTCTCTGTTTAAAAAAGTATTAAAAAAAAAGGCGCTGTGTCTTGCTCTGCTGTAGTTTGCCGATGCCAGTTATGTATTTTTGCATGTGATTCTTGGCTATTTCACATAACTGCCTGATTTTCACGCACATAATATTGTACTCCTGAGTTCCAAGAGAATCTCTTGGCATCTGGCAAAAGTCCCCGATGACTCAGTAAGCACCCACTCAATAAATAATTTGAAATTAAAAACACCCCACACATGGGTTCTGGGTAGGAAAAAGGGCCATTTTGCCTTTATTTTCCTCAAAAAGTAAACAGTAGGAAAATTATCTCAATGTTTTCCAGTTACTTTTCAGCTCAAGGAGTACAAACTACTATGATGATAATTTTGGAAATTATATCGGAAAGCACCGTCTTGCAGGATGCTTCTGGACTCGGGTTGATGACTAGCAAGCTCCTAGTTCCCTTGCTGTGTAATGATCATTATTTTTATTCTGGTGAACACTTTTAAATGTGCACTAAAAAGCTGTGAAGACGACAGGGGGCATTAAGCATAATGCATCGTCTGGCAAGGAGGCAGAGGAATGCAAACCACAGCGAGGAGAGAGAGTATCTGAAGTCTGAATTATTGGCATTTGAAAGTTGCTAAAATTAACCTGTTGTTTCTTAGGAGCAGGATATATATATAGTTTCTTAGCTACAGTGCTGTGACACAACAAGGTGCTGGAGAGAAACCTTGGGAGCTCTTCCTTTAACTCAGCTTTCTCGTATGACTGTCGGTGGATGCCTGACTTTGTGCCTCAGTTTCCCCTTACAGGTGTTCACGTGTGTAAGCATGCACACAGTATAGCGTGTGCCATGCACAGATGCGAGAGCACGTATAAGGTGTGTTAGATGGCTGTAAGTTAGTTCTGACGCTGAATACTTCGGGGAGGAGTAAATGATGATAAGTAATTAAACTGCTGCTTATCCTCCGGTCCTCCCTAGCTGCTCCTGGGCGGTCGCAGCCCATCACGGAGCATTAGGGCAAGCCGTGGGGGCGTGGTTGCTTTTGGCTGTGCGTCCGTCCCCCCCAGCAAAGTGCAGCGGGGGGTTTCCTCCGCGTGCCACGACCTGCAGCGGCTGCGGCACCCTGCCTCGAGGAGTGCCACCGCGGCCTCGCAGCCACGGGTGTTTTGCAGAAGCCCTTCATTTCCCACCTCTTTGCTCCGGGGCCAGGTACCAGGTGGGTGTAAATTGGTGGAGCTATTTGAAATCAGTAGATGCGCTCCACAGATCTGATCTCATTCTTTGCCCACCATTTGCAGTGGCGAGGGACCCTAAACATACCCATATATTTTCCTCTATGAATAATTATTTGCTGGCAATTGTTCAAAAAGCAATAGAAGCAATATACTTTTTCAGCTTCTCTGGGAGCAGCGCTTTCAGTTCTCTCATTTCTTTGCTGTCCCCAGAGCCTCCCTTGCTAACAACAATGTCATATACACACTGTAGATAAGTCTGGAAGACAGTTTAAATTATTTTTCAGTATATTCTGATAGTGGAAGAGCAAAATCATATATTTTTGTGACAAATACAGCTATAAAAATTCTGTGGTGGTTCCTTAGCCATGAGGGCAGCTTCTTAACAAGGGGACTATGGATTCATCTTAACACAGAGAATTTGATTTTAAAGCAAATTTCTTTTTACCTACCTGTGCAAATAAATTGAATGTGCCCAATCTCCTATTTCTTATTGAAAGTATGAGTCTTGATTAAAAAAAAAAAAAAAAAGAAATCATTAAAATAATCCCTGAAGCCACTCTACATCAGTATAGATGGAATCACATTTTTGAAGTATATTTTATTTCATGATATGTGTTTATTGTTTTGCCTGGCAACCCATTTATTTTCTGTTTGAATCCTGTTGCACACTCCTGAGTCCT
Organism: Calonectris borealis; assembly: GCF_964195595.1. Taxonomy (NCBI): domain Eukaryota; kingdom Metazoa; phylum Chordata; class Aves; order Procellariiformes; family Procellariidae; genus Calonectris; species Calonectris borealis. The sequence continues at coordinate 13,086,503 of NC_134326.1, forward strand.
AGGTTTATCCCAGTTACCCATAGGCATCCAGAAAGGATGCCTAGGTCACCTCGGAGGAGCTCCACAGCGCTGGGAAGAAGCACTTCCAGGGAGTGACTTGGGTGCTAGGTGGACTCCGTCGCCATTTTCTCTCCCCCGACTGCAGAGGTAGCACGGGGTGGTTGTCTTCCAAATGCAGGCCCATCAGTTAAATGCCTAATATTAGCTGAATCCAGGCTCAGAAGTGATTCATTGAAGTGCATGGAAAACATTCCTCCCCATCCATGTTTTCTCCTGGCTTTTGGAAATAGAGATAATAGTAGAGGAGAGGAAATGAAGCAACTGAAAATAGGAGTTCGCGTCGTGATTATCCTACTTCGGAGGCCGATGTTGCTGTAGCAGCGAGTGTAAATGCAGGCGCGGTGGGTCCTGAGAAGGTCAGTGCCACAGGTGCCTCCTCAGCATTCCTGTAACCTGGAAATCAGCCTGCTGAGAGGGAATCTCAAACGTGCCTTTCGGACGGGGCTTGCGAGGGCGGCCACGGCCCTGCTCGGTCTCCCTCCACCTCTGCTTGTGTTTCTGGTATCTTGAGCGTTGGCGTGGATCTTGAACAGGGGTTTGAAACCAGAGCGTCGTTGCGCGAGCCTCATTTCTTTGAACAAAGCCGGTATGAGGCTCTAGCTAGCACCCCCGAGTTGTTCTGGCATGTTCACATCGGACAAAAATGACCCAGTAATGGGCCCCACGTCCAAGAGCTCACCTTCAGAAACGCCGCGTGGGACTGGTGCTTTCCTTTTCACGCTGTCAGGCCTTAATCTGCCAGCTTCATTGCTGGTCGGGGGGAATTGCTAAATACTGGATTAGTCAGAAAAATCTTACTTCAGAGTGTAAGTACAGAACACAAAAGGGATCCACTAAGATAGTGAAAGGAAAAAAAAAACCCTCCTTCTCCCTGGAAACGTCTTCCAGCAATATAAAGGTGAGTGAGGTCAGTTCGGCCTTGGTGTAACTTGGAGGAGTGATGCCACAGAGGATGTTTTGTCCGAGATCTTTATAGTTTAAAAAGAAGAAGTGTTTATTCTATCCTTCATTCGGTGATTGACAGACTATCATAATTCAGGAGTATTAGGCCATAATTTATAAAACCTGTTTCTGCAGCCCATTGAACTGTACAGTGAATTTATGTGCTGATTTTATCATTGAATTGCTGCATTATAAGAGTACTTGGTCCTATGAGTATAAGAATCTTTTTTTTCCACTTCTGAGTGCGCACAAATTTCTGCAGGATGGGACTTTTCCCTTCTAGTTAGCATAATTATGGTAATGAGCTAGACTAAAAAAGATGGAGAGTTCAAGGGACACATTTGGAATATATGTTGATGGTAAGATGTGAAACCTTACTATTTGCATTGGAGCAAAAAAGCAGAAAAACGCTCAAAAAAACATGGCTCATTTTATAATGCTTCAGTGCCAAAGTGCTCCATAGCAGGGAGTTGGGAGGCATGAAAGGCAAATTTTGATTTCTTCTCTGCCATACCAAAGGAAGGGGAAATTATTACCCTAGAGAGGAATTCTGCATCTGATCGTTGTGTTGTAGTAACAATGTTGGGATTCACAATCATTTCCCCAAAAGGTCTGCTAATCTTTTTCCCTGCAAAAATGTACTCTCAGATGGGGTGGCTTATTTCATAAAGTCCTGGTTTTGTTGTGCCACCCATGATCATACTTTGAGTTAACTCACTAGCAGTTTGCTTTGAAAAGAAATACCTCCTGCCCAGAGTAGTTCCAGCAATATGCAGTAAATCCTGAGCTGAGCTTTCTTCAAGCTCTGGCTGAACGATTTGTTTAGAAATTATTCCAGCACTAGTTTGGAACTGTTTCAAGGGATGGGATTTAGTTTCTTTGGTCAGTTGTAACTTACTTGAAACAGTAATTGGAAAACCACATTTGATCCTGTTCTTCTTGCTTCTTAAGACTTTTCTCTTTAACTTCCACTAAAGCCAATGCACAAGTTTCTTTTGCCTTCAATGACAGCTTCATAGGGCTCTTCGAGTAATCTTCATAATAAATGGCATTGGCTCCGGCGAGCACTCGGTCAGTGTGGAAGGAACAGATAGAGGGGAAAGGCGCTGTGGGAACGTGCACGTGGAAGACGTCCCTAATGCCATCATGGCATGAGTCTGATGGGAATGAAGTCGAGATTTTCTGCATCGCAGCTCATTGCCGTAACTGTGAGATGTCCTCTCAGTTTTGTGCTCTCCTCATTGTATCCCCTCTTCTACTGCCTCTTTTTCTGCAGTCATGCAGAGGAACTCACAAAAACAGGAGTTCCCACTGAAAAGAAGGGCTCTGAGCTTTGCATAGGCTTGGTTTGGGCTGAATTTTACATTAACCATAATCGTCTGCAGGCAATTTCCTCCACTTGTACATAATTCCTTGGTAAGTTAGCAGCCACCTGACTTTCCTGCAGCTATCACAAATTATTTCACACCTGTGGAAGGAACTGAAAGTGCCTACATAGCTCATACAACTTTAACAGCAGCTTCTAAAGGTCATTTTCCAGTGGGTGACTCCCACAGCTGGTCTTTGCTCATTCAACTCCATGTCTCCCTGTGACAGATTACTGCAGTGCCAGAGATTATATAGAGGTGCCTTCTCACAGACTGTCACGAGCTTCTGGAGGGAGCCTTCTGCGAGTTAGCTGCTTGCTAGTCTTGCAATTTATAACGTTGTTTTAGTGCACCAATTTGCTGCAAAGATTTTGTGCTTCATCTGTGTCCCCGTCCTTCCCTGGAGAGGGCATATATGCTGTCTCGCAGTGATGCAGGGCACTTGGGGTCACCTTCCGTCACCCACCGGTGTCTCAGCACAGCTGTCCTACGCTGTGCCTATCACCTTTACATGAAAACACTACCGGTAAGACATCTGACAGGGGTGTCCGAGGTCAACAAGCAGGCAGAAGAAGAGGGAGAAGGATGCCAGTTGTGGACACGAAACCTTGCAGTGCGATTCAAAACATAAGCATGTATCTGTGCATACAGGGATACGATCGTATATGCTGTGTAACACTACATTGGCTTGGTTTTCTCTACTGTCCACACAAACCTGAATCTGTAGGTGAGGTCTTGAACCAAGGTCTTATGTCAGAGGTAGAAGCTGTCACACATTGTCTCCTTACCGTGGAGTGTACGTCGCCCTGGACTGTGCTGTGTAACCAGCTTTATAGGACTGGTGCTGCTGGTGGGTGTTTAGGCTCTCCAGGCTTCCGTAGGAAAATATTGCTGCTGATCCACAGCTGGAATCTTTAATGGGATCTTTACGGGGATCTTTATTGAAATGACAAATTAACTGAAGAAAATGAGGAGAAGGAGGGAGGCAGATCCTATTAGAGCAAGTAGGTGTTTGAGGCTGTGAAGAACTGACAGTGATGTTTATCTGTACAGACCTTCCTTGAATCTGTGGAATCTGGAAACATTTAATGTCAGGTCAGAGGTAGAAGAACAGCACAGAAATCTTGCCAGTAGGGGAAGAAAAAAACAGGTCACTTGCATTTGCTTTCCCCCCCCCCCCCAACTTTGGATGTATTGAGCTGTGTAATAACTTGCACATATCTGGAAGCAATGCAGAGCACAGCAATCAATAATACAAGCAACGATAATCAGGTGTTTCAGCCATCTGACATGAGCAGTCTCCAAAGCTAATTCTCTCCCACAGGACATTTTGCCAAACATAACTTCAGTTTATTCCTAGTAAAAAAGTAAATGCTTACCTGCCGTGCAGAGACAAACCTTGCCAACAGTTTTTCTCCTGAAAACTGAAATGGGGTGGAGGTGCAGGAAAAAGCATGGGGAAACACTCACCAGTGCCGGTGGTGGCCAGCAGATAGCGGGGGCACTCCGTGTTCCCCATCACTGGTGTTCCTAAAATCCTTAGAAAGACCTCGATAAACGGCAAATTTGCCTTCTATGCTCAGAAATGCCAGGAGAACAGAGGAAGTGTCTCCGGTTAGGTTGGCTGTTTTTTCTTATTTTTTTCTTATTCTGTTAACTGAATCTCCCCACTACCAGCCATACAATTTAAAAAAAAATTAAAGTAACCCACAGCTTTTAAAAAGGAAAACAAAAAAAAAGCTGGGCTTCACCCACATGTGTAGCCACAGTGCTAACCACAAGGCAGAGAGCAATGCTGGGCTCTTCCCCTAACACTAACACCATCATTTGTAATTGGTTGTTAAACTGAGTTGCTTCTCAAGCTAATAAAAAAAAAAAAAAAAATCCTTTCTCATTCAGCATCACCAAAATGAGATTTATGTTATTCAGGATTTTACCATTGCTCTCCCCTTTCAATACAGAGCAGTCAGCAGCAGCACATAAATTGTTATGCCGGCACATTACAAGGCATTGTATAAAAAGAGAGGTGGCATAGATGGTAAAATTGATGTGAAAGGTTTCACCATGCCCTACCAAAAAGCTGAATAATTCAAAGCAGGTGGTAATGGAAAGTTCCTGACTCTGTGCCTCCTGTTTGGAGCTTGCCTCCTGGAATCTCCCACAAATCTGGTTTGTGCCTGCACAACAAAGTAATTCACACTCTGCTGAGGAGTCTGCTAATAAAAAGGGGAGAAGCAAAGATTGTCAGGTGTCAGTGTATCAAATAATCAATACTTCTTTTTTTTCCCCCCCCCTTATTCACAAGCAATAGAGTGGCAGATAAGGATATATACCAATGACAGACACAATGTTTAATAAAATCTCATGGTCTCTGTCACTCTGGCCAGCTTTCTGCTACATTTTAAAGGTCATGGTCCATGAAATTTCATAGGAACTTTCATATATATTTGCTGTAGCAGAGTATGACATTAATTTGTTATTAAACCATATAATTTAGAGAGGAGGAAGATGCTTTATCAAAAACAACAAGCGAGGTAGTCTTTCATACAGTGATTTATCTCTAATGTATCTATATTTTGGGATCTCTATATAATTCTGCAAGCTGCTTATTTTTTTCCTAATGGGAAATAATGAATATGATTTAATAATGATTGTACTATAAGAGGCCAGGATACTCGTTAACTTTAAACTCAGATTACAACCTTTGCTTGTTTTTTGACCTGCTGACCCAGACTGTCACTGCAAAAAGCTGTCATCTTTAATCATGAGAAACATGAACAGCAGAGAGTTAATGGTGGTGAGAGTCAGTGCTGAGCATTGCATCCCAATCCCGAACACCAGGGAAGTCAAGAGAGAGTGTCTGGTGGGTGCAGCTTTTACTAGTTTTTGCAGCCGCCGGAGAAGAGAAAGGTGGGTGGAGGTCGGAGGTTGAGAAGGATCAAAGGTTGAGAAGAATAACATGGGGAAGTGTCTCTTTTTCTCCAACCCAGCGGTTTTGTAAGAGAGTACGTCTGCTTATATGATACAAATCAAATGTGTTCTTGATGTTTTGGTTGTAGGACATTGTCCCGTAGGCCTGATACCTCTTTTGGGATGTATAGGACCTGCTAGCTGTGAGCTAAATGTCCCATATGTATGTTTTTCATATATAAAAATCCTGTGGGGGACACTTGGGAGACAGAGGGTGAAGGACAGAAAGGAAGAGAAACATGTAAGAGAAGAGCGGAGTGGAATGCTGGATCTGTATTGCGAATCGGGATAGAATACAGTTGTGAGCCATCGAAATTGCTGGTTTGCCACAGCTTCAGTGGTGACTTGACAAGTCCCTTTATCCTTCGGTCCATGTTACTGGTAAAGTATTGTCCCACTCCAGCTCAGGAGCAAGCCCTGGAAGTGGTCAGGATTGCGTATCCACAGAGGTGGTCATTCTTGCAGCTATATGAAGCATATACCAGCTCACGTGACCTGCAATTTTTCTTAATGAAACCAGAGAAGAGCCTGCAGTGTGAAAGCCCTCAGGGTTTCTAACCTTACTGAACTATCTATTTTGGGAAAAAAATTGTAGAGTTTTATTAGGAGCACAAAATGTGTGAGGGTCTGCAGATAGCTGTAATAATTCCTGCTCACTCAAATCGCAAAGCATACCGCTATCAAAATTTAATCTGGGCTCTTTGGAGCATAATCATATTTCACTCATTTTCCGTCATCCTTTTGCTTGAGATAAATGAGCCCCTTCTGTGCCACCACCAACCCAGAATTCATAAGCCAGTATTTTACACCCGGGACAAGGCATGTAGCAAGTGGCACTTTATGACCCATCTCTCATTCCCCTCCCTTCAACAATCAATAGCATTTTCAGCATATGTCTCTATTTAAAGTTTACTTACAGCTTTCATTTCAAAATGAGGTGACAGCAGTCATTTTATTGCCCAGCACTCCTAAGCCTGCCTTTGTTCATAAGACACCACACTCCAGCAAAAACGATCTTTCCTTGGCAGGGTACACCCTGGGAGCGATACTTCTTGGAACGGGAGAACCTCTGGCAAGTGACCAGTGTAACTGCTGAGCCATGCTATGTCTTTGATTTTTATCCCTCCAAATTCGTGCCTTCTGGCAATAGTTCATTCAAATCTGTTTTGGTTAGCCATTCCCTTTACTGACTGATTTCCTCTTGCGGTGCTGGAGGTGCACACGCAATGGGAGGAAGAGAAAGTAGACAGAGGTGTTTTATTTTTTGCAGCTGGATTAGAAAACATGCACGATGTATATCCAAATACACGTGGTTTTCCTGGATTTTCCTGGTCTTCTCTTGATCTTCTTAGGGCTTCTACCCAAGTACATACCCCTTTCCTCTAAAATCCCTGAAACACCTGTGAGTTAGGCGCTGAGGTGGCTCTTTTGATTTGGACTTCAGTGTTTAAGGACAGGCCTAGCAGCACTTGAGAAGAAGGCAGCCCAGTCCCTCCCAATGAGTCCCTAAATTGCATGAGATGCCATGGAGTCCGTATGGCATGTCCATATTTATAGATTAGTAATTCCTCCAAATTACTACTCCTGCCATCCTGTGGCCTGCATGACCCTTGGTTTCAACATCTCTCTCACTGTAACACGAATCCTGTTGCCGTAAGTGCTGATGTGCGTGTCCCTCGCTGCAACGTCCTCCCCACGCTGAGGTCCAGATAGTGTAGGTTTTGTGATTATTGTATCCTGCCTGATCTTGGAAGCCCGAGGCATCACATAGCATCATCCTCCTGCTTCTCTAGCCTGGAGAAATGGAAAAAAAAAACAGGTGGGAAGATTCCTTAAGGGGCATGTTTGAGGATTGTTGTGCCTGTTCTTGACTACCCAAGTCTTGGTCATGCCCCAATCTTAAATTATACATGTGGAGACATAGCTTTTGCTAGCGCCAGTCTCAAATACTAGTGATGTCAGTCAAATTTATGCTAAAAAGTATTTTTCAGACCATCTTTTTCTCAGAAAAAAAACCCAACTCACCTCAATCCTTGCAGACTTTGACAGTCACCCTGAATCTTAGAAATAATACCTTGCATTTGTTGTGGTTTTGATTATACATTTACCTTTGCAATTCCCTCCCCGCACCTTGTTCCTTACACACACACCCCCCTTTCTAAGCAATTATAGCCTAAATGAACCTAAATCCCTCATCTTAGTAAAAGTTACAACTTTCACAAGTTAAAGGTGAAGTATAGTTTGGTCCAATTCTGCTCTGTGCCAATGTATCCGTATACCTGTCTTACTGCATAAAAACCATAAGAAAAACTCATGTAAAATTTTGACATATATTTTGCTTGCTATTATGGTTTGTCAGATGTTTCATTACGTCTTGGACACACATAACTAAACAATTTCTAAAGCAAATGGACTATTTGCAGTCACCTGCTGGAGGCCTGCAGCCAACCCTTCACGCCATTTGTCAAGAAGATTTCTGCCATAGAAGCGCGGGGAGCGGTGGGGACTGGGGGAGCCTGGTGCAGGGCTGGGGAGGGGGTGAGGACTGATAGCTGCAACTAGGAAATCCAGATGAGGAGAGGACAGAAATGCATGCTACAGTTACTTAATGCCTGGCCAGTGGACTTTGCAATGGTTGTTTGAAGGGCAGGAGAATGACTCAGGAGACCCAAACATTAGGATATAGAGGTTCAGATTGCTGGGATGTGCTTGGGCTGTGCAAGGAGCAGAGCGAGGGCTCTGATCCTGAGCTGATCATTGTCGGAGAGAAAAGCCAGGAGTTAGCCCAAGGCAGGAGAGCAGTCTGTTGGAAAGATATTCCTGTTGTGTAGTTGCTTCTCGCAGAACAAATACTTGCATAAATGTATATTCCAGTAAAGCTGTGTACCATCTTAACAATATCGAAAGCGCAGGAAAAACTGTGAGACTTGAAACTAATCAACAGGTTTCCACATCTTTTTGCTGTAAAGGCCGACAGCCCTAAAGAAACCCCATCAAAGAATCCATGTTTTGCAGAGATTTCCCCAAATAATAGGGGTCAAGTTCCCTACCACATCTTATTGCAATATTCCTACATAGCCAAACCTTATTCTGTCAGTTCGGTGAAATTAATCACATATTCTCTATATGGAGTTCAGTAGAATTAATCACATAGTCTTTATATTGATTTGCTATGAATGAGAAGGTATATTAATGTACAGGCAGCCGGTGAATATTACAGTGAATAGTTTCCTGTTAACACAGAGCATCGCTGCGTCTCTTTGAGTAGAGATGACTAGCTTAAAAGAACATCTTTCATCTCTGTAAATGGTTTACTGGGGGGCATTGCAGATTGCTCTGAATAGAATTTTTTTTCACAGAAACAGAGCTAAAATGATAACAGAAGTAATTGCATTCTCTAGTGCCTCCCAGTGCTTTACATGTTCTCCTCTATGGGGAAAAAAAAATCAGCTATTGGCAGCCTGGTGAATTTAGTAATTGTAACTAATGGCGTTGTTTCTTTTTGTCTGTTTTAGGATGGAATGGGGAACCTGAGAATCACGGAAAAGGGTCTAAAGCTCGAAGGAGATTCAGAATTCTTGAAACCTCTCTACGCCAAAGAAATCCGGTCAAGACCAGTAAGTTGTTGGGAAAGGAATAAGCACGTTTCTGTAGCCCTAACTGTAAAAAACTGTGAAGTGGCAGGGTGGCGTGGTTATCGGATAAATTACTTTGACCACTCTATACAAATGTAATTTGGGGAGTGAGACAGTGGGTGTCTTCGGGTACCTCGTCCAGATACTATGTCTTCTGGGCAGTTGAAGGTTGGTTCAACTGCCCAGAGGGTATAGTTTGTAGTTAAAATGCTTCCAGGACCTATGAAATTTCACATTGTCTTTTTGTCTCCTTTTGAGATAAATCATAAACAACCCTCAACTGAGAGCCATAATGTTTCTGAGGTGGAGGGATGGCAGGCAGTGAAATCCAGCTCGTGTTTAACTAGTTACTCCTTTTCTGCAGAGAGGTGACGCCTTGGCACAAGGGCCTGATCTGTTGTTAGCTGGCACAATAAACCTGTATTATGTGCTCAGTCCTATTTCATGTTGTGTTTTAAAATTATGTGCAGTTAAAATTCAATGCTGCTAGGAGAGACTGCTTGGCAAAAGTGGCAAGGATGTTAACAACTGAAAATGAGAAAGAACCCAAGTGTGATTGAAATAGCATTTTCATAGCAGCACTTCATTGACTGTTGGTGACTTTTGCTCTTTCTAATGCAATCCTGTTTGTCCTGAGCAGCTTTAAAATAACTGAAATGATGATAGAGAGTTTCCAGGATCCTTCTCAGAAGATGTCATCTATCTTGTTTCCTGATTCGAAGTGTTAATTTGAGTCAGATACCAACCTTCCATTTTGATAACAATGGCAGATAGCTAATTACATAAAGTTAACATCCCTTTATCACAGCATTTCAGTGGTCTTGTAGAAATTGAAACTTGTAGCATAATCAACACAACATCCAATACAATATCCGATTTAATTATTGAAGGTTGTAACCTCTGTAAGATGGCTAGGAATTGATTTGAACACGCATAATCATTTAGGAAGAAAAGTTAATGAGAAAACGTTTGTATCTATAAATGTTTTCACCCCTGAATTAAAACAGAACTGCGGAACCTTACACGTCGTACACTTTGTAACGTAAAATGTGTGGAAAAGGTGCAGCACTCGGTTTGATAAAGAGACTGACAAATTGCTACTTACATTTCTTTTTCTCTAGTTAGATTGCTGGAAATAATATTTGATTGCTGAGAGAACTGAGAACCACTTCTTGCTAGTGGTTTACGTATTATCATATTGATCTACATTTTAATATGGCAGGGGGGCCAAAAGGTGTCCCCTTCCTGAGGTTATGAAACTAGTTTCCATACCGTTGACAGTGTAATGAATGCAAGGAACAAGAAATAAAAAATAAGGCCTTTGTGTGTGTTCCTTGCATTATCCCGCCCCCAGGGTTATTTTTGCCAGAGAAGGATCTAGTTGCAAGCCAGAAGGTCTGGTCTACAGTGAGTTGGAGCATCCCTGCTGGCTTCAGTAGATGAGTCCTGGAAACTGTATTAACTATGTAGTTACATAAACCATGTGCATCGTTTCTCTGACTTCTCAGTGGAGTTAAACTGGAATAGCCTGTGCTGGCTTTCAGGTTGCTCACGATAATGCTGGAATTACTGTTGGGCTGGGGGCAACAGGGGCAATCCTGTTGAATTCAGTCAACTTCTGCTTTCTTGTGCTATGTGTGAATTTGGCCTCTTGTAAGCAAATGAAAGAGTTGCAGTCAATCAAAGGATGATAGTTACAGAATATTTAGAAATATTAATTAAATAATCAACGCTATATTTTTTTAAAGAACAGTAGTATGACCCAGTATGCTCTTGGAGGGAAGCGTACTAGCAATTCCTGAACTTGATGAATATTGCTAAAATAAAGTGCCAGACTCAGCACTCAGTAGTACAGATGGACATCCGTACTAATTCCATAGTAATCTTCTCTGGGTTTTCAAAGGTGCATAATGCAGCTTTAAATATGCAAAGTGTAACAGAAACAATATGACAAATAACAGCAAAATAAAGAGCATCCCAGAAATAAGCTGACATACAATATTTTTCATATGTTTAATTAAACAACCTAAGAGTTGTGTACAGTAATAGATAATGGTTTTATGTAAAGCTCAAAAGACTTTCAGATGCTGGTTATATATAGAAGACTTTCATTTAAAAAAAAAAATTAATTTCACTATCGTTCTGTGTAGCGGATGAAGGGGCATTGGTGCTGCATGGAAATGGCAGGGGAAGATTTGCTTTTTGTGTAAGTCGCTGCAGTCCTGTGACCTCCGTGGAGTGGGTTTTCCCACTTGCGTGTCTCTGCAGTGCCGCTCCCCACGCTGCCCTGCTGTGGGCAGAGCTGGGCAATTCCTGCCAAAATATCTCCAAAACATGAATTGTGATAAACCTGGAAAGCCTGAGTTTGTCACTGGTGCCTCTTCTCTGCTGCATCTCTTAAGACCCAGGAAGATGGTAATTAAAAGTACACACAGACTTGCTTTCCTAGGAGCTGTGCCTTCTGGTTTAAAGATAGTTTTGGACTTCCACTTACAAGTGGATTTCTTTTTCAAATTAATTTGGCAGGAAGGGAAGACCAAGGTTGAGAGCGGAGGAAAATCCCTCAAATGTCATCCCAAGAGACTGGCTGCCTGGGAACCTGTGAGGTTCTGTAATATGTGCCTTAAAGAGCCCTAGTAGGTAGTGCCCCCTTCATCCCTTCTGGACAGAGTAGTTGCATTTAGCTGTGCTCCTTTTGGAAGGGAACTTGTTGCAACTGGAATTACAACCAAGAAGAACTCCATCCTGTGGCATGCAATTGATGACAACCCACCAAAGGCATCTTTCTGGGAGTCCCTTTAAAAACATTAGCAGAAGGATTAGACCCAAGTGGTTCAATCCCATGCCGGAGAAGTGGCCGTTAAAATCACTGTCATGAACTGCCTTCTTAAAGCTTTCCAGACACCTTCTTTCTGCATCACCGCTGCCTCCTGTCTCACGAACGACACCCTCCAGGCTCGCTTTCCTTTTCCCTCACCCATTCAACAGTGACCCCCCCAAATCCCTCTCCATATAACGAGGGTCTCTGTTCCTGTTGTTTCCCCATCCTAGTCCTGCCTGAATAATACTCGGTTTGTAGTGCCTCCTGGATTAGGAGCCTATTTCTAAGCATGAGAGCGTGCAAATAAACATAACCTTGTTACTGAATGAGCCTAAAGTTTATCTGGAGATTAATGAATAGTAACTGGTGGTAGCAGTATTTGCACCCTCGTAGTCTTGTTTTAAAGAAATGAGATAGATGCGTTCCCTTTTCCAGGAATGATCAGAACATCTTAAACTCCCAGCTGAACATATTGCACACTAAACAGTATTTTCCATGCCACTTGCATGGAACATGAGCATCTTGCTGCCTTTAATTAAGAAGTTAACTGGACCATGAAGTATTGCCTGTGTAAATGAAAGTGATTTGTACTTAGTCAAGAAGGTGCATTAGGAATCCTCGCATTTCTTTACTTGCACATAAATTATGGAGATTATTAAAAATTGGAAGGGTCATCTATAAACCCATCTGTAGCTCAGCTGCACTGTCACTCTCAAAATGTAGCTGTCTTTCTAACTCTTGTAATTTATTGTGGACTATCATGTGAACCATCTGCTTGCTTATAAATCAGACAAACTTTGACTGAAAGTTGCACGCAGCAGCACAAATTGTTAATTTTATGTGCTGGAAGGCAATGGCAACAGTTTTGTGGTCTTCAGTCGTCATTGCCTTAATTTGAATAGAAATTTAAAACTGGAGATTTTCCTGCCTTTGTTGAGAAGAGCTGCTAACGAGCAGGTTGCTTGAAACTTACAGTGAGCACAGATTTAGCTTTCTTGGTGCAGTTGGGGTGTTTTGAAGCTTGCCCCATCCAGGTCTGTAAGTAACTTAAAAGGGGCGAGACAGAGAACAGTCTATGTGCATTTTCCGTTCCAATAACAACAGAAGTAAAATCCTGAGCCGTAATTATACAGGAAAATCAAGTGAATTACATCTCTCAGGAGCTGTGTGACAACCAATGTGATGATAATCTCAGCTTTCGGAAGCAGAGAAAGACATTGCCATGATAGGATTAGGATGGTTTTGCCCTTTCAGTGTTCGTTTCAAGTGCAGCGATAGAAAAAATAAATCTCAGTTTGCAAATGTTTACACCTGGGCTTATATTTTCTTACCCTGAATCCTTTTAAAGACGAGTATGGATTTGTCTGACCAAGATTTTTTGCAGTACGAAGTTCTTGCCTGGGGTCCTGCCCGTTCAGCTCCTGCAAACTCTCCCACTGATGGGTCGGTCTGGGAACACGATCTGAACACGGGCACCAGCCCTTCTTGTCTGCCCTCTGCTACCGGGGGCAGGTCCAAGCTGTTCTGTTGTTATACAGGTGTAAGTGGTGGCAAAATTCACTGAACAGATTTTGAGGAGATTTTAAATTCTTTTAAAAGAGATCTCTTAGTGTATTTAGCCGGTTTCATGTTGAAGGTCTCTTTCCCATTATTTTTAATCAACTGAAAAAAGAATTTAAAAGAAGAATCCTATACATCAAAGAAAAAAGCCTGAGGCAAAGTACAGTGTCTTTTTTTATTTTCCTTCCTTTGGGCAATGTTGGAGGTCCCTGTCCTGCTCCCTCCAGCAAGGAGTGTCTCGCCGAGAGCAGCGTGCTCGCTCAGAGCGTTGGAGCAAACCTGGTCTCATTTGAAGCCGTACGAAATAACTAGTGGAATAAAATAACTACAGCGGAAGAAGGACCAGGCCTGTCATTAACACTTGGCTGTGATTCTGCAAGGGCATCTGTTTGGTCTAAAAAATTCACAGTTGTGAATTAGGGCTGATAACTGCTATTCCCTTTACTGGTGTTTAGTAAGTTCTCATCAGCATAAAAGCTAGACTAGCAAGTGCATAAAATATGCTTGTCTGTACTTTACATTTTCCCCAGCCAGTATTTGAATTTTAAAGGAAGCTTTTAAGAGTGATAAATAATTATTTTGCCAATGTACTTGTCTCACTATGTTCAGATCTGGAAGAAGAGTGGTATAATTTTAAAGCACAGAAGCAGTTCTGTAATGGACGTATTCTTTTGTATTATTTGCTCTGCAGGTCTACCTGCCTGAAAGCTAAAAATACGCACTGATAAACAATAAACCATGTATTCGGATTAAACAATGACATGTGCCCACAATGGGGCATGCCTGCCTCATAGCCATGAATACATATTTATAAACAATATAACATACTAATTGGGATTAAAAGTCAACGTTCACCCATGAGGAAAAGCAATGCAGATGGCAAGATAATTGCAACTTTGTATGATGCTGAAACTGTGTAGTAGAAATCTAGCTTTCAGTAAAGGCTCAGATAGATAGCATAAAAGAAGGCTGCTATTTTTTGAGGAAGGAGACAGAATAATTCCTTTTCTTCCTTTGTCAGAGTTTACAGAGCAATAAAAGGATATTGAATTAGTTCCCGATGATTTGGTCTAGCAGAGTGCTTACGGATTTCAGCACGCTCACTGAAACCATCACAGGGTGGAAGCGGAGTTTGTCTCACCGTGCTGCCATCACTTCGCAGTCCCTGCGCACTCCCACCGCCTCTTTGGCCATTGCTCCTCCCAGCGTTTAGCTGTTCTGTTAGTGACCGGTTCTCTTCAAAGAAGAGAAGAATCTTCTTTTTTGCACATTAGGATACGAATGAGCCTGTAAGAGCTCCTGGCAGCTCGTGGAGATGTTGGTCTCCTGCCTCTGGAGCAGTTCAGCTGCCGCTGTGGCTTCAGGTATTGGAAACTCAACTATCCAAGGTTGACTTCTGAAGCCCGAAGTTTCTTCTAACTGCATCTTCATACTTACTGCTCCTTGGTTGATTTTTGGCAGCAGATGTTAAAATACTGTTTAAAATTATTAATAATTTAAATAATTTTTAAAAAGAACAAAGTTGCTCATGATGGCACAGCCAACAAAAGAAAGCTTCCTGCAGCCGTGCCTGGCCATCTCACATTCTCCCTATAGGGTTTCTTAAGCATTGGCTGTGGCACCACTCCAGATACCTTGTCAGAGGTTCTGTGCCAGTGTGCTTTTGCTATAAATGTCTCTCTGTTTGGTCAGTTTGAGTCCTGCTTGCCCAACAGCTATCAACAGAGGGGAGAGCTGGCAGTCAGCAGGACAAACAGTAAGAAGCAGCCGAGGCATCGTTTCGACAGAAGTGCCCTCACCTGATGCACAGATATTGTTGCCATCGCCATCCAAAGCAAGTTTGAGTCCACATATGGTAGTAGGCTGTGAGCATCCAGAGGGATTTATGAAACTGATATGCTCTCCACTTAATAAATTTCATTCTTAAGCAATAAAATCCAGAGAGCCTACTTCAGACTGAACCTTGGTTGCCCCAGCGCTTTGGGGGCAGTTAGTGGCTCTGTGATATTTCCAGTGTGCTGAAAAGGTGGAAGTTTAAGTAAATTTTACAGCAACTATGAAAACATTTCCCTCTAGCTTCATAGTAAAATTGGCCAGAAGTCTCTCCGCTTTGAATTTTGAAGGAAATTTTGTAGGTTGGCTGAAGGGGTACTTCAAATAACACCAGAATTGAATCTTTGCTTTGTCTGTTCCCCGTTGTTTGTCTAACAAGCTGGTGTTATGTGCCGCACACGTAACACACAACGGGGAACTGAAGTATCCTGCCAGCTGCAAAATCAGAGCATCCCAAAAAAGAGCAAGAGAGGAAGCTCTGAAGTAAACAAACTTTTTGAAATAACTCCACAAGTTGCATTTCAAAGCAAAATCTCGTGGAGGCTGCCTGTGGCATTTTGAAAAGGATTTCATTAAATGTTGCTAACTTGTCATAAGCTCTCTTAAATGGAAGGGTAATGGCTCATAACATTTGTAAGCTTTTTAATTTCATGCAATATGAGCAGTGTAATCAACACCTATTAAAGTCAATCAGCTGTGCCAAGTGGGCTACCTACCTCAGCTTTTGTCTATATTTTCATCATGGGTACACCTCTGAACTAACTCTGGGAACAACGTGTTTGTACTTTCTTATCCTAACATCAGTGGAGATTTTGTGTCCAGAAAACCCGGTATGGTCATTGCAGAAGTGTCTGAACCCATGAGCTGAATAAGCACTTTATAGTCAGTGGTTTTCACCTTCTAGGAGGGGAGTTTGGGCCATGGAGTTGATGCTGACTAGTGCACAGCTCTGGAGGGAAACATGGAGATGGAGAATTTCCCAAATGATCTCCCAATGTGTTTGATTTTTTCCCTTTGACAGGCGAAATTTCTCTGCTTGAGCTGGTTGTGTAAGGAGAGGGGAACTATTCAGATCATGTGTTTGTTTTGCCGTTCTGATCCGATTCCCATCTCCTCTTCATTTTAAACATTTGCAGATGGACTCTGCGGTCATAAAAACAAGTGGCGTGCATCACAGCTCAAAGTGAGCCGCTGGGTTAAGGCTGGATGCTCTGTGGTCTCTAAGCTTTTGCTTTGCATTTTTGGCATGATCCCAGAAATTGCTTGCATTCCAGAAGAGGAGGACAGTGGGGCTGAGTTTTGTGGTGGGGCTGTATGTCCATGGAAATGCTGTAAATCAGCTAACATCATGTTTTCAACTGAGTCGCGAGCCTTGAGACAGGACTGCAGGCACTAGAAGCTGAAAGAATAGAATAAACATTTGATTTTGTCTATTCCCCCAAAAGGAAAAAGACAAGCCGTGGAATCATTGATTTTAAAGTTGAAAGAAAAAATGGCTGAGCTGAATGAATTTCTCGGGCAGTTTCCTGCCTTCCTTGGACATGCACCACTCTTCTAGTGTCTGTTATTTCAGCTTCGGTTTGGCATCTTGAATTTGCATGCTACCTCTATGAATTAACCGAGAAGCTGCTGTGAAGCTCATTTTTCCTAATTAGCCATTTATTATGGCCTCCCAGTATTCCTACAGCCTTCAGGAGCTGTATATTGTCCTTATTCTTCTATGTTTAATCTTATATTTAAAAAAAAAAAAAAGCACAGAGTTTACTGGGGGATTCATGAGTGCGGGACACATCGGTCACACCTACTGATGATGGGATTTCTGTTGCTGACTTGTATGGCCAGACAGGTATTACTGTTAAAAGAGAAGCTCTGCTGGTAGTTGACTACAGCTGACCTGAAGCAGCCCGTGGGATTGAACGCATTCCTAGTAGCCTTGAATTCTCAGTCCAAAACTTGATCCAAATTTCATCTTAACAAGCTGTAGCCTCAGAAAGAAGTAAGCCTTACAAAGCACCTGAAACTGCTCACGGAAAAACATGTGCGATCGTGTACCGCTGCATTTCTCTCTCAAGGGCAAAGGCCTTGAGTTTAAGGATTTACTATGTCTAGACATTGCTGCTGACAGTCAGGATTCTGGCTGCTTTAGAAAGGCTGAAATACAAAAAACAACTTCTTAATACTAAAAATAAACTTTATATGGTATGGACAGAGAGAAGATAGAGACAAATAGACAAAGGAAACAATAAAAGACAAATAGCAAGATCCAATTATAAAGGAAAAGAATGTTTTTTTCTGATATTTCCAAGAAGCCTCAAGAGCAGAGCTTTGTGTCTTCTTACCACAGGACAGCAAACACTTCTGCAACTCTTCTGCTGATCAAAACTATTTCAGCAGCAAAGTTGTGCATTTTGTAAGGCAAGCGTTACTTGACAAGACAAGCTGTGCTGTCATTGGGAGGTGCAGGCACACACAACTGGTTTTACAGACAGTTCAGTTTGTGTGTTCTTTGATTTGCAACAGGAAAGGAAAGCCAGACCTTCCAGGTTTCATTTACCAGTTGCTGTGCCAGTAGTAAGAGTTTCTCCGATTGTTCTGTTTCTAAATGGCAAGTGTTGGATTTGGAGAAAGAAGAACGCAGGGTAAAACAAGAACAACTCTAAATTTGCTCCTGTTCTTTTAGGGCAAATTGATTGAGGCTCTGGGGAAAACTGAGTTGCTTCTTTTGAAAGAAGAAGTAAGATTTCTTTGGCTGTTAACATTTCCCTGACCGGAACATCTCTATTTTTGATCTCTGTTTGTCGGAGGCTGTGCCTGGCTGTCTACTCCCATGTACGCCAGCATCTTCTGGGAAGGGACAGTCCCATGCCAGCGTTAGTGGCACAGTGTTGGAGTGCAGGACACTACTGTACATCTGTGATAAAAATGGCTATAAATCTACTCACAGAGACAGGCTTTCTGATTTGTCAGTGAATCATTGATCTAGGCTTCAGTCCAACCAGATATTTAATTATGTGCATAATTTACAGACATAAGTAATTTCATTGACATCAGGAAGGCTATTCGCATGCATAAAGTCAGGCGTACGTTGTGTTCTTTGCTGGATTATGCCCTGTCATTTCTACATATACTGCATGTGTGTGGCAGAGCAAAGCCACCGGCAGAAGTCTGTCCTGCTGGTCTCTGTACAAACGTGGAGACAGACACAGCCCTTTCCTCCAAAAGGTTTTACGTTGTCGATAGGTATGCAAAGAGTGGCACAGGAGAGAGGGATGAGAGCGAGCAAGGCGGCTTGCTCATTCGCTCCTACAGCCCTCTGTACTTGTGCCTGCTCATTTTAGTAGGTCACATGCCCCAAGTATAAAGCAATGTGGTGATAGAGCTGGCAGATATTTTCAAATAAAAGCTGATACGGTAAAAAATTGTCCTTCTTGGGGGGGTGAAGGAAAGCAGTTTCCATGATGCCCATTTTTTTGGTTTTTTTTTCTTTTTTCATTTTTTACTTCAGTGTAAAATGTCACATGTCCATTGATTCCTTTTGATTTGCTGTGATTCTGAGTCCAATGAACTTTTTAGGTTTGCTTCCAGTCTGGCTTTAAAAGGTGGGATAATTTTCTGAGGCAGGTTGTACAAAGTACTAGCAGGGAGTCTGCTCCTCATTTCTCTCTGAAAGGGAATAATCTGTGGAACAGAAAGAAAATTCTGTTTCAGCTCACAGTATTTCTTCCTTGTGCATCCATCAGGTCACAATCCTTGTTTGCCACCCTTCCATGGAATAGCAGGAGATTCTTCACTTTCAAACTTTAAATTTTCCCTGACCAGGAGCGGAGCAAAAGCGTCCGTGGCTTTTTTCTTCTCACCGATGAGGTTCCCCAGATAGCATCAACTGCACAGTGCTACTGTTATCCAACTTCCCCCAGAAACAACCCTTCTAAGGACAGAGAGACGTCTTCCTTTGGAAAGTCCTTTGTTATGGTCTACAAGGGAAGGTTTTATTTAAAATTTATTTCAAATGCAGCAGTGCTAAAATTTGATTTGTAAATCACTGTCTGTTTATGAAAATGGTGAGTAAATGCATGCCAAGATTTGCACGGTCTCTTAGTCAATGCAGGATACTTTGTTGGATTCTTAACTTGTAGTCTAAAACTATGCAATGAAATTGCTTTTATGATTTAGGGTTTTTCCTTTCTCTTTCTTCCCAGCTACAGCTTGATATTCTGCTTCTAGTTCTTTTTCTCCTTGAGCAAAACAATATACCGTTCCATTGTCTCTCTCTTGATTTAGACAAGGGATGGATTTGTCATGGGGCATTTAATAAACAGAAGTGGTTAACATCTGAGTTCTGCTTCTCTGCTAAGAAGCCAGCAGCAGCTGCAAAAGATTGCCCGTGGCACCACGAATGGGTGGCTACTGATTTGGAGAGAAGCGTACTGTTCACTGAATCATCCATATCACTCTTCACAGTGCCTGGAAAGTCGTCTTTTTCAAGTACTAATGCAAGCTGAGCCTTCCTCTTGGATGTGATCTGACAGGACTGCAGCCTAAGGCAGCACAGCTGAAGAATAAGATGTGTTTTTTCCAATGAGAAGCTTTGTAAGACATCAATATTTAAAAGCAGAGAAATAAACAAAATTACAGACAATTGGGTTGATTGAGGGGAGAAGAAAGGTCATTTGTCTGACAGAACAAGCATGTCTCTCCAGCAAGGCTTTCAGTTCTTTAGCCAAAAGCTGTTGTCTTTCTTTTGATTAGGTTGATCTGGAAGAGTGCGAACAACTCATTGTTTTTCTTAAAATCATTACTTTTGAGGTATATTTTGCAGGTTAGAAGTACTAAGTGGGCATAACCGTTCATCACCTTAGAGCAGTTGATATTTCCCTTTAAGCAGATTCACTGTTGTGTCGTACACACAGGTGAAGCCAGACAGTGGATGGCCAAATAATCCATAATCCAAATGCACACTAATTGCTGTAAAAGGTCAAGAGTAAGTGATCAACCTGAACGGATTTAGTGCCTTGGTTTCCAAAGAGCCGTGGCTGGAAGACAGTGGGCTGATGGGATGAACCTCTGGCGCGTCCTGTGGTTGAGTGTTCAGAGCCTGTGTCCTCCAGGTTTTTGCAGAACATCCTTCACTGTTTGAAGGAAGGCAGACAGGGCAATGGCACCTATGTTGTCAATGCTGGCTTGAGAAGCACCTTTTATTGTATGGTTACTGTTGCTTCAAGCCAAAATATTTTATCTGTATTCTGCTACGTCTTGAAATCCCCAGCTCCTACTGCAAGCTGACTTTTGCTATATATGTTTCCTTAACATCCCAACTGTTATTTATAAATTATGAACCTTGATGTTGGTACACAGTTGGGAGAGCAGCAGGCTTTTTGTTTCTCTCTGCAACATTATCTATTATACAGCATTCTGGCAAGCAGAGTTAGCTGAAGTAGAAGAAACGGGAACAGGCAGGCTGGACCCTTCCTGCACCTTTTCCTGGTAGGAGCCACTGGTCGGGTGTCTTCACTGATCAGTTTTGTTCTTCCAGAGTTTTGAAAGAACTTCAGGAATAAAAACATCGGGAGGCAAATGCCTTCTGTTTAAAAGTGGAGACAACCAGACAGGCTAAGCCACCCTACTGATTGCCCAAAGAGTAATTCGGGGTCCTTGGCTTTTATATGCCTCCCTGTGCTCTATTTTACCTTCACACATCCTAATCTCTGGCTGCTTTTGCCATTACTCACCATTTCCCCAAACAACATTCCTGTCTTCTTTCAGGCATGGAAAAAGCATCTGCTGCTCTTTCTGCAAGCCTGACATCTCTTGAAATACCACTCCCCAGCTCCCCAGTGGTGTTGGTTAGGGATGTATTTTTGCTCATCAGCCCTGTACCATGGCAGTACCCTGTGTTCCTCTCCTCTCTTCACCCTGAAGCAGATACTCAACAGTTGTCTGTTGAATGTCAGCCACAAGATACAGTCAAATCCCAACCCAGAGCACGCTACTCCTGCTCATGCAGTAGTCCCACTGATCAGACCTTTGCTGTCATGCTATCTCCGTAGGTACATGTGTTCGCTCTAGCAACGTCCAGCATGATTTAGCATCTTTCCTCCAGATCAATCCAATTTCGTGTCACATGCTTAGCTGCATCTGTCATTTTACCTTTTCAAGTGTACTGCTGCCTTGGCTGTTAGACGTTCAGCCTCTCCGAGAGGGATGGAGGTTTGCAGTTCTTCCTCTCTGAGAGGAATGGAGGTTTGCAGTTCTTCCTCTCCAAGAGGGATGGAGGTTTGCAGTTCTTCCTCTCCGAGAGGGATGGAGGTTTGCAGTTCTTCCTCTCCGAGAGGGATGGAGGTTTGCAGTTCTTCCTCTCCAAGAGGGATGGAGGTTTGCAGTTCTTCCTCTCCAAGACAGTTCCTGTCTGACACTAACTCACACATGGACCATTGTGGCACTGCAGGTCAGAGTTTAGCCCCTGTGTTTATTCCTGTGGGAAGCCTCTGTCTAGTCATGCAGACTGACAGAGCATCCTTCTTAAAGCTGAGTATTGATCATTTCAGCAGAAGAAACAAAGTGGTTAGATAAAAGCAATTCAAAAACAGTCTGTGCAAATGTTTCTGTGACCTCATAACCCTGTATCATAATTAAAGCAGATGAAATTACTTTGGTATCAGAGGCTACAGTTGTGGGCCCAGCCTTTCTTTTCTGTCCTTCCCATTTTCCCAGATATGCCCATACAGACTTAACTGAGTATATTTCTACAATAAATATTCCCACAACAAGACCAAAATACGGTTTTCATCAGTCGTTTTATAGCTGCTTCAAACCTGTCACACCAGTGTATGTGCTTACAGCAGCTCGGGGGAAACAAAATGCAAACCACAAACAAAAGCAAGAATTTGAACAGAAGACCTGAATTTTCTATCACTGGGAATGGTCAGATGATCTTTCTTTGTATCTTGTACGGTGGCAAGTGCACAGTCTCCAATGAATAAATAATTGCAGATCTAGGAAATGAGATTATTACTCCCATGAAGCTGTTGAACAGGAGAGCACACCGAGCCCTTCAAACCTGCTTCCTGATGCACAGACCCGCATTTGCCTATGGAGCACAGCAAAGCTGAAGATGGGGTCTCATAAAGAAGAGCCTTATAATTGCAATAGAAGCCCAGAAACAGAAACGCTTTGATTGCAGGAACATGTCCGGGCTGAACCTTGTCATTTCACAGGCCAGATGCATTGGAGAGAACTCCACTAGGTAATCACAGAAGTGAGGATGGCCTTCTGCGTCCTGCCTTCCAGCCGTAACCGTGCTGTAATATAGTTGCTTTTGCAGTGTAATTGCTTTCTCTGCAGGGCTTCTTCCTATTGATTCTGCTTGTGTGGGTTTAAATTGTTTGCAGGTTGGAACTGGACTCAAGTTGGTCTGCATCTCCGCTTTTCTGTGCTAGGCAGCTCATGTGACAGTTCTAAGGGACTTTAATGATGTCTAGATAGCATCACTCCCTGGCCTGCGCGTATGTATTTGATTTGAGGAGAGAGGCTGGATCAGATAAGTTCAGAACATCAATAAATACGTGTATTTTGTTTGGTGACACTTGTTCAATTTGAATCTTTTCCCCAGGAAGCAGCTTGTGTTGTGTCATTTTTGCAGCGTGCTGTGTAAATGCTCTGCATCTGCAACTGTCAAGCATGGTGCCATCCCATAGCAATGCCATCTGCTCGTTCACAAAGTGCTTTTTGCGTAGATAAAAAATGTGAGGTGTTACTCATAATTAGGCAAATCACATGCTGTGATCTGTGATTGATTTGATTTCTGTTGCTGGCTACCTCGCATATGTCTATGTGTCCATAAGTATTGTCTACATATCAGCATATGGATGCAGATGAATCAGAGACTCATGAATTCTTTTTCCCAATCCAGACAGATGGAAATGTTTTCCCTTCTTATTAGCAGCAGCTGAATTTCAGTAACACCAGGGGCCTCTGCTAGGATCTTGCCTGTGTTTCATGCTGTACATGCATACGTAAGTTGGCATGACCATTTATAATCTGATACAAGAAGTAAGCGATCCATGACGTGCAGCAAAGGAAAGTCATAATTTCAAAGCAATGTTCAGGGATAGCCACGTTGTTAGCCTTCTTAGAGAAAAATATCTGGATATATAACTTGGCATTATGCTGTGCAGTAACAAAATGCCTAAAAGGTGCTGTGAGCGTTGCAGAACCCAAGTGTCTCTGCTGAATCAGACTTTTGGAAAATATTACTGTGCCTTTCTTAGTATTAACTGTATGTACTCTTTAATGTGTATTCACCTCCCTAATTGAGCGAGATCCTAATTATTTCTGGTTGTACTATGGTCCAAGTAACGCTGATAGGAAGAGAAAGTAACTTAGAAATTACTAGTTCTGTATAAATTTAATATTGTCTTCAAATGCCTTTTATAGATAGTGAGGTATGATTTACCAGCAGTTTTAAAAGATGTTTAAGGCAGGCAGTAGGCATACCAGAAAGGCCATAAAAATGAAAACACATGAACAGAGGTCTGCACACTTGTCTGGAGTAAAAGTTACGAGCAGTAGAGTATCTATATAGTTGGATGATTTAGAATATTTTAAACCTCAGCAGAGCTCTCTTCCTTTCTCTCCCTCTCTGCTATGGTCCTGTGCCTATTTACAGTGTGTTCATTTCTCAGGAGATCTGTCACCACTGGAGTCTGACCATAACAAGGATAGCCCCAGGCAGAAAATAGGCTATAACTTAGCACAAATCCATAGTCCCGCTGCTACAACACCTCCTATAGACAAGGATCAGATCGGTGCGAGCTGCCACTGCGCAGCTACTGCGGTTAGGTATTTCTGCAGAAGAATTCAAGTAAATTGAAATGGTTAGTGAATACTTGGTTGTTTTTTACTGGAAGTGGTGATCAATGTCCTGGGAACCTAGGAACAGGACCACTGTTCTCCTCTCTAAGAACCTTACAGTTTCTTGAGTCCTGCTCAGTTTGTACAAGGGAGAGCCATTCCCCAGTGATGCAATTAATCATCAGCGCACATTTGATCAACTCTGGTATAACACCTTTGGGTGAACTCTGCAGTGAAGTGCTTGAAGCATTTTCAGAATTATTTGGTCATTTTACAAGTCGTGCTGTTCTCTTCATTTCACACGTTGTCTAAGGGTGTCTTGCCAGAGGACTCCTGGTGCTGAGCACACTTGATGCATCGGATTTTTTCCGATGCTCAGTTCAGTCTTACCGATACAGAAAGTTTTGTGAATGTGCAGGAGCCTTCAGACGTTACAAATCCAGATTTCCCACCCCATGGATACTGAATAGAACTCCAGCATGCACGGTTGCATTTTATTTTTATGTGTATGTCTATAGGTTTCATCACGTCATCTGTGGTTTTCCTCATGTTATAAGTCAATGGAGTAAAAAAGAAAAAGGAATGGCAAAGAAGTCGAGGCAGATGTAATGTCGTGGAGATTTTTTCGGTGGTGTTTCTAATGTCAGCAGACATGGTGTAATTTAATTTTCAGAAGAATTTCAGCTGCAAAGCAGCTGATTAGGCATCTTGAAGAAGCAGCCACTCTCTTGAAGCACTGTGTTCATGAGATTATTACAGCTATTCTTCTAAAGAAAGAAACCCTGAGATTGCCAGAAATAAGTCACTTTGAAGGATACCCGTTGGGTAGCCATCCAAAAGCAGAACCCAGTCATTTAGATCTCACATCACAGACCTGCCTTCTTTGCACTTTAAAAAGAAGAGTCAGAGATGTAATTGCTTTAAAGTAGCTGTAGGAAATTTATCTTTTGTTTCTATTGTTATTAAAATGAATTTTAAGAAATGCCATAGAAGAGGGGAGTTTGTGGTATTGGACATGAAACTCCAATATGTGCACTGTTTATGCTATTAAAATGTGTCAAGTTGGGTGGGACCACAGTATTTTCTGAGCTTCATGGTACTGTATCTTTCTGCAAACGTGACTGTACCTTATTTGCATAGAAAGGACTTGAATTTTTTTTGTTTTAAGCATTTGAATACTTAATAAAATGTCACAAGTTGGAACACAGCACATTGAGTAAGCTCATGATACTACATTCATGTCTTTGAGTGCCATTGCAGGGCAGGGATGTATCAGCTCCGTTACTGATCCAGGTTATGTGACCTGGACACATTCCACTTGTGAAAAGTTTGTTTCCTGGAAGAAGAGGATGCAGACTACATTTTGTTATCTCTGCACTGGATCTGTTGCCTCTTTCTTCAAAGCAATCATCTTTAGACACAAATATAACACATACTGGGGCATTTTGTAATATTTGTTTTAATCTGTTTATTAGCAATTCCATTCACGGTTTGCTTTCATTCTGCTCTGAAAAGCTTACACTGTCAAATCAGAAGTTTTACTAAAAAAGGGATTTAGTTACATGAACATTATATTCAGCTGTTTGAAGGACAAAGTCAAGATCAAAAGAGACTCAGTGATTAAACAACAACAAGTATGTTCAAATCATATTAAGGGATGTTTTCAATCTAACACCTAGGGATTTAGCCACATGACTTAAATTTTTGTGCCAGAAGGCTTCTGGGCAAAATCCTGTTCTTGCTGTGGGGAGCTAGATCAGAAACAGGAGGAAGAGCTATTGGGTTTACTTTTGAAATAGAAACAGTAATGGTTGGCTTGCAAGTCTGGCCTGAAGTCTGGATTTTCTGTTGATGTAGATGAAGGCCAGGCTGCTGTTCCAAGCCGGATCTTAGGGACAAAGTTCACTAGATACTCCCAAGTTTGTCCTCTTCACAGCCAAAGATAGATGCTGTCCAGTGTTTTGTCTGTTTGTTTTTCAGGAGGTGCACGACAGCTGTACAATGTTCTGGTGAGGTTTGCTGTGATTCACGGCGATGCCAGTTGCTTGATCTTTGCACCGTCTGTTACCAATTCTGAAGTTTTTTTACCCAATTGTTTTCTCCCAACTCTCTGTTTTGTGGGGGCAGCTCTGAGCTTTTCCAACGTCAGACGCTCCCGAAAGGAGTTTCTGTTCTCAAGGCGGGAGTGGGGGAAAGAAATGCACACTCGGGGTCAGGTCTCACAGCATGTTCTGGAGATCTTTGTGGTTAGGAAACTCTGCGTTTAGTGTCATGCACTGAGGGTATTACTGGTGCTTCCCTTTGAAGGATGAACGGGAACATGCAAAACTGGGTCAGGGATACTAATTTTAGCACGTCTGTGTCAACTGACCAAAAATGACAGAGTAAGGGTTAAAAAGTCAGCTTTCCCAGTAGGACTCAGGACATGCCCGACAATGCAAAAATGAGCTCTCAGGCAGTGCTGTGTCCTGTCCTGCTGGGTCTGGTTACAGCAGAGGTGATGTTTTTGTGAATTTTCATTAGCAAAGTTTGCCATTCTTGGTGAAGGACGTCTTGTGCCCTGGAATGATGGCTTTGTGTCCCAGTTAACAGGCAATGAAAGCTTGCCACTCCAAAACAGACAAAACTGTGAAACGTTGCTTCGTGCAGCAATGAGTTGTCCCTACCCATGGAAAACGCAATGCAGGAGAGTAAGAACCATTGCTGTTATTACTGTTATGACACTTAGCTGCAGTATAGTAGGACTGATTGGACTTCAGGAAAGGAATATATTTGTGAACCCACGTGAGTACTTCCCCTCCATCAGCAGCTCCTTAAACCAGCACTCAGGGGTGCAGGCAAGTGAATGTGCTGCCTGTGGCTGCAGGGCAGGTGAGGAGAGCTTTTGCTCGCGTGGTGGGCCGGCTGCTTGCTTCACAGAAAATGAGCTTTTGCCCTCTGACAGTCCAGCTGTGTATAGAGCAGTGTTTGCTTTCTGTAATGCCAGTGAGAGGGACAGTTGAGCAGGAAAATGGTGCTCCGAGTGGCTTCTCCATAGACTGCTCCTTGCCAACCTCGATTATGTTTTAGTATTTTAATTTTTCCCATTACTTTGTCAAGCCTGCAAGAAATTCACCATTTCCATTATTTCCACAGGCTTCACTTGCAGTTACTGTTGTGAAGTCTTTGAATCCACAGGATCAAATCAAAGCTACTCCTTTTGACTATCCAAATTACAAACACACGGACTGTGATGCATTATTTTAAAATTGCTTGTTAAAATTTAAAAGGATTTCCAAATATGTTTAGTAATTCCCTAAAACAGTCTAAGGACATCTGTTAAAGTATTGAATTTTCTTAAAGACAGCACTAGTTGGGATTGCTTCAGCTGCAAATTAGGGTTGTCAGTCAAAGTGCTTTTTCTGTTTTAGTCTCTGGTTTAGGAGTTTTTAGCATCTCTTCCAAAGTGAGCCAAAGACAGACAGCTAGTGAGCTGTTAGGGCTTGTTTTGCCATGTGTTTAACCGAGCAAACAATCAGTTGATACCTTTCGCAAAGTCTTCTATGTTTTACTGGATACCTCACTGCTTAGTGAGGAAACAAGCTATGCTGTTTTGGCGTATTTTTGTACTTTTCACATTCTTTATTCTGCAGCACATGTCCAACATTTTAATATATTGAGTAGCTGTGGCAACTTCTTTTGTGCATTACTGTTAAGCCATTGGGTCTGCTAATGAGGGGCTGGAGTAAGAGGCAGAATGATGTATTTACTGTGTAGGATTTCCTGCAGAGGTGAACAGTAGATTCATGGTGAGCTGGAAGCAGATAACCAGCCCAAAGAGTCCTTAAAAGATCCCAGCCTTGCCTGCCCCGAGAAATGGAGCTGCAGCCCAGAGCAGGGTGGGATCCTCCATCGGTGTCCTGCAAGGAAAGTGCTTGAAATAAATCAGAAACAGGAAAACATGCAGAAGGGAAGAAAATGCATCCTACTCCCATCGATGTCTCTACCTCAGTTTCTCCAGCCAAATGATCAAAGGAACCATCAAAGAAACAGTGACATAAAATAGTGTTGGAAAGGAGGTGACCACTGATTTAATTTGCAAAGTTGCATAGGAAGTTAAATCAAAGGCTGTAGTTCAGTGCAGTGCAATGGGATGGCTAAGATGGACCTGAACTGTGACTCTGCTAACACAACACATTTAATAGAGGGTTGTTGTAAAGAGGTTGAAGTTGTAACAACCGAGTCTGGGCATAAAGAGCAAGTCAGTGGCAGCATGTGGGCTGGGAGCAGAGTCTGCTCTTGCGAGGAGAGGTGCGGGGAAACCTTCTTGTGTTCGTGATGAGAGGAAGAAGAACAAAAGACAGAGAAGGAGATTTCTCAGTACGTTAGATATAGCATGCAGGCAGTGCAATATGTTGGGTTATTGTGTGATCGGCAATATCAGATGTATCTTATCTCAAATGTGCCTTTCTGAAGGAACCTTTTGGAGAGAATCAGGTAGACAAAGAGAAAAAGATTATTTTTGCTACTTTTCTGAACCCAGAATACTTAATCTAGTTTTCCGTTCACTTCAGTTTTCTTTGCATCAAGTCCAAGAGTTAAAATATATTTATTTCTTTAATATTATTTATCTGGAAAGATTCAGAACTGGATTGTTGCATATTATACTTCAGAAATGTGGTGTGTCTCATACTTACAGTGTTATAATTAGTCAGTTGTGTCCTTGTTTATTGCAGGCTGATAGTCTAACTCTAGGTCTATCAAGTGTTATGACAGTTTGTGAGAATATTACTTCACTACATAATTATTTTTATTGTGGTGATGATGCCATATTGATCTAGATTTCCATTTGCTCCTGTGCATTAGAATACTTAATTTGGTATCATGTTAACATGAAAGTGTAAGAGAAGTGAAGGGTTTCGCCTTTTCAGTTACAATTTCTAACTGTTTTAAGAATTTTTTAATGCTTTAATTATTTTTGTTCTGTGTGATTGAAGAAAGCTGGCATCGTCACCAAGCTTGCAACAGAGGAAACATTTTTTAAATGTTTGGTGTGTAAAAGATGTTGGTGTTGTTACCTTTGTAAACAGAAGATGATGGTCAGGAAATCTGCAGAATTTTCAGCAAAAAGGAGAAATTTTTTCAGCTCCTTTTCATTTCTTAATGGAAGAAGAATTATGGAAATGAGAGCGGGCATTGCAGTAAGTGCTTGAAATGCTCCTTCCCTGCAGACCAATAAAAACTCTTCCATTAGGGAAATTTAGATTTTTGAAGGCTGCACGAATCTGAGCTCTGAATCAGTGAATGAGATTACTATCCTGGGGTAAGCGTTTCAAGGTCTGATTATGTATTTTAAGTCTTTCGTAGGTGGATAGCAGCTCTTAGCTTGTCTTGGAAGACTTCTTTGGAGCAACTTTTTCTGTGACACTTTTTATATTAACCACTTGGCTTATCTTGTAGTATTTCTGTAGTGCAATCTCCTGTTACGCAGATCAGTAACAGAGTTTCAAAGCCGTGGGGATTGAATGGTATTTCCTACCTGGATTTGGACTAGAAGATTTCCTGGCCTTTTCAAAACACTCTAGCTACTTGCATAACTCCATAAACAAAAGTCAAATAGTGAAAGTCAGAAATGTGACCTTTCTGTGCTTGATATGGCATGTTTATAGTGGTTATAGTCTCACCTACGACTATAGATTACGCAGATTGTAGCTATCTGCCTTTAAAAATATCCTTCATCCCTAAGTGTGAAATGAAAATGTAGCAGTAAACTGCTATCGCTGGGGGTGTTCAAATTAGGTCCCTGATCAGGACTGCGGAGAATTAATACCAGAGCAAGTAGGTATTCAAGTGAAGCCATCCTTTTTTCTGTGCTATTAATCAACATTAATTTCTAGGTTCTAGAAGAACACAAATAAAAATGAATAAAAAAGAGCAAAATCATTACCAGTCATTACCATTGCTCCTCACTTCTTTATTACTCTATTTTGGTTTCAGATACTATATTACTTAAGCTTTCAAACACATCACAGAGGTATATAAAGATGATTTGTCCCCATTTAGTGTACGAGGAGCCAGAGACACCAGGAGTTTCTGAAGCTTGTCAGAGGTCTGGAAATGATTGAGTGGAATTCTTTCTTTTTATTATTTTTATTTAGTTGTAAATAGTCTGAATGTATCCATAATGGTCTAGTTATAACTGATCAAACAAATCTCACTTCCTCCTTTTTTGCTGAAGGGCTGATCCCATGGGTGCATGCAGCACAAATAGTTAAGGCACCAAATGTAATTATTGTGAATATTTCAATATGGGGCTGGTTTTGTTTTAGTTTCTTGAGGTTTGTTTTCTGCAAACACTGCTGGGAATCATTTACCCATCACTAGAAGTGTTCCTTGAAGCTCCAGTCCATCACAGGGTTCCCATGAGTGCATTCCTGTGCTCATATTATGTTTTATATGCAGACAACCTAGTCCTTCTGCCATGATCCAGAAAAATGGCATCAATGCAAATATTAGTTATGTTCCTTATAAATTCAAGAGGCGAGGAGAACATGCCTGACCTACGTGATCCTCCATCCCCATCCTGATTATTCATTCCTCATGGAAAGATTTTGAAACACTGGAAAGAGACTTCGGTGTAGGAAGCACACGGACATAAAATTTTCAACTCCTTGCTGATTTTCTTGCTGGTTTATCCCCTCTACCCATCCTGTGGCTTCAGGATTCATTCTGTCAGTTGATGAATTTAATCAGCTGCCTGCTTAGACATTATGAAGAGATACTGGCAGTGAATTTCCACCTCGCACATTAGATTTTTGGCTGATTTAAGTTGGGGTCACCCTGTGCTAGTGCCTTAGGTGGCTAATAGCCCCTGACAAACCGACTGCGTGGACTGGGGCTGCCTGTAGAAAACACGAGTTCCCGGGTGTCTTGGATGCATTTGCACACAGAAGGAGCCAGATGGTTTTCTCTGTGGGTTTTCTTTGGCTTCACTCTGCGGGAGAAATACCTGAGATGGACGCTGCCAGGTAGCTGTGTGGCTCCTGTGTGTTAGCAGCTGCTCTAACTCTGCTCTCAGAGGTATATTTAAAGCATAAAAATGAAAAATGGGCAGAAATCCGTGTGGTCATGTGGCGCGTGGGGAAGACTTCATGCCTTGTGTATCTCCAGACCCGATGGGGTGGGTCTGGACCCAAGCTGGCATCCCAGACTGGAATGTGATGGTGGTGCATGCCGGATGGTTCATAAGTGCTTTGAGATCAAAGGCACTTTTTACATGTTAATAAGGTTTTCTCGTTCGCAGCCCTTGGGCATGGCTCACTCACGTGGCCCTGTGGTACGCAGACACAGTCACCCGTTGGAGTCGTCTGATGCTGTGTGCAGTATTGCAGTTTGACTCTGAAACGCACTGCTGCATCAGCCACCCTCCCAAAACACCGTGACCTCCGGGAAGGTTAGGTCAGGTCCTGTATCACCTGCACATTTTAAAATAACAGGTTGGTTGGCCATAAAGCTAACCATCCCTAAAACAAGGCTAGTCTCCGGGACATTAGCTGTGCCAGAGGTGTGGACTGTGGTTTTATCCTGGGCAATAAAAATGAATGGAGGGTAGCCTGCACCTCAACCACACACCCAACCTTGGGGCCATTAACAGCAGGCCAGCAGCGCTGGGCAAAGCTCCAGGTGCCTCAAGCAGGCTGGTCTTGGGCAGCCGTCCCCGTCTCACGTGCTTGCTCTCGTGGTCTCGTTCCAGGGCAACCCACTGTACTTCCAGTCTGCCAGAAATGTGACAGTGAACATCCTCAATGAGAAGACTAAAGTCCTTACTCGCCTTGTAACAGGTAAGGAGGGGGAAAGGCTGCGTGGAAGAATTAGGGAGGGATGAAAGCGGGTGTGTTGTGGGATGCTGCGTTGGCTTTAGCACTCAGGAGGGAGCCCAGGTGTCTTGTGAAGTACAAATGGAAACTTCGCTCCACTTTGTAGAAACAAAGCTAGGGACATGAAAGCCGTGCTGGAGAGGCAGCTGGCTGGTGCTTTCTGATAATGAAGCAGACCATCGTTTTCATTTGAAAGCCAATCCAGAGACAGAAAGGTTAGTTGTACGACTTCAGGGTCAAGAAGAACATGTGCAGGGTGGCATTTCTGTTGTAACAGGCACAGGCTTTTCCTGAGGCACTTTTAACTTGCCTGAGATCTTGGGAACTCTGCTGATTAACTGTGGCTGGGTTGGGATGCTTTGCGACTTGGAGCTCTCTGTGCCCTTCTCTGCTGTTGAAGAATGCTCTCGTGCTCCCAAGCATGAGTGTGTTTGATGGGGAAACGGGTGTTTCATAAATCCCCAGTGCACAGGAGCCTTTGAATGAATGCATGTGTAATTTGGGTTGAAAGAGCCTAATGCATTATATATTCTAATATATAATATATATGATATAGGATAGATATTTATTTATTGAGATTTATCTAGGGACTTGGAGAAGAATTGCTGTGTGGCAGAGCCAGTAATCCATAAACATGTTGTTTCTACGTGAGACTGGGTTGTTTGGTCTGCTTATATAACATCTTGGCCTCTAGTCACAGTATTAAATAATTAAATATGCAGCTTCAGTAAGCAATGATTTAAGCAGCACGCATGAAAATTGCCTGGAGGAAGGAAATAAATTCAACCCCAAGCTCCCTGATTCTCACATTCAGAATGAACGTGTTTGGTTTGTTGGTTCTCCAAGTATTTTCAAGAGAGTATTTGGTTCACTTAAGCACCTCCATTTCATGAGAGCTTGGAAGGACAGAGTCAGCGATGTCTCCCGGTGTGATCTGGTTATTGAGCTCGTTTCTGCGTGCGGCAGCAGCTTTGGTTTCAGAGCGGAGCAAAGACGTGGTCCCATGTAGCGTGTGCTGCAGTGATGAGTAGGGAGGCAGTTAATTAGCAAGATACAAGTCAAACTTAAAGCTTGAAAGTACTGGATTTTCTCAGAATGGCTGCAAGATTTTTAAGTGTTTCCGGGGATCTCGACATAGCCTCACTTTTCTGTAGTGCGAACCACGCACGCGATTCTTGTGTCCCCTGATGCCAGTACAGATGACCTGTGCCGGGAAATGCTGGGTATAGACGAAGTTTGAACCTGCCTATAAGAAAATCCTGGCTTTCAGGTCTTATTTCTTTTGTCTTCTGAGAAATGGAACTAGTCAGGAAGATGGCCAGAAGTAATTTCGAAGTCCGATCACCTGCCTGGTGCAGTAGCATGTTCCAGGGAGGCTGTGGCTTGGAATGGGTTGTACAGGCTGTTAGATGCTGATTTGTCCGAAGTTTAGCCTAGGTCGGGTAATAGAGGGGTCTGCTCTTCGTAGCCTTTTTGCCACAGACCTGCACAGAATTGCTATTCAGGCAGCTGATGTTTATCAGGCTCCACAACAAAACGCATTGCCAGAGGCTTTCCAGCGCTGCGGTGCACAGCAGCCTGCAGGAGAAGCAGCAGAATTGAAACAAGAGCTACGAAGGGAAGTTTTACTCGTCTAAAAACTTTCCGAAACGTGGGAGACTCTGCCGTTCGTCTTGGCCTGCACATGGTTGAAATGGTCTAAAAGACGACATTTGCTCCTGTGGTGGTGATTGTCTGGTTTTTTTTCAAATTGGACTGTGCATGACACTGATACTATTTTAATCCAGGTATATTTAACAGGCAGAAAACCAGAAATCTTTTACACTGCAGCATCAGCCCAAGCAAAATGTACTCGGGAACTCCTGATGCCTCTCACAGCTGCACCAATACTCCCAAAGCATGGCTGGGTATATTCATTGCGATTTCACATGTGGGTCTGTCTTTTTGTAAAAATTTCCCAGCTGTGCCAAGTTTAGTGGTGATTTTATGACATACATAGGCATTAACAAAAACATAAGTAGAAATAGTTGAGGGGTTGTTATTTGGGTAGAAGACCGTGCCCTTTTCTAACGAGAGGTCACCCTCTGAAAAGCAGAGACCTCCCTGTTAGACGTGTCTGATGCAGGTTGTATCTGCAGAGCTATTAGGAGGATCTCAGCAGATGGGCTTATTAAATGTATGAAGCTACTATGTGATTTTCTTACACTTTTCACTAAAAGGTTGTGCTCTTCTTCCCTCTAGGTCCCCAAGCGGTGGAAGCACACAGCCAAAAATTTGAGGTGAAAACCCTCTCTGGAAAATTGCTGTTTTCTGCAGATGACAACGAAGTGGTGGTTGGAGCAGAGAGATTGAGAGTTTTAGGTAAAAGATTATTCACTAAATCACTGTTTTAATAAGCGCCTCTTCAAATTTTAAAATAGTTTTACCTAACTTCCCTTCGGGCTTGGGGAAAGCTTCTTTTGGAGATAAAGCCTTTTGCTGTCTTTATTGCTTTGAATCTTCCCCAAGCAGATAATGGCCAGGAGATTTTATCTGAGGGGTTTCTTAACTTGCGCAATGTCCTACTTCCCCTGCAGAAAAAAAACTCCCCTGGAAGTGGTTTGTCTGGCTCAGTGAAGCAGCTTTAAAACTAGCTTTGGAAACCGAACAACTTTATCTCTTGGGTCTGAGATGAAGGACAGTGAGGGATCGCTGTAAGGGTGCTTCCATGGCTGCAGTCACTGTGCATAGGGAAACCTCAGGCTTCATATTTTTGATCACACCACTTTCACTGGCTCCTCCTTCCTTCTAAAGCGAACACCGAGGAGACCTGCAGGGAAAAAGTCAGCGTGAATTAGGATCTCATACTAATTCTCTGAATAGCTTGGTGTCCGTTCTGTTAGTTATCTTTCCTCAGCCACATGTGAGAGCACATTGTGCATCTCTGCGCCATTTCAGCTGTGCTGCGGGTGGGTTAAGCGCCCCGTCCACGGGAGGAGAGGCCGACCTCACCAATGCCACCGCTCCCCCCTGCCTCGCGGGACGGAGCAGCTTGAGCTCTCCTTTTCCCGTGCAGGATCTGCCTCCCCAGCTGTCCTGCCTGCTGGGCTTTACCGTTCCTAATGAAAACTGGGGATACACTTTAGAGTTTGGGGGGTGGGGGTTGTTTATTGTTTGGTTTGTTGATTTTTTTTAATTAGAGAAAAGGAACAGTTATGGTAATTGTAAAATTTTAATGTTTATTTGATAGTTATATGAAATTACCTCTTAGGAACTTGAATTCTCTAGCTCTCCAGTTCAATCTGTGCTCTTTGGTTAGTCTAAGATTTGCTCGTGAGTATTTTCATGTAGGACCAGGCTGGGTAGCTCAATATTGCTAGCGGTTGGTCACATAGCAGTGCCACTGGTCTCTGCGGATGCACTGATACCTGTTTTCTAATGGCTTGGTTTGGATGCATCTGTTCGCTCCAAATTGTTCCTTACTTCTCTAGTAAGCTCCTAAAACCAGAGAGATCAGCGAAGGAGCTTAGAATGATATATACTACTTTTAATTATTACTATTTCTACATATTATATAGCATATTATTATATTATGTATAATCTAAAGGAGCTTAAAATGGGTGCCTCAGAGTCTAGCCATCATGAATGGGACTTTATATCCAACCCTTAACATTTTTTGTTACCTGATGTCATGGTTTTCTAGATGGTTCCTGTTTGTAGACAGGCCAGGCGTGGCTCTTTGCAGGTCATTGTTGTTACATCCTGGACTAGTTCAGTCACCAGCTATACAAAGTTAGGTGAGTTTTATAGGATAAATGTTGAACTTCACAAAATTAACAGTATCTTTTTTAGCTTAAAACTTCAAAAAGGACTATTCAAAATTCTTGCAGTGTTACAGAGCTGGGGAGCATTTGTCACAATCCATGTTCTACCACAAATCTCCCTTCCCACTGCCCCCTTCAGAGCTAATTAGTTGTACTGTATTTGTGCAGGGTAGATGAAGTCAGGAAGCAACTGGTTTTAAGTGTTTTCATGGAGACCTTAAAATGAGAGAGATTTATATCATTGGTTCTTCAGGAAAAATACGGAAACTTTTCCTTACAAGTTGCAAGTACTCCTTTTCAGATTACATACTTAAAAAAATATGGCTTTTTATTTATATGGTTCTTTGGAGAAAACAGCAATTATTTTTGATAGTTATTTTGAGTTTCTGCCTTGTTTTAGTCTCCAGAATAAACAGCATCAAAAATATTGCTAACCACTGTAGTGCACTTTCATTTTTATCTGCAACTGAGTGTTTCTTGGGGTTTATTTGGCTTATGCAGATCTATCAGAAAAGAAAAGGTAGAATGATACCACTGGTGATGTTACATGGCAAGTATTTCAATGACCTTGAGCTGAAATGCTTTCAGAGTTCATGTTTGGCTTTGTTTTTCTCCAGCTTCGCTTCCCCAATCTAATTTTATCTCCAAAAGTGTTTGCCATGGCTGTTTGCCGTGCTGGGAAGTGTTATACCATATGTTCGTATTTCTTCCAGTGTTTTTGTCTGCACTTGAGGCTAGTCCAACTTGTAGTACGGAGACAAATTCCTTTGATCATTTTTCTGGTGTTTGGGATCTCAGGTGCTGTCGGTATGTGTCTGCTGACACCTATCTACCCTATGTAAATAATCCCAACTTGTTCTTGTTATTGCTGAATATGTACTTGTTATAGGAGGAAGTGTATGTCTGCAATCTGGCATGAAAGTCATCTCACAGAGGTTAGAGCAGCAGTTATTGGGCTTGTGGCTAGCTTTTAATCTTGTTAATGTTAATTACTTTTTTTTCTTTGTACACTCTTCAAAGTTGATTCTGAAAGTTTGTTCTACAAAGTAATGCTGAAGCCTTGTCATGAGAAAAGAGGTGCTTTCCTTTTTTGAAATGGACTCTGCTGTGGATAGCTAAAGGATTTTACAACATTAGCAAGGCATTAAAAAGGGAGGAATACACAGAATTATGGATTAAAAAAATACAAGTAGGACATGTGCTGCATTTAATGGTGCTTCAAAAAAGTGCACAGCATGGGTAGTGCAGATTACCACATGAAAGTGCTTTTTATTTTAATTGTATTTTGAGGGGTTATTTCTGATTTTTAACCGTTAAAGGACACAGAAAGACAGAGTTGATCCCCTCTGCTTTTCATGCATGATATGGTTTAGAGTATTTCAATGATTTTATTTGATTTAGTGAATCCAGTCAAACGTGTCATCATAGGAGAGGTTGGAGGATAATGGGAACTTCTGTTTGAGGACAAGGGCAGCCCTCTGAGCCCCTTGGCCATGGTCAGCTCTGATAAGATCTACACAACCTTTTCCAGACACAAGCATGAATTCCCTCCGCCTTGCTCAAAGCCAGCCGGGAGCTCAGCAGCTTCATTGGTCCAGATGACTCAGAAGGAGCTCATGTTTGCTTACAAAAAGTCATGTAGAAACTGAGCCTTATGCCAAATCTGGTCTGCCCTTTTTCTTCCAGGCTCATCTGCCAGTGCCTGCAATTGCCCAGCCATCTCCTCTGCTCTTGTGGTGGGGTTGGATGGCAGCACATCCTCACTGTTAGCACCACTTCCTTTTACAAGCTTCTCTCCTGTAGTATTTGAGCACCTCATGGTCTCTTAAAAGATACTACAGCAAACCTCGGAGCCGTTCTCATTCCTCAGAACCGCGACTCTGGCTTTGCAAGGCTTAGATTTTGAAGGCAGAATCTGCCACTTCTCTGCCTGCTAAACGGCACCATGGTGCTGCTCCGGGGGTTGTGCGGGGCATAAGGTGCAAACCTTCCCTGCGCTGGCCGTTGCCAGGGTCAGCAGTGCACTTTGGCAAACACCACGCAGATGCAAACTGATGCCTCGTTGGATGTCCCCCGTGGGCTCGTAAACACATACGGTCTGTGTTACGGGAGATGAATGAGCTGGTCCTAATTGGATTCATATGTGTACGTCATACAGCGGTTCTCCTTCCCCCCGCCTCCCTCCCTTCAGAAATGAAATGTCTGAAAAATAGTGCATAAGAAATACTCTTTAGTTAAAAGAGCATTAAAAAATAACTTTGGTGTATATTAATTACCAATTTCATTTAATAGCATATTGAACATTATAGCATTTATAAACAAAAGACAATCATAAAGCATTATTCTGACTGTTAATTAGCTCTATTTATTCTCCAGATTAGTTTTTAAATATGCCCTCTAGATGCCACTTGATACTAATTAACAGAGTTACATTATTATCTCTATAGAAAAGCATTTTTAATTAAATCTAAAGCAATTTAAATTAGCATGAGTTTTTACAGAAATTAAACTCTGGTCAGATGCTTAATTTAGCCTTATAAGACACCATCTGATGACATACCAGTGTCAGTTCTCCCAAGGGCCTTGACATCTTTTTTGGAGATTATTTTTTGAAGTTTGTTTTCAGGGAAACTTGCCAGTATGCTCTGATGTTTAATATTTATGATGAATTTAACCAATTTTTTTTAAAACTAAATATTGATGGGAATCCACATGCATTGCAGTGAGCCGAGATAAAAACGCAACAGACGCATTCCTGCAGCTTACAGGCTTTTTTCCCTGGTTTTGAGTGGTGGAGGAAGGTTTGCATGGGAGGTAGGATTGCATGGGCTGGATGCTGTCCCATTACAAATCAACCACGCTTTTTAACTACTCTTAAGATTACCATTTTGCTTTGCAATAAGGATAGGATTAATCATAAAACCGCAAGATCCCTTTTCTGTAATAGAAGAATACAGGGATTGCTCACAAATTGTTCCCACTCTGGGTCCCTGGAAAATGTGCCTCTCACTTGGATATTTATACTACCATAGCATAAGCTTTTCTTCTAATATAGCCTAATGACAAAAATTTGGCTAAAACCTTTCCCTCTGGCAAACCCTAACTAAAATAGCTGTATTTAGAGTGAGGTGGGATGCCTTTCATCTCCCAGTATAAAGACTGCGGGAGATTCTCTGCAGGAGATGTGTGACCGCCCACCACACACTGCAGTCCTCCCCAGCACCAGGGCTGGCTAAAACGTGCCTTTGATCTCGCCATCCCCTTGCATGCCTTCCCTTCAAATAATTAGCCAGTAGGTCCATTTCTGCCTCGTAGCTTTTTTCCACTGGGCGATGAACCGTGTGGAGCATGCAAATGCTGACCACAGGTTAGACTTCCAGGAATGTTAGTTTGGGAGCATTTTCTTGTTCTAGTTTCTCGCCGGGTGCCTGGGAATGCACCTGAAAAGAGGAATCAGCTGTTGAAATGTTATTGCAAATTTATTAATAAGTTTGGAGTACTGAATTCCAAGGCACATTTCCAGCATTTTATTTATGAGCTGTATATTAAGGACTTCAGAGGTTTTAGTGGAGGAACACCAACGATAAAAGCAACATAGTCCAAGCTTATAGTCAATGAGATCACTGCATGACTGTCTTGTAGAAAGCTCTCTTAAATGGGAGGGTTTGGGTTGGGTTTTTCTGTTGCTGGGGGCAGAGGGAGTAACCTGCTCTGTATTTGCAGAATACAAAGTGCTGGGTTTCATTACCCATGGATGGGTTAAAAAAGCATTTGCAGTGTCCTTCACTTTGAACAAGAGGAGAACATGATTTAATATGAATGTGGTGAACTAATATGTCTGTGTAAGCTGGCTCAGCTGTCTCTAAAGCTTCACGACTACACACATTTTCAGGGAGCCTTGTATTAGCTTGATCTGGGCGGAAGCCTGCAGAACTGTGGCTGCAATGCCAGCCTGGTTAAAGGACTCTGCTCACATTTCCTCCGTATTACAATTTTAGTAGCTTCTTGGCATGTCCTTTCTAGCTTATGTTTTCTGCAATATTTACAGCAAAGTAACTTTAATGAGTGCAAGAGTAGTTATATTTCATTAAAATGATCCACAAAGCTGTTTGACTGGTACCAGTCATTTCAGAGGGGGGGTCTAAGCTAAAATGTAACAACTTCCAAGAATTACCACCCATTTTTGCTGCATGCATCTTTCTTGAGAAGCGATTATTTGGGTCAGGATATGCACGGTTGCCCTTTACAGCAGCCATTATAATTTCAAAATGGCATTTTGCTGATTTGTTTGTGGCGGAGGGAACAAGTTTTGTAGCCAAGTGTTGAAATCAGGCCTGATCCAGAGAGGAAACGGAGCTTTCTGGCCTCACCATTGAGTCTGCTGCAACTTTACACCTGAGGATAAATGCCAAGCTTGAATCTTTGTGTTGTGGATTTTGTATGTTTTCCTGACAAACGTGTCCCTACTACAGGTCTGTAAGTAGCTTTTTCAAAGGAGAAATGGTGCTACAAGACTCATTTCTTAGCAAATTGAAACTTTTTCCTACTATGATCCTTTTCCTTTACAAAGGCAGCGGAGAGAAAGTTGCCTGTACCTCAAAGATGGCTCGGTGCTGCCCAAGTGCGGCCGTGCTGCCTTGCTGGGGAACCTCGCTGTGCTTCTGGAAGCAAACGCTGTACCGTCAGCCTGGGGTCAGGGGCCTTTCCCAGTTCATCCAGTTGCAAACGAGCTCCTGCTTGCTCAGGCTGCTTCAAAGGCACCTGGAGGTAGCAGTTTTCTCGGCCAGAGAACAGAGCATGCCACGACCGCGCTGCTCATGGGGCTTGGACAGGCATTTGACCTTTTGCTGAAGATGTATGAACTTCTTTAGGAAGCAGCTACGAACATTCACTACGCACTCCCTATAGGTAATTAAGCAGTAATACTAATGCAGTCCCGGAGCAATTGCCAAGCTGTCGTGTAGTCATTGGACCTGCGGAGAAGGGACAGAGGATAAAATGAGGAAAGTAGGGAGATACGCTGACAAATGAAGATACCAGGTTTTAGACTGGCACTAGCAAGACTGGAAACAGCCTGCACTGTCTGTAGCATTCAGTCATGGCAACGGAGTTTCATCAAATTTCTTTGCACTCACTGCAGAGCTGTGGTGCTGGAAAAAAGTACATTTAGCAAAATTAAGGAGCAGTGAGGGGGGGGAAATATGTTTCCTATCAGTGATTAAAGCCACAAGAAAATTCTTTTTTATTCTTAGTTAGGAATTGCGCTATTGCCGTATCAACATAAAAGTCAGGTGTGAAAAAGTGATTTAATTTGTAATCAGCAGTGACAAAGAATTTAAAAAGTATATAGAAAAAAAGTGATTCGGTTGAATTGAGTGGAGTTTTTTTCCCCAGAGGCTGGGGTGGGATTTCTGGATGCTTTCTTCCAAATAAAGTTTTTTTCCCCATTGTATAAGGGAAGAAATTAAAATGACCAGATCTTGAGCAAACATACAATTCTTGAATGAATACTTCTGATTGCTTTGCTGCCTTGAGGGCAATAGGTGTAGACATGGTTGTCCATTCCTTTTAATGCCGAATTCAAATAACATTGCCCTCCTTTTTCAAAATCCACTCAGCCAGATTGTAAACATGTCTTTTGTTGGAGGGAACAATGCGTGTCAGGAGGGAGATATACTGAGAAGTTTTCCTTGTGTTTGCTTTTGCTTCAAAGTACATTCCAGGCAAAAAGGATAGCATTTATGTAAAGTGTATAGGCTTCTAGTCCAGGCTGAAATGTGTTCAGATTGCGTTACGTTAATCCTGTTTAAGGAAAAAGAAGAATCATCCACCATCAGATTAATATTGATTAAATGTCACAAGGATTATGAAAGAAACATACTGTACATTCACCAAACACTGAAATGAAGTTTGAAAGTGTGGCAGATTTATATTTTATTTCCTGAGTGTCTTCCACAGCCTTCACAACCTGATCTGTTTGAAGCTCACATAACATTCTCCTTGATAAATTTCCACTGTGTATTCCTACTTCAGGTGCTCTCCTCAGTTTCTTTGCAACTTTGCACAAGAATGCCAAGAAGAGATTGAAAGGAATTCAGTGATGACGTTGCTATTGTTGAGCTGCAGAAAAAGTGTTGAAGGACCCCAAAAGTAGTCAAGAAGGAAATATCTAGAGGTCAGCATAAGCTGTAGCAACTTTTCTTCGTATGTCTTTTCTCAATTTGGATGCAAGCCCTTCTGTTCTTTTCTGTTATTCCCTTTATATTTCTCAGACATTCAACCACTGAAGCTAGGCTATTGAAGATCAACCTGTGTCTCCAGACACATACATCACTAATGACCCACATGCTCATCTTAGAGCTTGCGGCTCATCTTATTGTTTGCAAGTTTTTCTAGCTTAAAATCAGGCTCCATTTATTTCTTGGGACTATGAGTCAGATAACTGCTTCTCCTCCACCCAGCAGAGCTGGTGGTGCTGGAGTCACAAGGAGTTCCCGTCTGGTCTAACTCGACCACAGCCCAGTGCCTAAGGGTTGACTCACTCCCCATGTGCATACAGTGCCAAGACCAACATCTAAAAGATTCTAAATAAATTATATTACATTTTTATTATAAACACCTTTGTTGATGCTGCACATGATTTCATTACGTATATTGCCCTTAAAAGAACAACTCCCCAACACTTTGATAACGAAGGTGGGCAGACAGACGGACCTTTGCAATGAACTGTTTTTATAGTATCCTAGAAAGAAACATGAATGAAGCTTTATGGCTTTTGTTCAGTGCAGTGGCTTAGCCTAGCCAGGCTATTATTGTTGGGCCCTGAAATGGAGCTCTTATTGATTTCAGATTTGATGGGATTCAGGGGGAAAAACAGCAATTATTATGTTCATCCATTTAAAAACATAAATTAAGGTTGAATAAGGCTTTTAAAGCTAGGAATTAAAAGAAGCGGGCACAAATCATTTCTACCTATATCGTATTGGATTTACTTCCTGGACATCTGTTTGCACAGGCACCTTTCTGAGACTGTCACATATTACCCTGATGAGACCTACAGGGGAGAGAACCTCGTCAGATGGGTGTTTTCATGAACAAATTGCTGAATGCATCCTGATCAATAATAGCAGGAATAGAGGTAGTTTATGGAGATCACCAGCACGCTATACGTTGCCTGTCGACTTTAGCTAGAAAAAAATCATAGCGAATCCTTCTCCTTCTCCCCTCATTTGCACAGTACTACATTAAGGCAGAGCGCTAAAGAGAAGATACACTTAAGCCAACTTAATGACCAAGTTCATCACAGGCTTCTGAGACCCCAATTTCATTATAAAGCAGTGATATACAACACTAAAGGTGTACCTTGAGTCTGGAATTATTACTAAAAGAATACACAGAGTGGGAAAGAAATGTGTTGTCTAGAAAGAAAAGAAAAAGGAAAGTGGGGAATATCTAACCAGGTGCCTCTGCACCTGAGCAGAAACCTGATTTCTCTCCTTTGCGTTCTGTTCACCCCCAAGTGCTGTTCAGCTGATTGCCACCTACCCTTGACAGCAGGAGCATCAATCATCAGTCTAAAAATACCTCTCGACGCATTGCATTTGAGCTCTTCTTCTCTCCCTTCCAGCTGATAGCAGTAGAAGCCTAGAGCAAGTTTTGTGCAGAGGGAGCGGTATGTGATCAGTATCTTGCCATGATGGATGGAGCCCAGTTCTGGCCAGAGGGAGCAGGGACGGCCCTTGCCTTTGCACCAGGGAAGGTGCCAGGACAGTGTCATGCAGCTCAGGTACTTTTGCAGCACACAGGGAAAGCAAGAGGCAACTTGGAAAGCTGAACTGCTGATGCCCACTTTCCTCTGGTTGGATTTGTTGCTGGTTAAGAAGATGCACATTGCAGCTGAAATTTGCTCCCTTCTTGGATTATTTGTAACTCCTCTCTCCCCAACGGAGTTGCTGGCATCCAGCCAGTGTTGAGCTCACACCAGAGCCTTTGCCTTGGTGGGGTGTGAGTAATCTCCCGGTCTTTTCTCACAAAGCTCATGAGATTGATCAACCAATTCCAGATTTGCATGAAAAGGGCTAATGCTTCAAAAGGCACTCTTCAACAGGAGACTGGCAGACCAACATGCACATACAGAACGTGGTGCTTCTGCTTTGTTTCAATGTGAAACTGGGATAAAAAAACACCTTGTTTTATGCTATGTCTTGGATTCATGTCATAGAGCAAGATGATTGCCAAAAACCCAGTCCACTGTCTCTTTTTGTTGCTTCCATGTTGGAAGCAGTGGGGCAGATTGCTGGGCCAGGCAGGTGCTCTGCAGCAAGAAAGGACGGTGTTTTCCTGTGCAGGAGCTGGAGCTCTTCAGAAGATGCCACAGACCAGTGGCACTGGAGGCACCTATGGCGGGTGCAGGATGGGAAGAGGGAGGTGAGAGGAGGTCCAGAAGCTGGATGTCACTCCAGCAACTCACTTGCAGTGGTCCAAACCACAACCAGGCTTGTTTCCTGGATGTGGCAGTAGGCTTCTAAGAAACCACTAGTGCCAGAGAAAAATGCAAACTCTAATTTGGCAGACCTGTTCTCAAGCAGTCTGTCTTCTGAGCCTCCAGTGAAAGAAGAGAAAGAAACAAAAAAAAAAAAATCCCCAAACCCTGAAATTGAGCTGTAAATGTTCCCTCACCATAGGACTCTTGATTTTTGTTCTTGCATGAAGTAACACATATAGGGGTCTTTGACATTTGTGCCCCCCCACCTTATGCACTAGA
Source organism: Calonectris borealis (assembly GCF_964195595.1). Lineage (NCBI taxonomy): Eukaryota > Metazoa > Chordata > Aves > Procellariiformes > Procellariidae > Calonectris > Calonectris borealis. The sequence continues at coordinate 13,130,964 of NC_134326.1, forward strand.
AGGGAAAATAAAAAAACACTCTTTGGGTGAATCTTTATGGTGATTCAAAACACTTTAGGTAGATCCTGTCATATGCTTTATAAGTTCCTGACTGATTGTGTGGAATTAAGTTATTGGGCAGAGAACCAGCTAATGGAAACACATTGATGAAATCATTTTTGAGGGACGTTAAATGGAACTTAAAATAAAGCTGAAATGGCTTTATGGATTTTTCAGTCAAACTGTTTATGAACATTTATCGGTGGTAAATTACACAGTGTCAGAAGAGGGAATCAGTAGGTATGGCTTTTAACAGAAGTCGCTCTGATATAATACTTGAGAAAGAATAATTTATTGCCTAGGGATGTACAGTACAGTATGTTTAAATACAAATTATATGATTGTTTTCTTCTAACTATCTTTGGCTGTTTGCAGGTAAGTTACCCTTAGCAGCAGCAGAGACTCTCATAAGATGAAAAAAAATATTTTCAGTACTTTGCAATGGAATAGAAATTTTGTGTTATGCATTTTTCATGGTAGATAGTAAATGTTTTAATAACACATAATTCGGGAAGCAGAAGCTGTATTGTACAATAATAAATTTGATTTACATTTGCTTTATACTCAGTAAAGGAAGGGGAGGGATGTAGCAGCTTTGATTGAGAAAGGAGATTGTAGCAGCAAATTCTTGAACTGTTGGAGCTGTGCATTAATACCATTTGCCAAAACCCATCATTCCTCTGGTAGAGGACAGTGAAAATAAGACTAGGGGCGTGCAAGACTAGAAGGCACTTTCTGGTCCTGCAAATCTTGTCCCCTGGTTTTGAGACGCCACGTCTTACAGTCATGAATTTGTCAAATCTGTTAGATTGTCTGTCCCATCTAACTGAAAAGCTGCTCCCATTTTTGCTCCTCTTTTGGCTAGAAAACACTTACTTTTCTTGCCAAATATATTTGGGACCAGTTTATTGCCACTTGCTCTCATGCCAACATTGGCCTAGAGCCAGTAGTTCTTTTTTCTTCAAGTTATTTATCTTCCTAATGTATTTATATACAGCATTTGTATCCTTCCTGCTGCTAGGCTAAAAAGCCAAGTCCTTCCAGTCTTCTTTTGTAGGACAGACTTTTTCTGTTCGTGCAGGCATGACAGTATTTCCTCTCTGTACGCTTTCCTCACTGGGGGCTACATGATAGTTCAAGGATTCATTGATGATTCTTAAAATAATGTGATTTTTTTTATGTTCCTGTTAGACTTGCCTCTTGCCTTTCAGTTTGATGTCACGTTTGCCTTCCCTTTGGCCCTGTCCCACTGCCATGAATCATGAGTAGCACTCAGCCTTTATCCAGGGATGTTCCCATCCTGGAAGCATCCAACATGGAGAAGAAATTTTTACTACTTTCTAAGCACATGACCTTGGATTTCATATTTTTAAATTTCACCCTCTCTCTTCTTCCACTCCCTGAAGTCAAACATTTGTTTCTCCATGACATCCCAGTTCTCCTCTGCAGAGCCAGAATAGTCCAATTCAGTGTCAACAGCACATTTTCCTCAAACTCTCTTTCTTTTTTTGCCAAAGCCTTTAGCAAAACCACTAAATGAGGTCACTTCCTCCAGCCTAATGCCTTCACTTTCAACGCCATCCAACACTGATGCTATCACAGCCTGGCTAGGGACTTCCATAGTGGCCAAGAGCCAGGCTTTGACACAAATGTCCATTGTAGTTGAATCTGTCCAAGGCGGTTGTTTCCATCGGGAGGCACTGCGGGAGCTGCCGATCCCCCAGGCAGAGACCGAGACTCTTCAGTGCAGGAGAGAGGGCTGGTGGGAGTGGAAATAAAATTTCCAGTAGCACAAAAAAAGAGGATGGTTATTTACTGTCTTTCACAGTCCAAGGCAGAACAAGCATCCAGTGAAATCATCAGGCAGCAGGTTGAAACCAAAGGAAGAACTTCTCCAGAGTATTTAATTCATCTGTGAGCCCCCTGCTACAGAAATGGGGACGTTTAAAATGATAATTAGGTGAGGTGAGAAAAACTTATCAGCGTCTCTCCAATGGCTGGATGACACGGCCAGCTCAAGGAGTCCCTCAGCTGCTGACAGCCACAGTCAACGGAGGGATGTCTCAATCCTGGTCCCTAGGCATCCCCTCGTGGCTGATGTCCTACCTGGTGGCAGGGACAGATGGCCCTTTGGGAGATCTTGTGTTCTTAAAACAGAATAATAAGGAATTATATTGTCAAGGCAGGAAGCCTCACCAAGGCAGGTGGCATTCATTTCTCATTCGTATCAAAGGAGAGAAACAGAAGGGTTTGGAAATCTCATTCCTGTTCCTGGTGCGTAAGGACTCTTCCATGGATCTGGGAATTAAGAAGACAGGAAAAGAGGGTTTAACAACTGTGTGTAGGGAAAGGAAAACACGGAGATGGAGGAAAGGAATAGCAGGCTTTTTTATTTTCAGCCTTCCTGAAATTACTGCATTGGAGTCTTCACTGGCTTTGTTTCCAAAGTTGCTTCCTGCATTTAAATAAAATATTGAAAGCCTAGAAAACCCCAAGTTATTAGAAATATGCTAAAGTTTCTCCTTATTCTGCAGGCATTTTTGGTTATGTGCAGATCATTATTTTGGGCTTTGCATAACTTAAGTAGCTGACTTAAAGTGTGTAAAAATGAATTAAAATTACCGGCGTAGTCACCATTTAAGCAATACAGGTGGAAAGGGTAGAAGAATATCTATGTGCACCTCTCCAGCTGCACTTCCTCATCTTCCTCCCCTCAAAAATCATTGTGTTATTATGCAGATATGTGCAGGCTGCGTCTTTTGCTAAGTTTCACTGCAAAGCTAATAGCCAAGGCAATTGTGTGGATAAGCAGAGACTTAAATCATTTGGAAACTGTTGAGAGAGGACAGATCTGATAATAATAACCGTCATGGCTGGCAAGTTACAGCTGCTTTTGACAACTTGTAACGATGAAGGCTTACAGTAAAGTTAAGAGCTAAATATCTGTATTGTGCCATAGGATCAATTTCAATTTCCAAGTATAAAGCTTCGAACTTTAGACTGCTTTTATCATCTTTGAGATTACTTTGTTTTTCTCTATGTTAAAAAGGAGTTGGGTTTTTTTTATAAATGTTAGAGTACTTATTTTCATTCTGATTTTTTTTCTTTAACACGGTGGGACAGCTTAGTTAATTTATTTCAGTGCAAAGAAAGTGTAGTCTTATTGAAGCCATAGGTGTTTCTCACTTACAGCAGAAGTTACAGAAGGATGTTGTATTAACATGTTTTGCATCATCTCAGAACATTTTTTATTCTGTAGTGGTGACTATAATAGCACATGTCAAGAGAGATCTCAAACAGTATACATAAGAGGTCTCATCAGGATCTGTAGTTTGCACCAATAGCTTTATCAAAGAAAAAATTAAGGAAATAAAAAAATGCCACTGGTGCCACTTGCGTGCTGACACTGAAATTGCTGTGATGAATACAGATAACGAATAACTAATTGTTCACAGTGCATCTGAACACAAGACCACAGGTCTAGATTTAGGAATATAGGTCATCCTTGCTCACTGGGTAGGTAGCTATATCTTGGAGAACACGAACGTTAATTTCTAGTGCACTGCTGTGTGTAAGGCAGTTAATACCGTTCTTAGCTGTGTTTTAATTGGATGTTTCAACGGGAGCGAGAAAGTGACGTTCTGCAGCACTGAGCATCAGTGACAGCACCTGGGGACTCCTGTGCCCCAACAGAGTATTTTAAAAGTGGAGTGGGTTCAGAAAAGAGCAATGAGAAATCCAGAAAATCTGCTTCACAGTGATTTTCATTCAGAAAGCTGTAACTTTTCAGAGAATAAAAGAGAAGGTTGGGTCACCGTCAGTAACTACTTACAGAAGGTGGTAGGAGGGTCTGCTCATGCAGGGCCGATTGGCTGGCACGCGAGGAGGCGAGAAGATTTAGTGGCTGAAAGCTGAAGTGAGACCAATTCAGATTAGATGCGCATTTTTAAATTAGAACAATTAGCAGAAAGGCTTGCCAAAGGATGGCATGGGCTGCCTTTGGCTTAAAACAGTGAGACTGGGAGAGCACATCTTTCTAGAGAGACGCAGCATGGCTCGGTCACAAATACGGACCCGGTGCAGGGATGGCTGGGTGAAACGGCCCAACCTGGGCTATGCAGGTGGTCACATAAGAGGATTGAAGTGGCCTGAAACTTAGGAAAGCTGTTCGTATTCCCTAGCAGTTTACAGCTCACGATCTAAAACCACTCCCCCATCTCTAAGAGAAGGAGGCAATGAGCAGAAGTTAAATGACTTCTGGGTCACACATCAACCCGGTGGCTGGGCTGGGACTAGAGCAGAGCCTGCTTGCGCTGCACGTCGTCGGGCGGACACCTCCCTCCTTTTCCCCAGGCAGGAGCACAGCCTGACCTGAGAGACGTTTGCAGTGGTAGACCCAAAATTGGGTTTTCTCTTTTGCGTATCAATCAGAGCCCAGCCAAAGAAATAATTTCATGCATCCAGGTTCATTAGTGAGGGATGTAGCTGAATTGGATGCCGGTTACCAAGAGGGTATCTTTTCCAAGCTTCCTGCATCAGTTGGGTCCGCAAACAGCTCTCACAGTCAGGGCACAAGCAGCTGCTTTTACAGCCAGAAGTGCAGTTTACAGGCAAATCCCAGTTGTAATCAAGGCAACCAATTTCAGATGATCAAGGTCTGGCTTTTCCTGGGGACAGAAGGGATGTGTGCAAGAGAGAAATGGGGTCAGGCGACGGGTTAAATTGCACCTAGGTATGATTTGACAATCACTCCCCTGATAACAGCTTATAATGTTTACAATTTGTCTTCTGTTTTGTTTTGTGATTTCAGGAGCAGAAGGCACAGTGTTCCCTAAATCTATAGAAACTCCCAATGTCAGGGCAGACCCCTTCAAGGAACTAAGGTAAACTTTGGAATATGGTTTAACGGTAACTCAGTGGTGCCTTGTTGGAGTTGTGCGTACTGCTGGGCATCATTTCTGCTTTTCCATAAGAGCTTGGGGGTTCGCTTTGGAAGGCATCACCGAGGGGATGCCATGGAGGAGAAGGGACCTGCTGTGTTTACGTGTAATATGACCAGCTAAAGGCAATCACGGGTCATGAGAGCATAGTTCCTCCTCTGTAACACGCTCTGCTTACCCTGGGCTCAGCCTTTGAAAAGAAGGAGTGAAATCTTTTCCTGGGTGTGCAGGAAGGTATTGGAGTCTGTGCTGAATCACAGGGAGTAGCAGCAGGCAAAAGGATAAAACTCTCCAGCATTATGTGTCTTGCAGAAATGCAAACCCTCCCTGACCTACACAGGGACTGGCTGTGCATGCATGTAACTGCTGACACTTGCAGAGATGCCGCTTGCTGACAGCAATGTATCGGGAGGGAATAAACAGCACAGCTCCTGAGAACCAGCTTTGCCTGCAAGCTAATGCTGGGCATTATATTTATTTTATATTTTTTAAAAAAGTGTGGCACTACAGGTTAGTTTGGATTACTAGTCTCTGAAAAGAGACTAATCATATGACCTAATAAATTATTGACTGAATCTCCTGATACCTTCTGACCAAGAGGGCTGTTGGGGTTTGCCACCAATGCTCTAATTATTCTTCCTTAGAAAAAGAGAGAGAGAGAAAAGGTGAAAAAATCTCCAGAAGGACATCTTGTCCTTAGGTCTTGGGTTGCAGACTCTCCTTTCCTGGAAACTGCTGGGGATGAAGCAAACTTCAGACAGCTGGAGTTGTGCAGGAGCGCTGCAGATTTACTGCAGATGCACCGAGATGGGAGAGGACCTCTCATTAACTCTCTCTGCTCTGATACCGGAGATAGTTATGGCCCAGCTAGATCACTGTGGAAGATGAAGAATATCCTGGCTGCCTTCCCTTGGGTCTATTGCTCTCTCTCAGCTTCTCTCTGGAAACACTCTAATTGTTCCCATTTTGCCCTCTGGGGATCATACGTCAGACAAGATATGCAGCGGTGGTGCGATTCCGTTTGTTATGAAAGTTTGTTCTCTTTCTCTATGCAGTGACTTTAACCCTGCCTTGTGGTTTTCCCAATCTTAGTATACTTCCTTTACAAAAAGAGGAAACAGGGTCTTTGCTCAGCCTGACATGCAGCAGCCAGGGCAGCTCCAGGGTCTGCTGTGGAGGAAGGAGCCCAGGAGGGCAGGCTGCGGTGGTGCAGAGCACACGTGCCCTCTGTTTCTCCGGGCAGAGCAAGCAAACGAAGCAGTCGGCGGGTGGGTGGATTTGTAGGTGAGGTTCAGGTGACAAAGGTTTTCTGGCACAGCCCATCTTTGCTGACATTTTCAGCAAAAAATTAAAAATCAAGATCATGGTTAAAATATCCAATAGCATCTAAATAACTTACAAAACCAAGTCTCATTTTCAGCAGTGCAAAAGAGATGCAAGATTAAGGTCCGAGTTTGTGGTTACTTAGGACTTTTCTAAACATGGGAGGGGAATTTAATCCAAGTAAGTGTAGGGTGTCATATTAAAGGGGACAAATGTGAATTAAAATGCCCTTAATCTGATCGAGTATGCTTCTGTTCCAAAGAGAATTAAGCTAAATGAAATTGAAATTAATTAAATGGCAGTATCCATGCTAGGAGTTCATTCAGTATATTTGATCTGCTTTAAATTCATGTTGTTATTTCACTTGTTTTATGTAGAGAGCTGTTAGATAACTGACTTTCTTTGAAATTAGTGGACTGAAAAAATCCTTTAAAAATCTGGTGGTTTTTTTTTTCTTTTTCCTTTTTTTCTTTTTAAGGGAAAATCATTGAATAGGATTTACTTTGAAAAGAAAATCCCACAGGGTCCTAAAACATTTAGTGTGCTTCTGAAAATTTTATCTTGGCAAAAATAAATGTTTTTTCCACCACCCTGAGAAGAAAAGAGCCAGTGGTGGCACTGGGTAGAGAAATCAAGGTTTCCCAAGAGCAAATGCTCTATTCCTCCCCAAACCAAGAACCATCCATATGTCTCTCTACACATATACATGTTGGAGCACTGGCTGCTTCTTAGGTAAAATGGTGCCTTTTGGGTGCAGTACAGAGTTAGTAGAGAAAATAATCTTACTCTAGGGGGGACGTTTTTGGGCACCTTCCTATTTTGACAGCAGTGTGTGTGCATAAGGTGTCTTTTTGGCCTATTTAAGAAGACGCTGCAGTGAAATGGGACTGAATGAGATGGCAGCCTATGGGTCCCGAGCTGTCATACACTGCTAGGAAAGCAGCATTGTAAACATGCACTCAGTAGCTTCTTTGACTCTAAAAGACCTTTTTCTGTAATAAATAGTGCAAACTTTCTTTCCTCCTTAGCCTGAAGTTCTCGGGGTGGGAAAGTGCACATGCAGCTATTGCAGGCTGTCACCAGATGCCACCAACCTCCATCACTCTTCCTAGCCCAAATGGTTACGACTAGTTACGTGATTTATCCATTTGCTCTTTTCAGTACCGTACTGACTCCCACTTCTTCTTTAGGAGGCTTCATAATAAGGTGACGAGATTGTCACTATCAGAAAGAGAGGAGACCAACTGCTTCTGTCACCACTGGGAGTCAGACCATCTCTGTGTCTTCCTTTCCTTCCTCCTCTCCTTAACAGACAGACTGATTTCCCCTGCAAGATAGGCAGTATGCCATCGTGCCATCATCTCTATTTCTTTCCTTCTTTTCCTCCCATCTCCCAAAGGCCTCCAGTCATGCCCATGTGTCACAAAGACTGACACGCTTCGAGTGATGGCGCACACGTTCTCAACAGACTTTCTGTCCCTGTTTAGCTGACAAATGGTCTTCGGTTCATAGAGCCATAATTCATTTATTAGTAGCCGGCTGCTCTACAAGGTGGTCACCATCCTGGAGAACACACAAGGTGTGGTCTCTTTTCTGAGTGCCCTTTTTAAAACACTTTCGTCTGCAATGGCTTAGATGGAGAAAATTCAGGTGGCGACATGTGCGGAGCTTTTTCCTCACGTGCTGAGCCCATCAGAGAGCCACAAAAGGCTACAAAAATCGGTTTGGTGCTTGTTTGAGCCAGGTCTGGACTTTGCTGCTGCGTCTTCTCAGGAGGTGCTCTCCCATGTTGCGGAGAAACTCATGTGTCCTAAAACAAGAATCCTGTTCAGCCCAGTGTCAGTTGTAATAGAAATGCCAGAGCTCCTAAATGTCTTGTTTCGTGCAGGGTGTTACTAATGGTTCATGTTTTCTATCTGGGATCTAGAATATTCTTTAATAATGACCTAAGACTAGAAATGGTTGAAAAACCATTAGTTGTTCATTGGGTTCTAAACTGGTCAAAAACAGTAAAAAGGAAAGCAAACAAATTCAATTTATTTTCAAATTCTTGGAATTTTTACCTTGCAAATTAGTATCATCCCAAAATAGTTTAGGGGGAGGGCTTGGGCGATTTGTTAGAACATTGAAATATTTGTACTCATCGACTCTTTTTAATGCAGGTCTTTGACATATGGTAATGTGATTGCTTATGTATAAAGGTTGAATTAAAGATGACCTTTTCTCACTGGATTATTTTAGTAGCGCCCAGGTAACTTGGCAAGAGCCTGTCTTGAGAGTCTCTCCTTGACACTGGCAGGAATCACCTGCCTTCCTCTATTTATCTTCTTCCACAAGGCAAATATATGCCAAGGAGGCTAACAGAAGTTGTCCGAGAAGCACAGGATCAGCACTCTTCTGAGGCAAGGGGTAAAGGCTAGACTAGCCGATGAGTAAGGAAGAAGGAAAATAATGTGAGGGGAGGGAATTAAAAAGTGGGTGATCTGATATAAGAAACAATGTCGGGAGGATGTTGTCAAACTGCTGAGTGCTGGAAGCTGGGAGGGTGTACGCCACATGGGCACTGGGCTCAGGGCTGGCTTAGGTACCTCCCCAGCGGCCGCGTCGTGCCGGGCAGGGGCACCCGGAGCATGGAAATCTGGTTTAGGGCATTTCAGTTCCCAGAGTTAAGTAAAAAGAAATCAGACAGCATGAAATTCACTCCATGAGGGACAAGCACACACCTGGAATTCATCCACAATTACTGTAGGTTAAAAATGCAGTAAACTGCTCATCCAAGGCCAGGAAACCAAGGGATGACTGTTTTTCCTGTAATGCTCAAATATAGTTAAGGGAGAATTAATCCCTTGGGCTTGAAGGGGTAATTTTTGACCAAAGTTAATTATGAAGCACTGAAAGTACCAAATGGCAGATGAAATGTACTTGCAGCTTGATTTTATTAGTGCAATTCTACCTTACCATGCACTGTATTGAACTATCCAAATAGTCCAAGTGAGACCCATTGTAACAAAAGCAATTTAAATACAGTGCTCAGCTAATGTAACAATACTCGTTTTGCAAAACAGTAATTCTTATCGAATTAAGGTTTCTCTCAGCTGTGTTTCACAAGGCAGCAGAGACATTTTCAGTAAGTATGAACACAAATAATGTTTCTGTTTAAAACCCATTACATTAATAAAGATTAAGGGAACAAAAATTAGAGGAAAAGCAAAAAATGAATGCTATGAAAGAGGAAGTTATGGTTGGAAAGGAGTCGTTTATAAAGACTAGTGTGTGATACTGAAACACTGTTTAGTTTACAGCAAACACTTGGGGTTTCCTGGGAGGTTTCAGCAAGGCAAAAATGGTCAATGTAGCCTTCTATCTAGCTGGTGTTATTTTCCGATTGATTTACCAGAAAGGATGCAATTCTTTTCTCTGTTACACCAGTGTAATCCCAAGAATTTTGGTCGTCCTACCAGCTTAAAAGACAACAGGCTTTTGCCTTGGGATGAGCTTTACTTTCCACATTGTAACAAATACAACTATTTTCATATGACACAGATGGGTTGTATTTATATGACTACCTCCACTAAAGTCAACACACACCTATTAGCGTACGACTAAAATGAGAGAACAGGTTCCTGGTTTCTAAACGTCAAGCTAACTTAAGTGGACTCTGATGAGTTTCTTTTGAATGGCAGAGGTCCTCATCACTCTCCATTTTCTAATCTAGGAGACAAATCTGATCTAACAATTTTCCCATGACAGCTAAGGCTTCCTGAAATGCTTGCTGTTGGATGAGACTTTCTCAGAGCAGAATTCACACTGATTTCACAGCCGTGGCCAATTTGCTTTAGCCTTTCCTCCTGTTGCTGCCTGTTCATCTATTATAGAAGACAAGCCACAGCCACCCAAATCAAAGATGGTCTTTCCATAGGCTTCTTGTGGGCAGTGTATGACGATCTCTTTACACCATTGGATATAAGGCTTGGAGTTAAGGAGGCAGATGATTGCCGCGGCTTTCCATCTGTTAAAGTATTTATATTGCAAAGAAGAGGAGCGGGGGGTTGCTGTTCCTTTTCCTTACCCCAGGAAATCTTCTCTTAATGGCCTTCACCTCTTTCACACCCAGCACCAGAAAGAGGGGATTTAGCTCTTGGTGTCCTTTCCTTCCCTGTTTTTAGCAGATGAAGCCTAGATATGATCAGATGCTCAGGAGGCACGCGCCTGGGAAATGGCAGAGGTGCTAATAGAGCTTTCCTGACTTATCCCAGCTGGATAAATCATGGCCCTGCCCTGCTCACGGTGCTGCTAATAGGATCTGTCCATAGACAGGCAGATCCTCCTCAAAGAGGGCCGATGGATGGTGAAAGCAGGCTTGGCAGGCAGGGGAGCTTGGCGTGAAGGTGTTTTGAACACAGTATATCGCTGAAGTAAAAAATGAGATAAGCTGAAGCTAGGGAAAAAAGAAAAAGCAGCTGGAGTCTGTGGTTGAGCAGCCTGCCGTGGGGTGCGTGGCTCTTCCCGTAGGCACGCGTGTCCCCTGTGCTGCAGGAGTGCGTGGGTGCGAGAGCGTGCGTATTCCACCAGAGCTACGTGGCACTTCAAGTGAAAACAGAGGAGTGGGAACAGGGAGGTAAGGAGGCAGATTTCTAAATGAAATTGCTGCCAAATGGCATAGCCTATGGGATAGAGCAGTGGAAATATCCCTCTCATGTGGTGGTTGGTGGGAGGATACACAAGATTCCTCTTCTGCATATTATTAAGCAGCATAATCGCAACTGGAGCAGTGGCTCCAGACAGAGACCAGTTTAACTTTTTCTGGGCCCTGAATAAAATACAGCAGCCTGGTTCATTATTCTCTCTCTGCATGTATTCTGTAGGGATTTCCTAATGCAAACAAAGCCTTTTTCTGGGAGATATTAATCATCAATCTTGACTGTTACCTCAGATTGAATATCTTTCTTGTATACAAGATCTGTATCCTGCCTAGGTGTGTTGCGCCCAGGATTGTCATTAGCTTTCAACAGCAGAATGTCGCTTGCTCCATAATCAGAGCATTCATCTAACCTTCGAGTGCTGTTCACAAAGGTGTATGAGCCAGACGTCCTCTGGGACTTGAGAGAATCCCTATCGGTGTGACCAATCTGTACAGTCAGACATGCAAGTATATTCATTTGAATAACAAAAATGTGAGCTTTTTTTGCTTTTTTTAACTCTCTGTGCAGCACACTGCTAACCTTGAGTAGAAAATAGATGCTAATAAATGCGAGGTCTTAAAAATGTGAATTATAGCCATTTCACACTCCATGGCAGACTCACACTGGTGAAATGGCTTAATACTTAATTACAATGCTTGTCCTTCTCTCAAGTGCAGATGACATTCCTCAGATAGATTTTGCAATGACATCTATGGAAATAAGTTGCAAAACTAATTAGTTATTCATATAATACAGAATATTGACTATGCACTGATTAAAAGGATGTGGTGACACATTTAACATGATGTATCTGTCTAGTAGGTTAGTCTGCTCCCTGAGGTGGTATTTTTTGGAAGGTCTTACAGAAAATGATGAAAATACCCTTTAGCCTCTAGAATGCAGATGTTTATAGAAAATGTTGCCTTTCATTTACATTTTGATAATGATTAAGGAGGGCTACCATGTTCCAGAGTGGCATACCTTACTGCCTGTGCCCTGGGAGGAGTACCTGGTCTGCAGGCTCTAAGGACCATTTTTGGGATGTCAGCTGTAATAGGATCTGCAGGTTATTGACTAACTGCAGCTGTAAGTGTCCTAAAAGCAATCATTAGACAACTGCCCAGAGAGAGGGGCAGGCAAACCAGCATTTGTTTCAGCGCAAGTCAGGCAACATATTCGCCTTGCGGCAGAGTCTGGCTAATGCTGCCGTTATGCGGGGTAGCTGGGAGATGCTGCACCGTGAATCAGTTTGTGGTCTGGGATGCGGCATTTGTAATGCTGTGTGAGCAGCTCAATAACTATTGTTTTATCATAACATTTGTACTTGAGATAGAGCTATTTGTGCCAAGGATATTGAGCATGAAATACAGAAGTAAATAGAAAGGTGGCAAGGAAAGCACCTTACCCACCTATCACTGTGATCCCAATCCTTTGCAAATACTGTGATATTTAGGATGTAATCGTGTTAAAAATGACTGAATAGCTCAGAAGGGAAGGAGATTTTCCTTTGAACACTGTTCTTATCTTAAAGAAATGAGAGAAATGTAATCCACTGAGCACCATGTTTGCTTTTCGGTAGAAAAATACATGGTTTTCTTTAATATTTCTCTCTCTCCCTTTATACTTCTCTCCAGCTGTGTATCTCGCATTTCTAAAACCTGAAGTGAAGAGCAAAGCAGGCAAAATAAAAATCTTTGCCTTACTCAGCAGTCAGTATCTGCTTTTAAGGAAGGACTATCTCCCCGCTGAGACCTCGCGCGCGAGCCTGGGAGCCCTCTGGCAAACGGAGCTCCCCGCGCCCGCAGCCCTGCAGAGCCCAGCACGGGACCCACAGCTGGGGTTTCGCCTGCTGAAGAGCAGCAGTTAACGAACCAGCTTCCTTAAAACCTTAACACGGGCTTCTCGTTAACCTGGTACAAAATAGGGAAGGACAGTTGAGACCCTTTTCTGCCCAAATGAGGAGTTCCTCAGGGTTTTGTTTCCTACTGCTGTCTGCTGACGCCGGAGGGTTTGGCTGTGTCAAGGCCACAATCCTACTTATTCAGTGGGAGTGAGGTACTTTGAGCTATACAAGTCCACTGTGATTAGAAAGGACACTTTTACAAATACACTAATTGTACTTCAGACTGTATCAGGAATCAATAGCTGTTGCATAACCCTATTAAAGAGGAGAAAAATGTGTCCATAACTATAATGGGATCCTTCCTTTTGAAAGCAGTATTTTGTATATGAGAAATCATAAATATTCACTGTGCCTACAGAATCTTTACTCTGAATTTATGTTTCATGTGGAATACAGTTGTTTTCTCTAGACCAAACAGGAGTAGCTATGTCGTTTCCTCGTGACTTGAATTGATTCTGTCTTTTAATGTGGGGTGGCTGCTGCTGCTCTACTCCTCAGGTGTATTTTGTAGTATGGATTTATCCTATGGGTTATTGTGGCATCTCTGGCTGTTTTGAATAGTAATAATTTCCAACCAAATAGCGTTGCTGGGTTCATACGAAAGGAATGTCACTCCCTGCTCTCAAATGGTGTCTGGACTCAGCGCTGCCTCTCAGCGTGGAGGCGGCACGTGTTTAAGGAGAGCTCCTTTCTAAATATGACTCGGCAGACGAACCTGTGTCCCTCTTTGCGGACCCCTGCACAACCCACAGTTGCTCCCCTGGTCTCTACTTCATCTAGAAGGATGATAATATATTATTAGTGTGTGAGCATTAGCTGCGTGTGGCCATGCTCTTTCTGGGCTCAGCAGTGAGTTGGCTCAGCAGCGTTGGGCTGGAGATGGTCGATGACCCATCTTGCACCTTTTGCACGCTCATGTCCCATGAAGGGAGGAAATGGAAATGCAGAAGCTACTTGTGCCGGCAGCGCAGGCAGAAACTGGCAGGTGGTTCCCCTTTCTCGTCTCCATCTTAGTAAAGTTGAGAGCCTGTGGACTTTGCCGCCTCATCTCTAGATTCTGCTGACACCTCTGAAGCTGGCAGTCCCCTGCTGTGGTTCCCAGCTGAGTTGGAGTTGGAGTGGCTCACTGAAAAAAGCAGCATGTTTTTGAGGCCAAACATGTGAGAACGCTGTATTAAAGGTGGAGCATCGCTGGTTTGAAAGGCAAAGTGGCAGCCGCCATTTCATCCATCAGCAGAGGTGGCTGCTATAAATGCATACCTCAGTACATACGCACGTCTTTGCTGGCCGTGTTTCACTGCAGCTGCACAAGGACGTTGTGTCCTTGGGTGGAAGAAGCCAAACTTCTAAGTGTGTGTCGCATGGCTTCAGGGCCATGCAGGAGATGAGAAAGCAGAAATGTGATTTCAACCCAGTCATAGCCAAAAAGCAGGTGAGTGGCCCCAAGAAAGCCTGAAAAAACACGTTCAGAAATACAGCTCGGTTCTCTAGAGAGGAGGAGCAAATCTCCCGGGGGTGGGCAGTAGCTGCCGACAGAGAGGAGCTTTCCCCCAGGTCAGGGTAACACGAATGGGTGTCGGGCTCTTGGGACCCTCCTGGCAGCTGTTTCACCAGCTGAAACTCGGCTGCAATTCTCTGTTTCTCATGTTGAGTTGACCTCAGTTCATGAGTTCTCTCTTGCTTTTCACCATACGAAAAGAAAAACACGTTCTTTCCCTCTTTGCCTGGTTTCATGTCGTTAAGGACGGTTGTGGGAAGGCTGGCTGAGGTCATGTTATAACGCGACACGGGGGAATCAAGTAAGAAAGTAAACCAAAAAACCCCCAAACTTAGGCCATCAAGGATCATAAAAGAGGTTGTAAAGCAGAGGGGAAATGGCCTCCTGGTGAGTTTGAGAACAGCTGAGAGGGCTGGATAATGAGGGGATGTGCTGCTGTAAGGAGATGTTCCCTGCCAGTGAACTCAGTGAAAATCTGCTTATATTTGATATAATAAGGGCAAAAAGCGAGACACAAAGGGTTTATGCTGCTAGTGCTGAACTGTGTGGCGATGATAAAAATATGTCATGTCCTGTCGACTTCCTTAAGTATTAACATTTTAAAAGACAGAGAAAGAAGTAAAGTAAAATGTCAATTTAATTTTTTTTATTAAGGATTTGGTGTCTTAACTTTAATGAAGGAGTAATAAATATAAATGGATATTAATGGAAGGTTATTAGAGCTGTTCATTTTGATAGAAAATATGCAGTATCTTCTCGTGCAATGCCAGAGGTTAAAGATTATTATTGCTTCCTAAGGTTTCCGAAATTAAATTCTCTCTCTTACGACCCACAAGGTATGATTGAAAATGTGTGCGTGTGAAATGGTTTGTAATAAATTCATATTGCAATGAAAGTCTCTTTAGAAAAACAGGATATCTTACAAGAATCAGCTGAGGAGCTCTGTCTAAACATGGAAGCTTTTGAAAAATTTCATTTTGGAAACTCAAGTGCTGCCAGAAGTATCACCTGGAAAGTACAGAGAAACTTGTGAAAAGGTTCTGAGCTTTCAGCCAGCAGTTGAAACCCAGAGTTCCCTGGGTTAAAAACTACTTGACTTTAACAGCCTTTTATCTGGTTTATACACTTCTAATTAATTACAAATGACATTTCTGACAGAGCCTCTTAGGGTACAAAAATTGAGTCCTTCATAATTGCTGTTCATCTCTATCTAAAGCCTCCAAATCTCTCAGTACCAGATAACCAATTCTTGTTCCCGCGGGGCAGAAGGAGCTGTGCTGGGAGCACAGTGGAAGAAGCCGGTCCCAACCATACGGTGCCAGGAAATTTGGGCAATGCATTTCTGCTCCTCGCCAAATCCAAACCTTTAGGTGTGTGTCATACTGCAGGCATTGGCTAATTCACTAATACTTTCTGAAGAACAGAAACTTTGGTAATGTGGGATTAGCGATGTGGTTTTGATGTTAGTATTAATAAGCTAAATCCTGTAGGCGATGCCTTGCCTTTATTCAAAAAAAAGTTCCCATGAAGTCATGAGGTAATGATGCCCTTACACAGCACGTTATGTCTCTTACTTCTGTATAATTCACTTCAAATTAATGAGGTCGTCTTGTAAACGCACTGTATGTGTTTCTGCATGAGCTGCACATCTGGAAACAACCTGGGTCCTGAATTCAGCCCTGGGATCTGGTAGCTGCCTTAGCGTGGGACTTGGCCCATCTGTGCCCTGCATACTTCCATAAGTGCTCAGGTTTTGCTATATGGGATCAAATTCTATGTATCAAGAAGAGAGTGATTTGTGATTTGCTTAGGCTCAGTTCCTCAACCCCACCATCAGTTCATGCCTAATTCTTTGCAATAAAAAATCTTTCTGAAAACATGAAGGGCAATACAGCTAAAGAGAGTGGAAAATGGAACACTAAATCTCTCCTAGTCCTCTCTTGCTTTCCTGCTTAGCATGTGACAAATTTTCTAAAACACCCGCTAAATATGTTGATTTTATGAGTTCTCAGTTGAGCAGTAGGGTATCATTTAATCTCTCCATCCATTGGCATTGTTCTGAACAGTGAGAGAGGACCAAGCAATGACTTTGTCAGAACACTTTGTCGAGCTCTGAGGTGCATGGCATTCAAGCAACGTCACACCAGGAGTCTAAATCTATGAGTCTAGAGGTTAGTTACAGATAGATAGAATAAATCAAGCAATAAAGGATGCCTATAAAAAAGGATGCTGCCTCTTAAATGAAGACAGTTTAGAGTTCATCATAAACCCGTGACATATATTCAGTCACTCTGCCTGCTGTCAGTCTGAAATATATTTCAAGGTGCCTGCATATTTTATGCTGTAATCTCTAATAAATACGTGCACATTTTCAATGATGTTGCATCATACCTTGTGAACTACTGTGACTTGAAAGGGGAAGCGGTGTCAATGCAATGGGAGTTTTGCAGGCAAAGGTGCTCAGATACACATTAAAAGTGTTTCTCTGACTCAGTATGTCAAAATGTCGGTGCGATACCAAAGTGAGGGCTGGTTTCATAATCATCTCTTTGAGGAACCTCTCCTCTAGCTGGATGCCAGTTCTCTGTTTCTGAGTGAAGCAAAGTGCATCCTATTTCCTTAATGTCTGGCTTTCCTAGTCCAGGCTGTGGTAGGTTACAGCACTGGTAATCTGCCAGTGTGACCGAACTATTCCACAACAAATTAAATGCTTTTTTACATTTGAATTTACAGGGGAGAAAAAAAATGATATAAACAAAAGAGACATCTTTGGCTGCGCTTTTACTTACTAGCTTCCAAGAGCTAGACTGAAATTTCGACAGAGCCACCAAATACTTGCATATAATGGTTCTCTTGCTCCCAAGTGGAGATTATGGCTCTTTTGAAAGAATGATTACAAGAATTTTGTAGGACCAGTCCTTAAAATTGACTATCCCTTAATCTGTAGTAGCTGTCAGGAATTAACAGTGTGGCATTGATTTATGGAGCTATCCAGGCCACTTCTGCAGAGCTTCCTTCTTTTCAGAGGTGAGTATTCTGGGAAGCTGCTAGTATATGTGTTATCCATCAGGACCTGTCAGCCACTCTCCATATGGTTTGCTGCAGTCAGAAAAATGCAAAATTCTTCTTAAAAGTGTCATTTTCTACAGTTCAAGAAGTGCACTTTCTGAAAGAGAGATTAACAGTGAAGCAGAGCAGGCAATAGTTATTATTAGTCAATATTTCCGAAGGTAACTTAAGACATTTGAGCACCTAATTTGAGAGATTCATTTTTTATCATGCTTGATTTTTCAGAGTATGATGGTCCATACTGCATAAATATCAGGGGGTCACAAGATGGTTATTTTAAAAAAGAATGTTGGACAATTCTGGCATTTTCTACTTGGTTAAAAAAAAAAAAGAAGAGGAACCAGACTTAGAAAAAAAATAGCTGATGCTTTAAGTGCTTGTGGCCACTATAAGAATGTGCAGACTTCGCAAATCTGACTCAACTACTTGAAAAAATGATGGGATCTACTTTCAGTAGATCTACTTTCAGGATGATAAGTTATGTCATGAGGATAGTACAGTGTGGGGTGCCACTAAACTTCTCATAAAAGACCATGTAATCTTGACTTCAGAACGTCAGAATTACCATGGTTTTTTAACGTATATGCTATATGTCTCCTGGTTTCAGCTGGGATAGAGTTAATTTTCTTCCTAATAGCTGGCATATGCTGTGTTTTGGATTTAGTATGAGAACAGTGTTGATAACAGACTGATGTTTTAGTTGTTGCTAAGTAGCGCTTAGTCAAGGACTTTTCAGCTTCCCGTGCTCTGCCAGGTGCACAAGAAGCTGGGAGGGGGCACAGCCAGGACAGCTGATCCAAACTGGCCAAAGGGATATTCCATACCATATGATGACATGTGCAGTATATAAACTGGGGGGAGTTGGGCAGGGAGCAGCGATCACTACTTGGGGACTGGCTGGGCATCGGTCGGCAGTTGGTGAGCGGTTGCATCACTTGTTTTTCCTGTATTTTGTTCTCTCTCTCTCGTTGTTTTCCTTTTTATTACATTATGATTATTATTATTATTATCATCATCATCATCATCATCATCATTTTATTTAAAGTATTAAACTGTTCTTATCTCAACCAACGACTTTTCTTACTTTTGCTCTTCCGATTCTCTCCCTCGTCCCACCAGGGTGGGGAGGGCGAGCGGGCGGCTGGGTGGGGCTTGGTTGCTGACTGGGGTTAAACCACGACAAAGTGCTATATGTAGTAAGGGAGAAGTGATGCCTTGTACTTCTTCTTTTATTGGCTTATCTGTTTTCTTTTGGCATTAAAGTTGCCACAATACTAAAGTCTGAAGAGCGTAATATATGTGAATTGGAGACTTTGGGTTATGTACAAAGTGTATAGACAGGTAGATTCAGTGTTACTTTCCATCTGAATAATTACTGATTTATCCTGGATGGTAGAACAGCTATTTTCCATTCTCATGGAGACGGTCAGGGTGTCGTGTTTTTCAGGGTTATAACTTTCAGTGATCTGTGGGCGATGCTAGATCTGAATTTACCATGTGTAAATTCCGTTCTTCTGTGATGTGTAAGGCCCTGATCGCTGGGGAGTTAATGAAGCTGCGTGTGGATGGGCAGCCAGCGAGCACACCACGCCGTGCTATTGAGCAAGTCACTCAGAAATACTCTGGCAGCTTTGCCATTAGCACAGCTCAGCTTTTCCAGCTGTGCACTCTGCTAATATAAATATTCCTGAGCTGCTTTTCTATATACTCAGGTCACCAGCATGTGAGGTTTTTTTCCCTGAACCCCCACCATTTCTTATATTGAAACAGGAGAGTTTAGAGCTATTTGAGTTCTGTTTCTGTATTCACAGCACAGAGCACAGTAAGAGCGAGAGCTGGATGTCACAGTCGCAGGACAAGCTGCATTCGTATCCCCAGGTGCATCCACTGGGTCCTTACCCTTTTGGAGTGGGATGGTCTCCCATTCCACACCAAACGCTGTGACAGCCCTCGGTGCGCAATGCAGAGCACTAGAGGAGTAACCACGCTGGCTTTGGTGCTGGAAGAGGGACAGCCCAGGTGCCGGGGGTGATTTGGCCTCCCACGTTGTGTGTTGCTCCAGGTAGAAATGTTCTCTGTGCATCAGCCGTGCCTGCTCTGCGGGTCTGACTGAGCTCAGGGCTGATGTTCCTGTTCCTCAACAGTAAGTGTGCACAGCACAAACGTGACAGGCCCCGCTAGCAGCTTTGACATCTCCAGCAGCAGAAAGGACTGGTAAATTTGCCTCAGAAGAGCTCACGGTCTCATTGGCCAAGCCCAGTGCCTACAGTGTAGCTTAGTTCACTCTCTCAGTGGAAAGCAAATAGAAAAATCATTTTCACAGTGCCCAGCAATGTTTATCTTCCAGGTTGGCTGGCCTGCAGTGACATTAGTGTCCCCAGAGCTTCTGAACTTAATCATTTCCAGTTGCTGCTTGCCTGCTTGAAGCGGTCCTAGTCCACCCTCCAGTGTGTTCTTCCTGCCAGTCACTATGGGAACAGCAATCAAAGCTCGTATTTATGGCTCTGTAGATGTCCAAGGTCACAGAGCACAGGTCTAGTGGGAACAATTAAAACAGGCCTGTCCAGTTACATCTCTTTAAGCTCTCCCCACATTATGCCTCTAACTAGAGCAGTAAAGTTAAAGCAGCATGACTGTCAGGATGTGACTGCTTTGTAAAGGATATCCTTTGGAGGAGATAAAGATGCTCTGTATGCTGTCGTCTGTAGCAGCGCACTAGGAGCGTAGTCAGCATCGCTGGAGGAAACCTGCCCCCAGCTTTGACTCCGCATCCCCGCTGCCAGACCTGGCCGTGCCCACAGCCCCGGGCAGGCGTTCCCGCTGGAGCAGCTCGGCTCGCTGCGGGCTGCAGGAAAGCAGGTCCTACCTCGTCTACTACGAATGCTGCTGGGATGGAGTTTGAACTCTTTTGAAGTGGCAGAGTATACTGGTTTGGTGTGGTTTCAGTGGTTGTGCCCTGGGTACTCCATTACTGCCATCACCTATAAACTAAAAATCGCAAATGTTCGTTTTTAGGGTAACAGCAAATGTTGTTTATACCTGGTGACTTGCTCTATAGCAGTACACAGGAAAAAAGAGGACTGTGGGAATCACTGGAGTAAGATGGAGGGAAGAACTGCAGTGAACCTAATAATATCTGAGGGACAGAAAAGTAATTCTTTGGCAATTTCCAAGGTTTGTAAGAGGCAGCTGTCTCCCTCTCCCCTCCTGTTTACGCCAGAGACAGGTTCTATTGAGAGACCTGTGTGATGGGACTCATGATCCCATTGTCCGTGTTTTATTGAGTCCGGGGATGAAATAGGTTCCTTTTCTTGAGCGTTAATGTGGTATGTTATGTAAGAATGAAAATCGTTTAGGCCAGAAGATCCAGCGGCAGATACTGTGTGAGGATAAGATACAGTTACCTCCTTCACATGCAATGGGCACAGGAAGATGCAACACCAGAATTTTACAGGCTAGCAGGCATGTAAACATCTTTACAAATGTCCAGACTTTTCTAATGGTTCTGTTATTTTAAATATTTTCCCTTCCAATTCACAGTCAGTTTGGGTAACCAGAGCATGTTTGGCTGATATTTTCTTATAGAATTAGTTCCTAAATGCTGTAGATGAAACGAGTTCTTACTGTGCATAATGCTGTGTCACACACATCTACCATGTCTTGAGCAAACAAGAAAAGACAAAAGGAGACCAGGCACGGCACGGTGAAATTACCTTTCTGGTGGTCTGCCTCTGGAGGCAGGAGAAGACCCAGGTTGACCCCTATGGCCTCTCATCCACTTCTAATTTGCTTTGAAAAACAAAGATCCATTGCCACAATAAACTGGGATGCTGGGATGTTGCATGGACATGAGAATGTGTTTTAGAACAGCAGCTCAAAAATCACCAAAGTTTCCATTTTGAAGCTTTGGACTCGCAGTATTGAACACTTCCCTGGCATGTTGATGTACTGCCATGGGTTTGGGGTTGTTGGTTCTTCACCGTCCTAAATCGCAGCCAAGTCTTGGTCAATGTTTGGATCCAGCTTAAAAAGTTGTATTTTGATAGCTGGGGCAACCTTGAAGTCTGATTGTGAAAAATGAAAAGAAATACTGGGAAAATCTTTTAGCCATAAATGTTGAGAATATTATTTACACGTCTTGGAAAGGAGGGACAGGAGGTAACCAGCTACGAGTGCCTCCTCCCCACTGCGGAAATTTCTCTGAAGGAAATTTTCTACTGTATTTCTGTGATACAAATATGTCGATTTCTCTGAGCTCTGTATGGCAGGCTTGATATTCAGTGTCAAAACAAGTGATCTGTTAGGTTGACTCATTCCAGTGTTTCATCCCAACAGTGACGCTGGGTAACATTAGCAAGTGGCCTCTGGTACTGGTTTGGACTGGAAGGTCCAGCGTTGAACATGGCTCCTCAGCGTGGTGCGTGGACATTTCACATGTCCTCATGTCCTTGGGGCCACAAAGTGAGGACTGGATTCGCTATTCTGGAACTGGAATTAACCACTCCTGGCTGCTGGGACATGGAGGTGTTACAAGGAATGCTGAATTTCAATGTTCCCAGTGCTGGGGGTGTGACGGGCCAGCCTTAGCACGTAGCACTTCTCTGTCTACGGGAAGCAGGTGACATTTGGGAACAGCTTCGAATGGTAGAAACCAAGACATCTCATGTACCTTTTGCTTGAAAGAACAGAAACACACCAGCATCTTAAAGAGAAGGGAAAAACCATACCCTAACTTCTGCCCTGCCTGGCTCGGTGGTGGCTTTGGTTACTGACACAGATGAAGACCGTGTTAGTAATTTTCACCGGGAAGGTTTTAGCAGTGGTGGCCACCCACAGAAAATTGTCCATATTCCACGGGCACTGGAGGAACTCAAAGAGAGTTTAAGTTCTTGCCTGTTTTATTTTCCCTCCTGCTGCCTACCAAGCAGACAATCAATATATAGTGTTAATATGACTGCTGAGAGATACCGTGAGGGTGCCGGCAATTCAGAAGAAGCAAGGAGTTCCATGAAAAAAATTACACCTTACAGCTTTGATTGTTGTTGGTTTCGAAGGCAGTAAAATAACCACAATTGTTATTTTGCTCTTGCAGTGTTTCTTCATTATTATTATTTTGTTTGGCCATGCAAAGGAAGAATTAAGGTTGATTTTAAGGTCCAATTTCCTTTCCCATGTTATGTTTCCAAGGTAACTCCATTGACTTCTTTCAAGGGCAGTTCTTGGGAAGTCAGTGGGGTTACCTCTGCGTACCTGGGGGCATACCCACCGCATGAAACCGCCTGGTGAAGTTCCTTGTGGAGGTGATGGCTGAGGGCCGTGCTCTGCAGTGGAGGTGGCAGTCTGCTATGAGAAGGTTTTCAGATGAGTTGGCTTGGGTACGAGGAGAAACCAGCGGCAAAGAGTTGCCTGTAGCACTTTGCTGTGTTGGGGAGAATTACTCCTCCTGGGCTGTGCTGAGCCATTCCCGCCACCGCTGTGCTGCAGTAAACCCAGGGAGCACTGAATGCACTTGCACATGGTCACAAAGGCAGTTCATCACAGGGCTGGAAATTGAATTCCAGTGCTTCAACCACAAAGTCCTCCTACCTGTCTGCCTCTCTTTTTAAAATCAAAATAAAATACAGTAAAATGAAATGGAATTCCTGGTAAAAATCTGTTCTAGGAAGTGGTTATGCCACTGAGTGGTATGGAGGCTTTTCTGACATCAGTTCATTTTTTTTTTAATCCATTTCATTTCACTTCCATTTGACCTCTTCCATTAGCAGCTGTAATTGTCTCTTCTCTTTCTTATCTGCTAAAAAGTCCTGTAAGGGAGGTTATTGCAGTCAAAACGCAGACTTGCCCAAGGAAAGATGGAAGGAACCTCACGGAAGCCAAGAAATGCTGAACAACTTCTCATTTTGCTGTGGTTGACCCAAGGAGCTGGAGAACAGATTTCTATACCTTAAAACAAACAAGGTGAACAACCTACAACATGGATGCCAGCATGTGGCACATATGAAATAGCATAAGCAGAGCCAAGAGAAGGGATCACAGCTTCTGGAGACAAGCACCACAGCTTCATAGCTCCCAGTTCCCACCAGTTCCAGGTGGAGCAGGACAGGGATGTTGCTGCCCTATATAGAGGTGGGTTCATGCCAATACGGTCATCTCCCAAGCACATGGTGAATTGCCACCACCAGGCTCAGCCTCTTTTTTAGTTAAGGAAAATATCATCTAGCAGATCTCTCTTGAAAGATTGCCAAACCTTACCTTAAAATGTATGTTTTACTCAGGAGTGATTATCTGCAAAAGATAAACAGAAAACGGTTTCATTTTTAGTTGAAGATAAATTGATGCTAAGAATTTGCAAAACATCCTATTCCCAGAATTAAAGTAGTCCCTTTGGAGACATCTCTATACTCTCCTTTTCAGCAAGTCGGGGTTTTTTTTTGTTTCCCGATCTCTTTCTCTCTCTGCTCCATTCCTCCCTCCACCCACCCACACAATCCCTTTATTTTCTTCTCTGCACGGTTTCCCAACGTATTTTCCTTTGCATATTTGAAAGCAAGAAATTAGTTGGAAATCTCAAATAGCTTTAAGATTTTCAGTTCTAGACTATCAAAGAGCTTTGAGACTAACTTCTTCAAATACTCCCCATCCCTCCCGTTGCCCTGCCAAACTCCTCAGGGCCGAAATGGCAGCCGGTCACACAGAGGAGCACTGGGCCCCACTCTCAGCGGTGCTCAGCGGTCTTGCCTGTTCCTTGGCTTTGTCTTGGCGTTCCTCCAGAGATGATGTTCATTTTTCACTTATTTGGATTCACTATTGCACATTGTAAGTTGTACGCAGGAGAATTTTCCAAATTGTCAAAACAGGTTATGAAGCAGTGGTGTAACGGAGGGATGTAGAGGAATCTTACATCAGTGGATACTTATTAAAAATTGTCTGTCTTTTTAAAAGGCAGGTTTCAGTTCAGCTAGGTTTGATACAGGAATGAGCAACTGACTCCCAGGCTGGTTTATGGCAGAAATCAGACTAGACACTGGTTATCGCCCTGTTCGGTAGTAGCATCCTACCTAGACAGCATCTTTTGTCATCCCTCTTTGCTATCCCAGCTTTAGCAAGTAGTAATAAGTGTGGGAAAAGTTAGGTCAAATTCAGTGATTGCCAGTGGTTTTGACCCTGTAAAAGGTATTTCTTCTCACTGGAGCCGAGTCCTACATCTCTATGCATGGCCATAGTTGCTTGTACAAAGAAGTGTGTGCGCTTGTGATGAAGTGAGGCTGCTTTGTGCCTGCCAGGCAGCAGAGCAGGGAATTGCATCTGGAAGTGGGAATTGTGCCTCTAATCGGGGAGCAAGGCTGTGAACGAGTGGTCTGGAGGGTGAAACACCTCCCTAACTCTGAGCAGGAGCCCAGCACATTTGAAAAGAGGATGGTGCGCTGTTGTTGCATAATAATGGGCTGGATTTGAGGAGTTTGGATCATGTCTGTGGCCTTCAGCATGCAGACATACAACTGTATTGCTAGTGTAAATTGTGACTGTGAAAGAGGCCACAACTTTGGCATATGTATCCCTTTAGATTTACAATTTATGCATATTTACTGTTTTGTGAAGTATAGTGGGGACAGCAAATGGTACATCTTCTGCATAAAAATGAAAAGTAACTGAAAACCTGTTATATGCTCTATATAGCTCTGATCAGAGGGGGGAAAACGACTACAGATTTGTGGTTGACAAGCTTCAGAAAAGGTTCAACAGAGTGTGAAAATTGACATTTAGCAAATAGCAATTCAGCCTTCATTTTTTGTGAAGCCGCTTGAAATAAACTGCAGGTATTAAACAAAATGTTTGGTCAGTTGTTATATTAGATGTTGCTTGTCTCATTACTGCAGTTAATTAAAAGGGGGGACAAAAAGTCAAAGCCAGAGTCAATAAGTTTGTTAATAAAGATTTAATTTGGTGGAATCATTATAAATTGACTGTACAATGAATGGATATGCCACAGGAGTATGAGTGTCTGAAGGTCCATAAATGGGTTTTCAGAAATAGCCATCAGGTTGTAGCCAATTTGTCATGCTAAATAAGCTCTTCAAATCCACCTAGGCAAGTGTGTACATGTTTCCAAAGGGTATCACCACCAAGTATACGATGCATACAGACACACCTTTTTTTCCAGCAGGTTTTTTATTCTACCATTTCAAATCCTTTTTAGTTTTGTTATCTCTATATTTCTCATTGTAAGTGATTTACTATTAAGTCCAATGTTTTTAGAAGGAATAGAATAAATCATCAGAGAAAGAGAAAAAGTAAGTCATCATTGCAGAAAGCACTGTAGGCTGAACCTGTGCGCTATCCACGTGAGATTTTAATCTACCTGACCCTTTTCCTTTATGTCTGACCAAACGGCAGGTAAAAATCCCATAACAGATAGACCTCAAAAAGAATTTTAAAATGACAATCTAGATCAACATTTCTTCTCTTCGTAAAGCAGTTCTGATGTAGAAGACTGCATGCAAAGTACTGATGCTAATGACTGCAATATTTGCATAGCACTGCACCCCTGCCAGTAATCCTCTCATTTGGGTACGTTGGGTTATCACAAGAAAGCGATTTCTCTGTCAGTGATGACATGCTGGTCTGCTCAGCAGGATTATTTAACACCCTGAAAAACAGAAGAATAAGATAAAAAATTTGCATTGTGCCGCCGCCTTCTGAAGTAGAGCAGAAGAGCAAACCATGAAAGTAGTGGAGAGTTGGCCCAAATTGACCCAGTGGTCAACCACTGACTGCACGTGAAAGTCACCCCAAAGTAGAGCACTGTATAATGTCTATGTTAACAAGTATTTTATGGGTTAATCTAGCAAGTTTTAGCTGACTCAAGTACCATCTTTCCGTCGGGTTTTATAATTTTAGGCCAACTCAGGTGGCTTTTGCCCTCCTGCCACCATCCAGAAGCCAGCATAAAGTTCAGGAAAAAGCCCATTTAAGCCTCAGCTGTTACCTCCAGGCGACAATATAGCTGTCGCTCTCCCCGCTCCGATGGCTCAGGGTTGCGATGAAATTCGGTGGCCCCACAGACCTACTTTGTGATGTGTTCATCTCCTCCGTGTTCCTGATGGCAGCACTTTGTTAGACATTGGTGGCAGGCGGTGGCAGTGGCCCTGATGAACACTTCGTTTCTGTTTCTTTTTCTCCTCCCTGCCTTGGTGACAGTACGTCAAGATAATACCCAATCTTAGCAGGCTCTTCTGTAATTCTGGTTGAAAGGGTTTCTTCCAATTTATGCCTTTTAATTAGAAGCTTTCAACCTATAATTAGAAACTTACACCAGCCCAACCTTTGTTTCTGAAAAATGCATTTGTGGTTTAGGCAATTATGGTAACATAAAAAGTAATTATTTTTCTCCATGTGTGAAATGAGTGTGCTCATTAATACACGCAACAGGCAGAGGATTATTTTGTTTCGATTTGTTTTATTTTATTGCAATAAGTTACGTAACAAGGTATATCAGAGAAGCAAAAAGCAGGTGGTTTAAGTAGTAGATCAGGCACGTCTAACTACCGAGTCTGTTACTTTGCCATGCTGGGAGTGCAGAGGAGCTGTGGTCAGCAGGAGCAGAGGCTCGGCCATGCTGCAGCTCCAAGCCCTCTGATTACCACACGCAGCCACAAAGGCATTTCCAGACCATTACTTGACTAGTTTTGACCCAGACTACGTGACGAGAGGCATTTAATGGTGAGGTTTTTTGTAATAAAAATAATTACAGGCTCTTAAGTTCCAGCCAGTGGCATCAGTAGCAGCGCTATGGCTTAGAGCTGTGTGTCATTTACTGTCCCACTTCTGCTCATGCCGGGAGAGGGGACATCTGTCCTTTGATTGTCCTCCGGCCAGAGCTGACGCTCTGCCCCTGTATTTCATAGTGTCTCGTATGGCTGTTCCTGGCAGAGATTATGTTAGCGTACAGGGCTATACTCTACGGGCTGAATCTTCTCAGTCCCACCTACAATTGCTGTGGTTTTATTAATCACGCCTGTGCTCTCAGCTGATAACACCTCTGCCGAGCGGTGCACGGTGGCACTGTGCCTGCTCGGGATGCGGCCCCTGGCCCCTCAGCATCTTCTTCTGGCCGCAGCCAGGCCCTGTTACGTGGAGGTTTCCCACCACGTGGCACACTAATGACTCTCCATGTTCCAGCTTATCAATTTAGGCTGAAAGATTGAGCACGGCAGGACGGAGGTAATCCTGCAGACAGCTCTCCGCTCAGGTCTGTCAGGCGCGGTAGGGATTCGGAGCAAGATCAATCTGCTCACAACCCACCGGGTGAGGAGAGTGAAGTTGCAGTCATCTCTGCACTTAAAATAGGAATAATTCATTTTGCATCCCCGAATCCCTTCCCTGGCCACTTAAGCACATCATCTTCTTAAAACCACATCTGTATTTACCACACATCATTTTTTACTATCTCCCAATTTCTATGGTAATTTCCTTCCTTGATTTATAAGCAACAGAATTTCTTAATTATCCAGATGATATTAATTTTTCAGCCATACCTCCACTTTGTTAAATATTAATCTCATATTTTTTCTTTGACAATCTCTACCCTTCACCACTTCTCCAGTTCATAATGAAACTAGATCTCAATAGTATTACACAGTACATTTTTCTCCCTAGATTAATTTGATATCTTCTGTTTGAACTCAGCTTTTGTCTTCTAAATACTATATTTGGCTTCTTGTAAACCATTCCAGAGATTACTTTAAAAGTCCAAAAAAAACCCCAAACCCTAAAACATTTAGGACAACTTTACATTATTACATCTCCTTCAGCAATTCCCATGTTGTAGCATGGTAGGCAATCACAATTAATTTACAATTGTATTTTGATTCGTCCATGTTCTTCTAGTTTTACTGCTTTTTAGCGCTCTGAATAAGCCTCAGCTAGTGCAAAGTGTGCTGGAAGACTACAACAGGAGATTTGCAGTGTGCTGGGAGGAACTGCATGCTCAAACTTTTCCTCTTGCTGAGGAATGACATTTTTTTCAGAGGAAAATGAAAGCTGGTTCTCACCTGCTTAGTGCTGCGAGCCGGTACCATACCTACAAACTCCTCTGGTTCCTCATTTCTCTAGGACCACTCAAATTGTCTTTGAATATTAGCTGAGCATCTTCCTAATGCTGGCTTTGACCTGCTTCGTAATGGTTTCAAACAGTTCCTGTTACTCAACTAGCCCTCCTCCTGGAGTTGTAGTCTCTGAAGAGATATTAAGATATTTTTGTTATATGGTCAGGAGAGTATTGTTTTAGCATGGACTGTGTTTAGGAAAAGTTCACTGAGCACAGTACCTGCAGCTCAGACTAGGTGAAAAATATATAAACTGGTTCGTTTGGCGCTAAGCTGAAGTTAGCAAAACCAGCAGCAGATTTATTACACTTCTTGTGATTAAGCACTTCTTTCTGTATTGCAGCTATAAGAGTTCTATTTAAAAAAAAAAAAGAGAAAAGGAAAGTTGTAAAATTAGATTTAAGGCATTGGCTTGAGATTGAATTAGCAGAGCTGAAGCAGGGAGAAATGGTCAGGACTTGATAGATGCAGCTCACCAGGAGGGGAGGATGGAGCAAGCACCCAGGTACCCACACACGCTCTCTCGCTCGTTCCTTCATCCATCAGGGACTGCAGCACTTGCAGAGTCCAAGCAGGACTATTCATGCAACATGTTCACTAGGTTCCCTATCCAAGAAAGTATTAAACTTTATGAATAGTTTCAAGCACAAGGGTAGTTCGTAGTATTTTCTCAATTCCTTTTTCTTTCTCTTGACTCAGCTTTGTACAAAATCTGTGTTGCCCAAATAGAGAGAAGCAAAGTTGTTGCACCCCTTGCCATTTGAATCAGACTTATCTCTGGCTCAATTAGAAAACTGTAATTTCCAATAAAGCATCATTAGACCTCTGCTCCTGTCAGGTCTCTGACAGATTTAACTGCATTTTCCTTAGGACTTAACCATGGTTTGTGGATGATAGCTGAAAGAATTTTCATTCATTGTCCGCTAGATCATATTAGGAATTACATGAGGCTTTGGACCACCAGCCGTAAAAATCTGTTTGAGAGTATGGCTGCACTGGAATTGTCACTTACTAGATTTGCAGCGTAAACACTGGAAACTGTATGGTGATACATGCTCTCAAACTAAACAGTATTTACAGCGATAGGTAGGATTTACAATTGGATGACATGATAATATATCCTTGTTTACTTCTGTAATTAACGCTCCTAAAGAAAATACCCTGGAAACCTTCCATAAGCAAGATTTATTTCTGTTGATTGAGACTGTAATCAGATGTCCCCATTCAAACGGTAATTGGTGTGCTTCATTAAAATGTAATTGAAAACAAGATTTATGTCAATGCTAGGCAATAAATAACAGGGATACATATTTTCTTATTAGTGATGATCTCTTCTATAGGCTCTCAGGGTACTTGCTGCTTTTGTACTGTGCCACATACGTCATATTTTGTCAAAATCATGGTATCTTGGAAAAAGACATTGTACATTTTCCCCTTTTGATTTTAACCTCTCACTCTGATGTATCGAGGCCAGCTCCCTTTTGTGCTCTTTCCTGTTTTATATTAGGCTCGCTGTTGTTGCCATATTTTAGCTTATTTTGTTCTCATGTTTCCTTCCAGTAGGAAGGAAATCTAGTGACAAAGGGTAGAGCTCAGGGCAGAGCTTTTTACTCTTTGGGAGATGACAGGACTTTGCTTGAACTTACGATCAGTTGAGGTTTTCACCAGGTGAGTCCAGACCCAACCCGTTGTTCCTCCTCCCAAATGTTTTCTGTTCCAATACAAGCAAAGGTAAGACAAATTTTAAAACAACTTTAAAAGCATTCTAGACATAGAAACTAAGCATGGGTTCTTTGCAGTTCAGTAAAAGCTAATTAACTTCTAGTTAATAGGGAGAAAAGTATTGTGTTTTCTTCTATGAATAGATATATATATAAGATAACACACAAATAATGGAATCAGAAGTATAAGTCACTGCGAATGGGTGATCCCATTGATTTCATTGAAAGAAGGGAGTTAAAACTGAAAACAAATTTCAGTCTGAGATACTGGTTCATTACTGGCAAATTGATGAAGCTCTACGTTTACTTGCCAGCATAATTTACCAATTGTATGAGACGTAAGCAGGCACAGTGGTAACATTGGCTAATTTTATGCTCAATGTGAAATCTTATAGCTGGTCAGATGGATACCATAAGAAATAATTAGAGTCATTAGAAATAATGGGCTACAGCTGCAGTAATACATGCTCTGTTCTCAGTCCAGAGGTTTCTAAGCAAAATTAAATTAGCTCATGTTACCACACTGCTGCATCATATGCTCCTCACCTCCTGAGAGTAAACTTCTCTTTCCATTTCCATACTGCAAGCAAATTCCATTCCATACTGCAAGTTTGTGCCCCACACAGAAAAGTCCTCTGTTGGGGACAAGAAATTCTGAAGCTTGGGGCCACTCCTTGTTTAAAAAAAAAAAAAAAAAAAAGTGGCAGCAATAGGTCCCTAGCTTAAATTAACTCCTTTCACATGTTGAGGATCATCCCTCTCCTGTGCTGCAGCCTTTGGTTCCAGCCCTTCCCCGTGGAGGTGCAGATAATGTCACTTCTCCGGTCCTTCTCCGCAGGCTGATGCGCTCCAAGGAATCAGTCTGTATTTGCCCAGTTTGCATCAGTGCTGGACCCAGGCGAGTATTTTTCAGCCTGAACTATTCACATTAAACTTTATTTTTTTAAGGAAGTTATATAGTCCACTTTATTGGAAGCACATCAGCAGCCCCTAGCTGCTGGTGGTACTGCCTTTGCATCTTTAATATCCTCTCTTCTCCCCAGATTCAAAAGGCTGTTCATAGTAGTAAGGAAAACGGTGCATTATCCTGGGGGGGGGTGAGGAGAGGAGAGGGACAAGAAGGAAATATAATCTATGCTGCTGGAGTGATTAATATGACTGTTTATGATGAAGGAAGTGAAAACTAGAAATCTGGGTAAGTAATGATCTTTCCAAGAGAATGACTTTCACTGGAACCACAATACAAACTCATGTGCTGACCTCCTTTAAATTATTGCTGAAGTTTTCAAAGCAAAGCAGGGATGGCACTGAAAATTCTACTCTCTTGTTGATTCCTAGGAGCACAGAATTTCCAGCGATAGCAGGAGAGGGGTTCACTCTGAGATGCACGCATGCCATCACCTCTCTTTAAAATGTGAGATGCTTTGGTGATAGGTTTGAGTAAAAGAGCTTAAGAGGCACATTGAACACTGCCCATTAAGCATGGTAAGCTGGAGAAAGGCTTCCCCTGCATACATCATCTCGCGCATTGATATGCAGGCTGAGTGTGCTCAGTGGGAGGAACAAGACTAACAGTATTTTTGATGAAGGTAAGAGCCTAATACTGTAGCTTTGGAAAGATCAGTTATCCATCTGCCAGCCATCTATCTTTGGCAGTGGTACTTACCTGGCCTCAGTTATTACAGTATGTAACTGCTTCACAACCACTAATATATTTATCTTTTCATCCTCCCTGTGGAGTTGGGAAGTGCTATTACCTTTGTTGCAGAACTAAGAA
Source organism: Calonectris borealis (assembly GCF_964195595.1). Taxonomy (NCBI): domain Eukaryota; kingdom Metazoa; phylum Chordata; class Aves; order Procellariiformes; family Procellariidae; genus Calonectris; species Calonectris borealis. The sequence goes on from NC_134326.1 coordinate 13,163,021, forward strand.
CTGAGATTAAGGGTCAGATTTGTTATGGCATTTAGGTGCTTAATGGGATTTTCAGAAGTACCTAACACCCGTTGTAATAAGTGGAACCTGCGTACTTTGATAGTTCTGAAAATCCTGTTACTTGTGTCTTTTCTTTTAAAATTTCGGGCTTACACGAAATCCATAGGAGAGATTCCCATGTTTGTGGGTAGTCACCCAGACAGGAGACTGTCTCTTCATCCGCCTGCTAGGTGCAGTGGAGCAATTTTATGGCAGTGGGAGGAAGTAGCTTATCTCAGTCCTGAATTCAGCAAGCTGTAACTCTGTGGATAGCGGTGAATTTACCTTCCTTGCACAGCTCTGTGAGAGAGGTCAGAATCCAGTGCTGGAAATACTGCAGCAAAAAGAAGCAGCACCCATGGTCAATAAAAAGGGCTTATGTGCCAATTGCTGGCATGGAAAATTCAAGAGCAGGAGCAAATAATGAAACAATCTATATTCATGCAGCCGCCTTTCCAGCCTACTGTTGTAAGTACGGGCTTACACCTAACCGGGAGATGTGAATCCTACTGAAAGCTCCGGAGTATCACACTGGAAAACAAATGTTGATTTTGAACAAATTATCTGTTCATTGCTAAATCATTTTCTTTCATTATTAGTCTCCAAATTGGTTCTGCTCTGGAAGACAGAATTAGGTTTAAAAGCAGAGTGTCTCTTAAACACTTGCTTCAAATGAAAGTATTCGGTAAACATTACTCAAACCCCCTAGAGCATAAACTCCTCAACTGCTTCCTCTGGCTTTGCATAGATTTTTCAGCTCCTGGTTTAAAGACAGGTGTCTCAGGGATTCATTCAGGATATCAGAAAATAATCAAATTAAATCCCTTACAATCATATGCCCCTCAAACGCCAAGGCAATTATTAAGACCTTTCTGTCCTCATTTACAGTAGCATAAATTGGGACAAAAGTCCCATGCAAACAGATGGAGTTACACCAATATCGAATGTGTAAGAGAGGGAAGAGTCAGACTCCAAACCCACGGCACAGGTACAAAACCATGTGGGCTGCAAGCCCCAGCTTCTCATCTTTGGAAGAGCTACACATTGCTGTTATAGTACTTGCACTCATTTTTGTAGTTTTAAGGTTCTAAAAAAAGCCTCCTGGGATTCAAAATGATATTTTTAACATTAAAGGGATAGGTTTTGGTTAATTCAGCATGTCAACAAGTTTGCAGCTGTCTGAGCTAGTGATTTAGGATGACAGAGTGGGGGTCAGCTCAACTGAGCTAACCTTAAAAGACCCGTGCTGCAGGGAGCGGGGTGGGTTACGGAGCAGCAGCAAAGCCCCAGTGTTGTGTGCTTGTCCCACGTTACACCATGGACTATCGGGAGGTGCTCGAAAGGGTCATTTGTCAGGCAAGAAGCTCTGTAGGGATTAGGATGTGTCTAATTGCTTGGGTTTTCATCGGTATTTGTAAGATGCTGTTTATCCTGCCTGTAGGTTTTCATTGGGTGGAGGAGGTAGAACAACTCAATCACTTTGTTAGATATGAAAAGAGAATAAAACTTTGGGACAATGTTATCTAATAGATTCCAGGTACTTGGTAGCTTGTTCAAAGCATGGATTTAACTCAGTTTGATGTTATGGGGACCTGTGTGCACAGGGGAAGATATGCAGGGAGAAGGTCCCTCTTGATCCGCCCCACCATGGGAAGACATTCACCAATTTTCCAGCTCTCCGCACTCTCCAGTAAAGCACTGGTGTGGGACTGGGAGGCTGCTCCGGTACAGGGCAGGGATTGAGAGCTGCTGCTGCTGCAAATGAGTGCATTTGCACTGTGGTGTCTGAACACTGTTTTGCACTTACAAGATTTATTTCTCAGTGGGCAGAAGAGCTACAAGATTAACAGATGAACAAATATATTGAGACAGCCAGGACGTCAAAGAAATTGAAGAGTCACTAAGATGTCGGAGAGCTGAAGAGTAACCTGGCCGTGGTTCTTAGGAATTATTTTATCCTCAGATTAGCTCAGCTGTCTTGGGGTTTGGACACATCCTCTGGTGAATTTACCTACAGTGACATTACTGGCCTCAGCTCTCTGCTTCTCCTCCGGGGGATCCTGCCTCTGGAGCAGAGGTGGCAGGAGGGAATATGTGCCTGTGCCCCAGCCACTGCAGCTCAGATCCTAGGGGCTTAGTGCAAGCAGAGCGTCCTTCATTTTTGGGGGCAGATAGCAGCTTGTGAGCCGCACCACCAAGGATGAGAGCGTACTGTATGCCTGGGCAGAAATCTCCAGGGAAAATGTGGGGCAGACAGCGTGTTAAGCCACTGTAATGAAAGCCACCAGAGTGCATGTGCCAGAGCCCTAAGGCTGTGTGCTGTGGCTATTTTTACCATAAAGAAATTCTAACAGATATTGGAAAGGCAGTTATTGCAGGTGGAAGGTCAGAGGGAATCATATCCCAGGTAGCACTATTTAATGTCAATCATTCTTTGCAAGGTTTTTCTCCTCCATGCAATCTGCAATTCAATCAGGGAAAAAAAAAAGTGCGTAGCAGCAGTCTTAACCTTAGGTTCCTCGTCCAGGAACCAGCCAAGGGGTGATACCAGTGGAGGGATCAGAAGAAGGTTTATGTAAGATGTAGCTTCCCTGCAGAGAACAAACAAAAAGCAGCTCAGAAAGATTGTGCAGAGGCTGCTAACCATGCGACCATGCTCATTCCTTGGGCTGCGTATGCCTCAGTTCTTCCCTGAAATTTAGATTTCGTTGAGTCAGCCAGGAAATTACGGATGAGTTTGGGGTCTTGAGGGAAAGGTGTTTGAAAAGCAGCAATATGAAGACACCAACAAGAGGGAAAGTCATAACACCAACAAGAGGGAACTGTGCCTTTGCTTTATTGAACTGTTGGCTGCAATAAATACAGCCAAATTCCCTCAGTTTCCCATAACGTTGTCTCAGTCCCAGTAGGAATTCCTTTAAGAATACACTTACTTGCACAAATGATTATATATGAAGAGTAGAGAAACAGCTGAAGTGCCACTGGAGTAAGGCAAGCAAATCCTAAAAGCTGCCCAAGTGAGCTCGGGGGTTGTGTGCTGCCCTTGTGCTGCGGTTCTGCCGGCGCTGCCTGCCCAAGGCAGTCGAAGCAGAGGAGTTTCTGTTCCAGTCCGCCTGCCTGCTTCACCTGGGGAGATCATAGTCTAGATTTTGTGATGGTACAGTGAATAAATGGTGATAAAATCAAGTAAGAGGATATTCCTAAAGAGGGAGAATTGTTTTTTATTATCGTTTTCAATACTGAAAGTAATAAGACTGTATTATAAAGAAAAGCCAAGTATAATACAAGACCTGTGAATGGATATCAGCAAGGAAGACTGGACCTTGCGCTTATACATCTTACAGCATTAACCCCAGTTGTCTGAACTAAAAGGTTCTGTTGTGTTAGCCAGTGCTATAACAGGGTTGTTAGATCCCTGGGTGGTGGATCCATGGTTAGGAGGGGTCAAAGCACTGCACAGGGGGCCTGGCTGGGAGCAGTGGGATGTGAGCGTATGAGTGGAGACCAGGAATTTTGGGGTCTTCAGCCTTCTCTTTTTTCATTGATTTCCTTATGCCCTTAAACCTTTCCAAACCTCACATCTTGCATATGAGCAAGTTGATCATGGGGGAAGCTCTTGCACCTTGCATCTTATCCCAGCATTTACAGCATCCAAGGTTGATGTGAAATGTTAGCAGATTGGGTTTGTGATGTGTTTTACCACACTGTGCATGAATTCTTTCCACTGACTAAACTAGGCGTGGATCTGAACATCAGCAGGTCCTAAGGTGCCGTGCCATGGGCAGTCAGGCTGTGCGAGATTCAAGCCACAGAGCTCTGCAACTCCCCTTTCTGTTACAGACTGGAGTCACCTACGCGCGCGCTGGTGATGGAGGCCCCGAAAGGCATCGAGATCAACGCCGAGGCCGGCAGCTTGAAAGCCACATGCAGGACAGAGCTCAGGCTGGAATCCAAAGATGGAGAGGTAAGCGAAGGACGTCAAGCCCTGCAGCAAAACCAGACCAAGCCACGCATCTCCTGCAGATTTGTAGCCTTCTGAGTCACTGAGCCGCTCCATCTGAAACCCTGGTGTGAAGGCACTGGTGAAGCAGGCCTTCCTAGCTTAGTTTCTGCTAGCAGTGATTGAACATATCGTATGCAAACGAGCCTCACTCTGTGGCAAAGGCTGATTCATTATTTTTAAAGTGCTCGGATAATAGCATCAGTTGTTCAAGCAGATTTATGCAGCTGTAAAATACACAGTGCTCCTAAATTCTTTGTTTCTTTGTCACTTTAAAACAAGATTTACTTGGCCAACATAATTAAATCTTTTATCATACATTTTTCTATAAGACGAGCTTAATTCACCGTTATTGATCTGAAAAGCATTTGTAGCTGATGTTTTCATTTTGGAAAGAAAGGGAACATTAGGAGGACAAGTTGTCACACTGGGGAAACTTCCAAAGCAGAACAACTAAAACTGATAACACAGAACAAAAGTAAAATAGGTGTTGAGTTAAGCCCCTTCTGGTATCTCAAAAATACACGAGCCCACGGTTCTTATCCCCTGCCACAATGATGGAAGACACCGAAGGATGTGGCTGAGGAGCTCCCGCTGGGGAACCCACCGAGAGCCTCGGCAGGAGGAGCTTCCCACGGAAGGCAAACCTCCCGGCAATAGGGCTCCAACATAAGCTAACATTTTCCTACCTTAGTGTCAGGCGTAATGAATAGGATGGGATTTTTATTGCAATTGCTGTTATTTCTAAACATTCGCATTTTAAGACATTCCAAACCCAGACCAGGAGTCTTAACAAAAAAAAAAAAAACACCAAAAAAAACAATCCTCCCCTACCTAATATACTACAATTGAAATCCAAGGCATTTCACTACTGCAAGCAGTTGCCTTAATGTTTTAAACACTAATTTGCTTTTAAAATGCGCATATTGACCTATCTCTTTCAGGAGATTAGATGATTGGATACTAAAACTGAAGTGGAGACTCTTACTGTAATTGCAAGATAAGAGCAAATACCGTCAGTCGCCCTGTAATATTCTGGTGTGCAGGTTATCTTACTGTGCTCTTCTTGGTGATGTTAGAGCACGCCCCTGTAGCTGCCATGTATCTAAGAGCTGCCACATGTTTGCTTTTATGTTCTGTTTTATGAGAAATTCAGGTCTGTTGCGGCATTTAAGTTATTTTTAATATACATAAAAGTATTATACATATACATAAAATATACATAAAAGTCAGTGCTGTGAGGCTGTAAGCGTAACTGGCAATGGGATCACAGTGCCAGCAGTCCCGGTGGAGGAGCAGAGTCGTTGCGTAGATGTGAACCATACACGCTCCCCACCCAGCAGTGGGGTACCTCTGGGTGGGTTGACCCAGACACGGAGGTGCCCCAGGAAGCTACGAGCCAAGAAAACACGGTGGGTAGGTTAGCAGAAACAAACTGGAGGTCTTAGGTGGCTCGTGGTGAAGGCAGATCATATGTTCACCCTGATTTGAGTCAGACTTTCCCATCTTCATACACTTGCCTACCCAGTTTTTGTAGCAACCGAGTTGTCCGAAGGAAGCTTCTTTAAACACAAGATCAAAAATAACATCTCTCCACTAATTCTCTCTCTCTTTCTCTCTCTCCCCCCTCCGACTTCAGATAATGTTGAATTCTGCAAAAATCAAACTACCTAACTTGCCTCAAGGATCTTCCTCTTCTGCAGGGTCCAGGCAAAAAATCTACGAGCTCTGTGTGTGTCCCAATGGGAGGTTATTTCTGTCTCAGGCAGGCACTAGCTCGACCTGCCAAATAAATACAAGCGTCTGCCTTTGAGAGACAATTTGCAGTGGGGCATCGCAGGCAGCACAAAAGCCAGTTCTGGTCTCACAGATTGCCGCTGCCAACTATTTTTACTAGAACACAGAAAGCCTATCAAAGACTTTTTTTGTGTGTGCGCGCGCGTGTGTGTGAATATATATAAAAAAATATATATAAAATATATATATCCTCTGTATAAAATGATGTTTCAGTACAAGGAATCCCAGGGTGACCCTGTTACATTTGTGTAGCATTTCTCTTTCCCACACCAAAATTTACTGGTACAATCTGCTGAATTGGACTTGATGCTCCCCTGAACCTTTCCGTATTAATATAGTCTAATGATCACTCCTCGTTTTTGATCATGTTCTCAGAGCAATGGGATTGCTGGCTGGGCAAGATGCTGGAACCGATGTAGACCCACCAACATACAACGGGAAGAGAAGCATCTCTGATTATTTTTGCACCATTAAATCAGTGGCATGGGGAAAAAAAAAAAAAAAAAGCCAGATGTGCTGTACTGATCACCTAGAGTGATCCAAGATACCTAAGATTAAATTACACTCTTTAATTTTCAACTGAAGCATGGCTCCCTGTTGGGAGACATGGGTTGCACTTGGCCAGTGGAAAAGTCCAGATCTTGCTGGAATAATCATGTATTTTTCTGAAGGGTTTTGAGACTTGCCTGTGCATGGCCAAGGATGCTTTGTGCTATTCAGATGTGATGCATCAGCTCTAACCCTAACCTAAAGTCATCTCTGTGCTATCAAAACTGGCTTTGCATTTAGGTCTTGGAAGGAAAAAAAAATTGTGAAAGTTGGACTAAATAGAAAAATCCTGAACCACCTCAGTTAACAGGTGTCCTGGATCACCCTTTCCATTAGCACCTTTAATTTTGAAAAGATTTGAGATACCATGTGAAGGGTGAAGATTTAAGATTTGGACGTCACCTATCAATACCTATAAAAAGGGAAAAAATTACCTTTTCTACCCATAGATAGAGAGAAATTAATACAAATTAAATGTGTATTGCCAATGCTATGCCAGAATTTTTGTCATCTTTCTTTTCGGGATATACAGTCTAAGGTCACTTAGATTTGGTGAAGCTTGCAAATATCAGAGATGCTGACAATAAAACAGACTTTTTTTAAGGATTTATAAAGATTGTGACAAAGCCAGATTACTGGAAAGCAAGGGCTTTGGGTGCTGGTTCCTCTAGAATTTGAGCCCCGGAAACTCTGTGGTTGCATCTCTTCATGGGTGCATTTTTCTTTATTTAAGTCCAGGAGTCACTTACAGACAGGATTAAACGTGAAATCTGACCTGGTAACATTACTTCCACAGTTCAAGTTTTGAAAAATAAGGAGAAGAGCCCTGATCATTGAATTCTGACCCATAATTGCATCCACGTGCATGTAAAAATCCTTGAAAAACAAATGTACTAATTACTGCAAAAATATCCAAGTCGCAGTAACTCTCACAAGGACAGCAAGGTTTCTAAGCCACTGAGATGCTTTTGAAAATATTACCTCATGTGCAAATACGACAGATCTGTGCCCATTCCTAGTGATATCTAAGCAGAACTGGTATTCTTCAAGCGATCTTCAAGAAAAAATGTAGCTGACAGAAGAGTTTAGAGATAATTTAGCCCATTCCTTTTTTACAGATTTCCATGTATTTTTTTGTGGTCTGGAGAGTACCAGGGTTTGATTTTTTTTTTTTTAAACGAACAATTCTGGCTTAATCCAAAACTGACTGGACTCAAAGGAAAGATTTCTATGAAGTTTAGATTAGATGTGTTGCTGCCTAACAAAGCCACACTCCCATAAAATTTATTCCTGAAAGAGGATTGAATTATCTACTTTTATTTCAGTAATGTTTTCTGATTAATTAACAAATTCAAACTATTTGTTAATGAATTATTCCTGTAATTATTATGTCTTGAGTCAATGTTTGAATGCAAAGGGTCACCCAGGATAACAATTGTATTGGGACACAGGACTATACCATCTCTGTTCAAAGAGGGGAATTGTGCCTATGCCTTAAGTCAATGCACTCAGCAAGGAGAAGCACATCATATTTATCTTGTTATTAAAACTAGTTTATTTGGGGGGAGGGACAGGAGGGTGTCTTGGGAACTGGTTGTGCAACTTAAAACAGATATTAATGAAACGCATTAAGACTGTAGGAGCACCTAGAGCGATACAGACTTTTTTTTTACCATGTTTAATATTGCAAAATACTGCGTACGTTACCTCTGGGACTGCAACTGAAGTCCCATTCATAGTCCTACATTTACTGTAGAGTTTTTTTCCCTGTTTCATTTAATACTGATCACAAACCGTATAGGAAGCGTGGCCCAATTCATAAACAAATCCCGTGTGAGCAGTTGTGAAGACGTGCTGCAGGAAGAGTACCCTGTACAGAAAAGGAGTTGCGTCGACCTCCCCATCCCTGAGAGCATTAATGCTGCTGAGAAAGGCAGGGCTGGACGCAGGGACTGACCCAGCAGGGACGCTGCATCCTGATTCCCGTGCTCCGCTCCCGAGAGGCTGGTGGCCCAGTCCTCCTCCCCACCCTCTGAGGCTGCTCTGCTGAGGATTTCCATCCCAACAGATTAATTCTGAGTGGCTGGTCTTCTCAGCTGGGCTCTTGGATGAGGTTGTCACCTTCTCGTATCACGAAGGCCACGACACTGCTTAAGGACATTCAACCATTTATTTTGGTATGAATTTCTGTGGGGGAGCTGTTAGGGAACGACCTTACACATCCGTGCCATCGGTGCAGACGCTCCTCTGAGGTGAACAAAGGGTACCTTAATTATGTCTACGTAAAGGAATTCTAGTTGCTTCAATGCATTTTACAATCATGTTTCCATCTTAAAAAGCATAAAATGATACGCTGTGTTGAAAGATGAGGAACTGTTGCTAGAGAGATTGACCCCGTATAGAGACTTGTAAATCCTTGGAGCCCCACTTGAGTTTTAAGACAGCGGTTTAGACGATGCTGCCTGCGCTTGCGTTGGCCACGCGATGATTCCCTGGTGAGTGGCAAACCAGAGCAAACAGGACTGTGTGTCTGAGATCCCAGGGAAAAAACCAGGCATTTTGTTTAAAAAGCAGCATGCAAACCCATCCAGCTCTCTCCCGCTTCATAGTTTGTTGGGGCTGTTGTGGCGTGACCGACTCAGCTGGTGGATGAGGCAAACGCGCGAGAGCCCCTTTTCCTCCTGCCTTGCCCCGAAATCCCTCGCAGTTGCTGTACCTGTATGGGTTGGTTTTCCCTCAGCCCATTTAAGGGAGAGCCTCCCTGGCTGGAATTTCGTCCGTATGCTCTACCTGCCGTCGATAAAATGCCAAAAACAAACCAGGGTGTGTGTATTTCTTTATGAATCGGGCCTGCAAGTCAGTTCGTTTGAGCATTTGCTGTTTGGGGAGGTGATGTTTATCTCAAACCGGAGTTTAGTTTTACCTCCCGACGCCAAGGCAAGGCTGCGGTGGGTGGTGAATTGTTTCTGCCGAGCTCGATGGAAGGGATGCCGACGACTTCGCAGCCTGAGCTATGACAGGAGCTGGATAGGTGAAAATTCGGGGTGCTGACGGCAGTGGAAGCACTGCCAGCCCGTGGGGTGGCTGTGGGACCCAACCCTGATTCGTCCCTGGGTGCAAGGCTGCATTGCAGCTGTGAGCATTAAAACCCCATTGAAATGCTGATCAGGGGACTGTGCTACTAATGTCAATATACCATAGGCAACCATGAATACTGCAGTTGAAGATAAATGCGTTTATGTATTGTAACTCTTAATTTTATAGGGCTTGGGGACCTTGTTAAATTTGCTTTAAATGTGACACTTCAGTAAGCAGTCCGGAAGGTGACTGTCAGTGCTCTCCTGTACACCAGTACCTTATCCATCGGTAGTGTATGGCCCTTCTGCTGTCACAGGTGAGTTAGGATGGTTTTTCTAAGGCAAAAAGACTTTGTCATACTGACTATACAACTGTATCCATCCTCCAGGTTTCTTTGTGGGGTTTTTTTGGTCTGGTTTTTTTTTTTTTTTACAGTTTTTGAAGTATACTGCCCAGTAGTCAGTGAAATAGGTAGCTTAAGAGTACAAAGAAATGTTAACACTAAAGGAAGTCATGAAAATGGGAAGACAGTAACTACTAAATATGTATAAGGCCTCTCCTAGGTATACTTTTTTTTAAAAACAAGCATGCATGAGAATGACTTATATTTGGTTCTCTCAGTCATGTGCTGTCAAACAGCTGTATTTTGAGAGGGTTTTTTTTTTCTCCTTTAATCAGAAATATCACATACATGCACAAACAAAAAAGTTTAAGGCATAAACCTAAAAATACCATCTGCAATATATAGTATAGCAAAATTATGTCTAAATAAAAAAAAAACCTCCCTAGAAATTTCTCCAAGCTTAAAGAGAGATTCCTGTAGAACTTGTGAAGACGTCAGGTTAGTTCACAACATACCTAGTCTGCAAATACAGATGTTCTTAAAGGAAATTAGCTTTTGTTGTCGTAAGATGCGCACACACATACACAAATATATATATACACACACACACACACACTCACATACACTTGTTTACAACAAAAGCCAGTTTTCTTTATATTTGTTGTTATGGCTTTAAGTTTCACGTTGCAAAAGAGAGTGAGACAAAGACCAAAGACTTACAGAAATTCATCCCTTCTCTGGTTGCTCTCACACCTGAAATGCATTAACTTTAATGGTGCTTTTTCGAACCGGGCAAGAAAAACACAGGTTTATTGCCAAGCTGCGCTTGAGAGAGTAAAGTGGCAGGAAAACTCTAACTTCGTTAATGGGGAGAAAAGAAAATAATGTGAAAAATCTTTAAATGTGTACAGAGGGCAAGGTTACCTGAAATTTGAAATGTGAAGAAATAACCCAGAACACTAAAAGACATCATCCTGGGCTGAAAGTATAAATAAACTGAGTAAAGGCTACTGGCTGTTCACTTACCTGCACTCGAGCATTAGCAGATCAGGAACTGCAGTACCAGCTTCGTGAAGAGGAGTAACTGTGCCGTAATGATTTCATTTTAAAAGTGCATACAGTAAAAACAAAAAAAGTTAGAGGCTGTGTTCTTTTTTCTTTTTTTTTTTATGGCTGACATTTTAAATTTTGAAATGTCATCCAGAATTCACCCCAGCAAACGCAGGGCATGTTCCTGCAAAGCTTTGCCAAGCACTGGATTGGTGCTTTGCGAATGCGAAAATACCAGCCTTTTTATTGCCACTGCTGTTAAGGAACACAACCCCGGCAACATTTCCGTTTTTCCCCATTTTAACCTTTTTCCTCAGTTCTGAAATTGCTGTGTAATATTTGGGTAGCCAGTGTCCTGCCACGCATGGGGCTGCGTGCAGCAGCCCCCGAACCCCCATCATGTCGCTTCTCGATCTCGCATACCCCCAAAAACCAAAACCTGCGTGTAGCAGTGGCACTAAGCTGAAATTTGGGACTTTTAGCTAAATCCTGCAGTGCGATTGCAGTGTTTTCACAGCTGATGTAGCTGAGTTTACGGCTGAGTGGGGCAGGGTTAAACACTGACGTGGTGCTGATGAGATTATTCCAGAGTGGAGTGAATTAAACAAGGCAGGTAGGAGGGAGAGGGAAGAAATGCTGAGAGACGTCACCCTAATCACGGTAATGCAGCAAACTTCTCTGTTTACACTATTATACTTTAGATTAATAACATCCATTTTACTAAATATGGTAGCAATTACGCCTGATCTTTCATGGTGCACAGTGGAATTACTGTCACTGAAACCACTTACAGCTTGGGCTGTTCAAGATTGCTAGGGTGTTGTTTCCGTCCACAATAACCACAGTGGCTTGGGGCTTAGACGGAAATTACAGTGAATAGCTTGTATTTAGAAAGCTTTTAAGTCTGCTGTGGTTGAGGAGCCTATGGTTATGTACATACAGCCCTGAGGCTTTATCATTTCAGACTCTCTTGTCCTGCCATTTGAATTGTATTGTGCCCTTGTGAAAAGCAACACACTTTCTTTATACAGGAAAAGATGGATATTTAAAGCTGCAGGATTTTTATCCGAAGCGAAGAAGAAAATATAATCGTAGCGCACCACCGAGGTTTCCCATCCAAGCCACTTTAAATTAGAGGGTGAGTCCCTTAAAAATTAATTTGCTACAAGTGTAATTCCTGCGGGAATGTTAGCACTGGTGTCACTCCCGGGAAATGTCTCACCTTATACATTCAGTTCAAAGCCGCGCGGTGGCTGGGATTCTCTGCCACCAGTCGGTACCGATGGGCTGCCTATTCAGAGGAAGCCAGATTTCCTTTGAGGCAACTCATCTCCGTGGATTGAGTTTTTGTTAGTTTTTGACCAGAATTAAAAAATAGGAAGGATATACCCACTGTGAAGTGATACATAACTGTATGTTTGTCTCGCATTTAGTTGGTTTATTCTTTCTGCCAGCAAGAGAAAATATCAGAAGGAGAAATTTGTGCAGAAGTGTTACATTTACATGGTGCCCTGCTACCAAATGCTTTAGATAAAAACATGCAGCCTTAGTTAAACAGTCTTTTCTTCTAAGATTAAAAAGGACTCTTTGGAGCCTTTCAACAGGTCCTACCCAAATGGAAAGTCTCACCATTTCTAACATATTTGCCATTATAGGAATAGGCCCATTGCAAAGTATAGGTCATGTGCATCTTTGCATGTAACAGGAATTTTAAATGGCATTGTACTCTCACATTTTTGCCCCATTCAAAAGGCTTAACCACCAATAGGAGATAAAGCGTTCCAAAGCCTGCTACTGCTAAATGCATTATCCCTTTCTAAAGCGATGCAGTTTCTTTGGTCTTTTAAAAATTTCCTCATAACGGAGTCCTTGAAACATCTTGAGGCAGGCTTACGCTGGAGAGCAAAAGAATAATTATTTGTGGGCGGTTCTATTTTTATCGAAGGCTGGATGAAAAAAATGTTGCTGTTAGAGCTTCTCCCACACTTACTTAGCTGCAAACACCACCACCCCTTAACACTACGGCTAGATTTCTCTAGGGTAGCTGCCTGTAGAGCAGGGAGTTAGTTCCTTCGCTAAGTCAGAGCCTGATAATTTTGTCTTCATCTGGGTTCTCCTCTGGGCTTGTGCACTCGGTGTCAGTGCTATTATTCATGTAGCAGGTAATGAAACACTTTGGCAGTATTAATGATTTTACAGATGATACGTATCTGCAGTTTAAGTGGTATAAATAATGCTGGTGGTTGCTGGTTGCTGTTCTAACAAGCCTTGGACCACCTTGAAGGCATCGGCAGTAATTCCAGAAGGTGCAGCTGAGCAGCTCTTAAAGCCACCGCTGCTTTGTCCTGGTAATCCTGTACAGCATCCGAGGGGATGCCGTGGGGATGGTACCCTGGTACGCTGCCTCCGCTCGGGAAGCCTGCGAGGTGGGGGAGGCTGGTGGGTGGCTTTGCCCTTTCTCGTTATCTCCATCCCATTGCCCGGTCCTCTGCATCAGAAGTGGCAGCAAGGCCTGGTGCCTGCCTGGGGAGGCTGGGCTGGAGCCGTGCAGCAGGGCCACTCACAGCACAGGGATTTGACTCTGTAGCTGGTGTAAATCAGGATTTGGCTCCATTTAACTCACTGGTAGCCTACACCGCCTGGGGGTTTGGCCCTAAAGGTTTAGCACTTTTTGTGAACTCAAAAGGAAGAGTTTGGCTGCCCTGTCTAAACCCCAGCCTGGGTGCTCCTGGGGACAGCAGGGACCCCTCATGCCTCTGGGGTCTCCCTGTCACGTAGGTGCAGATAAAGAGCTCAAGCCGCTGCCTGAAACCGGAGGCATGTTCATCCAGCTCGGCTCCTCGTCGCCACCACGAACCATCTGGAGTTGAGCTGGGGGTTGGGTGGGCAGCGCGAGAAGCAGCGGGCGGGCGCGGGGCTCTCGGGTGCGCCGGAGCTCGGGCAGGGCGCGCTGCCGCAGGGTGGCTTTGGCAGGGCCGGCGCTGCTGGAGGGGTTCGCTTTCCTGTCCCCTTTCGTGGGTTACCGGAGAGAGCACAGAAGTTAAGATGAACAGGACCTGCCCTTGCTCAGCAGAGTAAGAGCGTGCCAGAAACCTCATGAAGAGCAGATCTGAGCAATTATGTCCTATGTTTGTACAGCATTCACACCTGGATTTCTCCCTAGATCAGAGCTTTTCCTGAGCTGTGACCCAGATCTCGGTCTGGATCTGCGCCATGCAGTAGTTTGGGAGCAGGGAAGGGATTGACCTGCTGGATCTGACTCAGATCCCTTTGGGTTTGGGGTTGGTTTGTTTTGGTTTTTTGCCCACCCCTTATTTGAATTAGTTTCCTTGTGCACGATGCCAATAGAGTTGTCGATATTAACACAACAAACGCTCCGCGTAGGTAGACCCAGCAGTAAAACAACATTCAGTGCGAGTCAAAGCAAAACCCCGTTCATCTACAGCAGTAGCATAAAAGGCATGACCCGTATGCTATAGCAGTTTTCATCTGTGATGGTAAAATACCTTGTCTGACCTCTACTCTGATAACCACCAATGACCTTGATCGTGTAAACAGGACAAAATGAATTTAAAGTCTTATCACAGTTCTCATTAAGAAATTCAGATTCGTTTGGCTTTTTTCTTTTTAATTTATGTATGTGTGTGATTGTGTGGGAAAATATAAAGCTTTTTTGTATCAAATAACATCAATCCTTGCACACTCTATGCAAAATTTTGTAAGCATTGCAATAATGCTATGAATTACACAAGGAACTATTTTAACTTTATTACACTTTCTGTATAAAAAAATTTGTATTTAAATGATTTCAATTGCAATCTTGTAAAATATATTAATAAAATAATGATTGTTAAGAAGGAAAGAGATGTTGAGGGTTTTTTTGTTTGTTTGTTTGAGCATGGCAAACATGAATTAGACCTCAAACTTTCATATGTCTGTACGATATGTCTGTATATCTGTATATCCGTAGGATATGCCAGACTGGATCACACTAGTGATCCATTTCACAGCATCAAGTCCCTGAATATATTCATACCAAAAATGCTGTAGAGGACAGAATGAGAATCTCTGCGGATGGCTGTCAGAAGAAAACCTGTCGTCAGCAAAACAAAAAATCTTCCCTTTGGGGAAAGTTGAGTTACCGTCTTGCTTACAGTTTTGTTGAACTTCTCACCCTTGTCCTAGCTTTAGAGTCTCACAGCCAAGAAGTGTTGCAGGCATTGAGGTCCTGCCTGAGCGTCATAAACCGCTCCGAGAGGATCACTACCTCTCTCGGTAGAGGGGATCTGGTGCTGCTTGTGCTCCAAACCAGCAGGAACTCGAGGTTTTCCAAGGGGGACCAGAGGTGGGTGCATGCGTCTGGGAATGAGCCCCTCCCTGTGCACAGTGTGGGGAGCACGACCTCAAGTCTGCCTGCAAAAAAAATAATAATTAAAAAAAAAAAAACCCAGCAGCCTGGACCAACTCACAGAAAGCCCCTTGAAAACCTCTGGCTGCTTTAACGATCCATCAGTTTTATTTTAATTGGCTAACTAATCAGATGCTCATGGGTGACCCTGCACGTGCCAGGCAATCACTTGTGAGGGCTTTTTGCGGGAGCTGGGTTTTGAATATGAATTTGTTCGCCCTGGATTTTGTCAGTAAATGAGAGCATTGATTGAGGCTCATTATCTGAACGAATAGCAAGAATTCAATCCGGCTGAAAAGATGTGCGTGCCTTCCCAGTGCACAGAGAGTACGAGCCCAGTCCTCGCAGCTGAGACACTGCCAAAATCCAGGCTGTAGGGGTACTTGTTTACCAGTTTGTAGGGGCTACTGTTTACCGGGCTTCAAATAAGTTCACTCAGTACTGTGCGGTGGGCACGCACAGTCTTTCTCTCACTCGCTGGGTTTTGGACTCCTTGCACTTTTTTTTTAAAAAAAAAAAAAAAAAAAGACATCTTTCAGCTGAACTTCAGCTGCAGTTCTTGGCCTGAATTTGGAATTTCTAGCAAACTGACAATGAAATAATTCAGGAATTAACCCCGATTAAGAAGCATGTTGGCAGGAACTTCACAGCACCCGCAGGAGATGCAGCTCTACGTAGCTGCATGGGCAGCACCCAGCACTGCCACGGCAGGCAGCGGCCGGCTCCTTCCCCAGTCCCAGCAAATTCCTCATCAGCTGCCTGTAAATGTGTTGTGATTTAAGCAGTGAGTAGTTATGAAATTCAGCCTTAACAGCAGCATATTTGCAGTGCCCCATGCTAGAAATGCAAAGTGCGGTACTCTGTAGCAACAATGTTAACCATTTTTTAAAGCCTGGGAAGCTGTAGTTAAAAACAGGATTTGTCTTTCAAAATTGACACCTGGGAAAATTATCAAAATGTGATTTCTTCCCAGGTATCTTGCCTTTCACTTTTTAAGAAATACTTCCCAATTTTTGCTTTCTTTCCTTTCTACCCCTGTAAGTAATTAATTGTTCCTTTTTTTGTTCCCTAAATAGCAAACAGAAAAGATGAACCAAACAAAAAAAAGAACTACAAAAGCAGAAAAAAAATCATTGAGATGAAATGAGTCCATTTCATACTCTGTAAAACGATAACAACTTCAACATTTTAAAATTTTATGTGCAGCCAGGTTTTTGTATTCTTCATCTACGTCTAGTACAGGCAAGTTACTGCTGTTGCAGTTCAGTTGTTAAATCAGGGTGATTATTTTTATTTTTATGAACAGTGTCCGGAAATCAGTGATCAGAAGTATCTGTTTTTAACAGTTTTTCTCCAGTGCTGTGACCTTGATTTTTCTCTCCTTAAACTGAACAGAAAAATCCTCCTGAATTCAGTGATGAAGGTTCAGACCTAAATAGCTCCACTGCCAAATGTATCCCAGAGGAAAATTATATGGCCTCATTTAATAGGGAAAAGGCAAGAAGTCTGGCCAGCAGCTAGCACTTGGCTCTTTGCTGCAGTCATTTCAGAATAAAAAAGCAGAGTGTAGGTAGTCTTGAAATATTTGATTCACACTATTGGGCTATTGTAATATACATTACTGATATGATCTGCACTTTTTAAAATTGAGGTTTGTGAATAGCCCTTCACATAACAGCTCTGCTTCAGGCCATCATACAACTAAGCTTGTACCATCAGCTGTGGTATTTTCCCTTTCACACCTACAGGGACATTTTTCTACCCTACTTCTAGGCTTTGCTTTCAGTCTCATAAGCAGCACGGCCATGCAGGCAGAGAAAACCCACTGCCTCCTCGCCGGGGAATGCATGTGACCATCTGCTTTGCTCCATTCAGTGGGTGCATGTAGGGAGGGGAAAAAACACAAAACACCTTTTAAATCTCTGAAATAACCTCATTTGGCTTGCTTTTCTGCTCCCCCCCTCTACAGCGTGCAGCTGCCGAGGCAGAGTTGGGGGCAGCCCGGGCTCCTGCCGGGGCTGGATCCCTCCTGGGGCTCCTGGTCCCACCTCTCCTTCTGTGACAGCCCTGTTCCCGTGCCGCTGCTCAGGCTAGGCAACAAATACTGTAACCCACAAGGAGACAATAAGACCTCAGTGCTGCTCAGCGTTTCAGCACCTTGTCAAACAGAAGACCACATCCGCATTACCTGGCCTAAACTCTACCTACAACTTCAGTAGCTGAGAGCCCAAGCCAGCCAAAGGACGCTGAACATGACTGGGGTGGGATTTTACTAGTTGAATATGGGTCTTACATCTGCTTTGCCAGACTGGGGAGATCTAAAAACCAAACCAACAAACAAACCACACAAAAAAACCCCCAGTACCTGCACATGCCAAAAAGTGCTGCTGTATCTCCGAATGGCTGCCACTCTGAGCCTCCCTCCTTCGTCCAGCCAACGTGCCACGTCTCCCGCCCCGGGGGATGGGGCTCTGGTGGAAGTTGGCTGCACCATGCCCCGACGGCTGCCAACGGCTGCATCCCCAGTGCGTTCAAGACCAGGGCAGGGTGATGGGGAAACGGCCCGCTCCACCCAGCGCGGCAGGACGCAGCCCTGCAAGGACGTGGGATGCTCCGTCGCAAGACATTCCCTCCCACCACGGCAAGAAGTCTGTCAGGAGGAGCGAGGCATGGTTTTCACCCCAGTGCGTCCCACATCACGTATTTATATGGGTTTCAATGCTCTTACGGGAACAAACCGAGGAGGTGAAAATAAGCAGTGTTAGAGCTGATGTTTGTCTTAATGCCCCTGCAAACACAACCTGCCTTTGCAAACCATCTCTGCAAAGCAGCTGACTGCCAAATCCAGATGAAGAACTTCTCATTGCTTTCCAGTATCAGCAGCTTAGGAATAATAACGGACTAATTGGGAAATGTGAGAGAGAGAGAGAGAGAGAGAGAGAGCACGCACGCATGCGTGGGGATGGGGGAGCCACATTTCTGAATAATGTGTTATTTTCGTGTCAGTTGTAGCAACTCCCAAAGGCATTTGGGTATTTCCATAAACCCCAATCTCAAAAGAGAGTTTTTGCAACACAATCGTCTTAAGCCATAATAAACAAATTTGAAAATAACTATCATCTGCTATAAAGACATTGAAACATCTATAGCGGAACCATCAGGCTGTGAATGTTATGGGAGCTCTGTACGCGCGCACACACACACACGATTAACAAAGAAAGAAAGAAAGAAAAGCATTGTCACTTCCAAGAAAACCCACAACCCACCACCTACACAATGAACTTTTAAGCACAGAATGCAACATCCAATGAATTATTTATGAATTAATTTGCAATGAACAGTTTAGCAGTCAAAGGAAACATAAACTGGCAGCGCAGCCCTGCCTGGGGTGACGGCAGGGGACACGAGTGCGCTGTTCCTGTGGCAAGAAGACATTCAGCAGTATACATGATGAGGTGCACACTAAGGAAGTTTAAGACAAAAATCCAATTCCTAGCAAACACCAGCCTGATGTACTAATATGCCAACATACCCTGTGACCCCACTTGCGCGCTGCACTGGCACGTGCCATCGCTCGTCCAGTGCCAGTGACAGACAGGAGCACTTTTTGGCCTACAGAGATCTGCTGTGCCTGGAACCGCTGCGGCAGGAGTCGTCACCCGCTGCCTCGCACCTTTCCCCCGCTGCTCTGTTTTTATGCAAAGCTAAAACACAAGTACAGCGAGCTGCTGCTTAAAGGCTAATGACGGGAACAAGAAATCGGGAGGTATAAAGACCACATCCTGCTTTTAAATTAATTCTTAATAGCCAGGCTATAAAAGGGGTTGTCCCTGCCCAGTGCTGGAATGGGCTCTGCTCTGAGGGCTCCACACCAGCAGTGGCCTTTAGCATGACATTAAATTAATGCTTTTGTGGGTCCTTTTTCTCCTCCTCAGCTGGGATCCCTGGTTTGACTGTGCGGCTGCAGCCGAGCCACAGTCCTGATGCTGGCTGCGCAGCTGCGTGGAATCTCTCGGGCTAACCGGCTGCTGTGCCCCTTATTTCTCTAATGCAAACATGGATCATGGGCATAAACAAACCTGGCTGGATTCCTGGCAGAGTTGAGAATTGCATTCAATAGCTCCTGGGGCAGAGGTGATGTGGGAGCTAGCAGGAGAAGGTAGGCAGGAGAAGCTTGGGAGAAACCAAAAGCAGAGCAGGCAGGTTGCCCCAGACTGGGCTGTTCTGGGCTTGCTGCAGCTCCTGCAGCATCACCAGGCACAAGCCGTGCTGGGTCACATTCACTTGTGCAAATAGAGCAGCAGGACACTTCCCAACGTAGCTCCTGGCTTCTGTAGTTTGATCCTAGCAAATATAGCAAATAGTTTATAAATGCTTTTGGATCTTTTTTTGTTGTTTATTTCTGGAGCAACACCGGAGTCCTGCCTGGTTCCAGGGGGCTGAGATTGCTGCCCTCTTAAAGCACAGTACCGCTGAGCATGGTTTAGCTCCTCTCCTACGGTGACTTTTATAATGGTCACTTTTTTCAGACATATGCATCTCAGCTACCCTTAACGCTGGCTGTGCCTCTGTCCCCAAGCCCAGTGGTGTGGTGCAGAGTCCTGCCAGCCACATGGGGCATGGGGTTTTTTTGGCAGTGCCGCAATGTGTCACAAACCCTGGACACAAACCCCGTGTCCAGACAGCCCGCGTTTCTCTGTGGGAAGAGCAGCAGCATCGTACCCCCCGGTAGGTCTGACCCACACCTGTGTAGGCTCTGAATGATGAGGTGAAGCCATGATATTTCCCAAAAGCAAGTGAGAAGCTGCCCTTTGTGTTGTTTTCCACCAGAAAGACTGAAGGTAATAGCAGAAAGATGCTGTGATAGTTTAAAGAAAGAAGTTCACGTCATCTGACCTTGGGAACCAGGTAAAACATTTAAGACTCCTTCGCCCTTCAAACTCTGCTCAGACTGTGGCTGTTGGGAGGATGGTCGATGTTTTCCTCCTGAAGAGAGTAGACCAGGCAGAGCAGTTGAGAACAGCAGAGTCAGGAGGTGGTTTCCCAGTTCTTCTTCTTTTTCTTCCTTTCTGCTTTCTCCATTGACTTCTGGACATGAAGCCTCTTCCACGTGGGCTTGCTGTCCATCAAATCAAATACTTGGGTGGGACAAAACTGGTGAGCACAATGTGCCGAGGAGAGACCTGTTTTCTGGCAGATTTGCAGGACAAGGACATAGCACATACAACTTGTATCACAGAGAGAGGTCAGAGCACGGTGAGGCAGATGGAAGCTGCTGGGGCCCATGTGTCCCAGGGGTGAGAAAGGCAGGTAGACACAGCCACCAGCTTCCAGCAGTGACTGGTGGATCGATCTTGTCACTTTTTTCCCCTCGGACATGGTGGGGTGGGGGGGATATCAACCAAACTTAGGCCTCATTCATTTCCTTCTTAGTTTTCTCTTTCTGATTTGATTTTTGGATCTCTGTGAATGACCACTCTTAGGGAGCTCAGTAGAGACTCTTCCCCCACTGCCAGTTTAAGACATACCCACTGCTTTGCTCTTTCCTTCTTCAAGAAGATGATGGGAGACAGCAAAAAATGACAGCAGAAATATTGAAAGCTCTGCAACCCTAGAGCAAGTTCAAGCAGTTCCCACTGAAACCTGTCTACATATAGAGTGTCACTCCCATTTTTAAGAGAGCGAACAGCCAGCTTAAAATGAAAGGGCCAAAGTCTGGCATGACGTGAATGACAGTTTGGATCCAGATTCATCCAAACCGTAGGCTGATTTGGCTTAGGAGAGTTGATGTGGGCTACTCACTTCCTGAGAAATACAAGACTAAAACAGCCACCAGGGCCAAACCAGGAAGGCTAAAAATAAAGAAATAATGAAATAATAATCATCTGAGGGCTACTGCCCTCAGAAGACTATTTTCATCTCTGCTTTGCATGAGAACTGCAAGGAGGACTTTAAGATAAGCCTTAGAAGGTGCAGGAATGAAGATGGCAGGCAATTCAGGGTAAACAATCCATTCAATAAATTACAATGAATTATTTGCAATTAAAAAACATTTATAAGCTGCTAAATGCCATTAACATTGCATGGCCTATATAAAGTGACCCCTAATTGCATATTAAAGAAGGACCTGTCTTTTTATGTTTTCATCTCACCACATAAAAAATAATTAGGTGAGGAGCACATTGCCCAAACCGGCCCTCCGTGCAGCAGGCCGCAGGCTGAAAGCTATAATGCACATGTTGTAGCACTTTGGGCTGCAGCAGAAATCTGGATGCAACAGGAGTAAATGCAGCGTGCTTGGGACCACTGAGAAACTGGGTTCCTCCATCAGATGCAGAGCTGACCTAGCACTGGAATGGCTTCGGTGTCGTGTACCAGAAGTCACTGCCAGGCGGTTCTAAAGTTACATGGACTGTAGAAAATAACTGCATCTGACCTGACCGCAATTACTCACTCAATTTATGAGAGCAGTTAGGACTTGGGGATATTGTTATTTTACTGTCAACAGAATGGAAAGAACAAGCTTCATCGCACATGCCTGGTCCTTGACTTAGGAGGACCTAAAGAGAGACCAGAAATGTTAACTCCACCTCCTACCATCCCAAAGAAATGGAGAATTACCGGTCACCGAGTCTGCATCAACCAAACACCCATCAGCCAGCTACCAGCCAGCCACGTTGTGCGGTGCGGGAGCCCAAGGTATGTGCGCAGCTGCACCTGAATGAAATAGTTAAAAGCCATCATGAGAATGCCTAGGCTGCAAATCCAGAAACACTCTGGCAAATCTAGAAGCAATTGCTCTTTGGTCAAATCTAGAAAAGAATACGCTCCTCGGAGGATATCGCGACAGAGTGACACTGGAACTGTCCCGGCTCATTTGGCTCTATGCTGAGATTAAGTCATATATAATGTTCTTGTAAAATACTCAGTTGGTTGCAGTTGGATAAATGGCCAATTCTAAATGATCCTTGCTGGACTGCAAAATCCATTAGGCAGTGATTTCCCACCTTGGATTTTTTCTGTGCCCCTCAAGATTTCTCACTCTTGGAATTTGTCACGTCCACAAGAAATTAAACATAGTGCATTGTTCTAGTAGCAATTTCTCTGGCTTCCCTCAGTCCCAGAAGCCAAGTGGAGCCTCCTGGGGTAGTTTGCTTGCAGTGGAAAAGACTTAAAACCTGACAGTTTTCACTGAAAAAAAAAAAAACCTTGGATGAAGTTAAAGAGGGGATTCAGCTTACACTAAACGCACAGAAACCCAGCACAGCACAGGAAAGGCAGTCGTCCTCCACCAAACAGCAGCAGACAAACTTCTTGCTCGGCACGAAGCAGGCTGTGATGTCGGGCGCGTCCATCCCCCAGCATCGCCCTGCAGCAGGCGGCAGCACCCGCACTCAGCACCTCGGGGCTGGGGCAGACATCCCCGCCCTCGCTGTCATTAATGAGAACTCGGAGCCGGAGTGGGGAACTACAGGTCTTTAATGTAACAACAGGTCACCTAGCAGGCGTTAGAAGCTTGTTGGGACAAGAAAAAGGCCTGTCTGCATTAGACTGCTAACAACTAGCTTTAACTTGCATTTTCCAGGTAATATTGTTTCAGCTTAAGCCTTTTAGGAAGCTGTTGACCTTAGCAAAAATCCCTTTGAACAGGAAGGCGCAAGCGAAAAGATAGCTGAAAGAATTAGTGATGAAATGGTATTTCCTGATCCAGGAGTGCCAAGGCTAGGTCTGATTTCAGTGGGAGCGTTCACGTCCCTCGAGAGAGGCAATGCTTCTGAAGCGGCCACTGCAAGCTGCAAAGCAGCTCCCTCTCGGGGGCGGCCGCAGCCGAGCCAGCGCGAGCAGGGTGGGTTTTCTGTTCATCAGCAGGAGACAGATTTGGAGGGGGATTTTTTACATGCTGCACGGAGAGGAATTTCCAGAGAAATTAAAGCTTTTTCTCTTCTGGCTCTGGAGGTGGTGTTCAGGACTTCACCCAGCATTCAGCTAGGAGATGGTTCTGCCTGGAGTGAGAGTTTAAAAGCTTCAGAAGAACAAGAAGTGCCGTTCAGCCATTTCAGTTATTTAAAAGCCCAGAGACAAGGTGTGCTGAAGGAGTGGGGGAGCATATGAAAGTCAGAGGTGAGACTGGAAAAGCCCTTTATTCCACTTAGGGTCAAGACCACACCAAGGCACTTCAGTTGCTGGTTGGGGAAAGGCTGCACAAATCATAGAGGAGGTGCTGGCAGTTCCCTCGTTGGAGTAAAAGCGTTGCCAATGGCATCCTTTGCATCTTTAAAGCCCTTGGCTCTAATTGTAGCATGGCCATGCTTGAATAAACAGTGCTAGGATTACAGTCATTGTGGAAAATGGGATGGATTACGTCCGAGTCTGCCGGAGAGGGGAAGCTAGTTCTGGCTCGGCTGGGCGGGGGGAGCTGGCACAGAAAGCCTCTGACGTCCTGACACCTCTCCGCAATGATTTCCCTCAAGATGAGAGGGCTGATTAGGTGCAAAGAGAGAGGCTAAAGCAGATTGAAACATCCCTTATGCAAATGCTCCGTTTAAAGTCAATGCATGCAGCCTAAGCTGATGGGCTTGCAGCCTCTTCAGCAGTCAGTTCTGCAGAGGGTGGGAAGTCAAGGGCGTCTGCTGTCCCCCCAGAAGGGAGCAAGACTCCTGGGGACCAGGAATAGTTCCCACTCGTGCAAAGAAATCCAACCTTCAGGCAAATCCCAGGCTGGGAGTCTGGCTAGAGCAAGATTCTGCTGCCAAGACACTCAACGCTCACACAGCTTATCGCTTACCTTGTGGTGTTCATTGTCTTTGATAACGTGTTTAGTGAACCCCAGGTAGATGGCTGAATATATGAGCTCCGTCCCATAACAGTAACAGCCACAGGCAGTGCTGGGAGGCCCAGCCCTCCAGGTCTTTATCTTTATAGCTAAGCAAGTTCTGAGTCTTTGGAAGAAATGCTCTGACTACTCTTAATTATTGATCACTGAAGCCAAGCTTCTATGCCCTGGACATCTGCTGCTGCGTGGCAGATGTGAAGACAGTGTCAAAATGGGACAACAGGGTTAGAAGACAAGCAAATATCACCATTGTAATGAGAACTGGTATTTTGCATGGCTAGTCCGTCTTCCTTCATGCACAGAAAGATAAATTGTATGGAATGGCGCCCTGGAAGGACAGTTCCTTCACTACCTTATTAATCCTGAGAGTCAAAAGTTAAACACAGCAGACAAAACACATATAGGACTAGTGCAATGTTGGAACAACATCAAACCAAAAGGGCCTCCATCTCTGGCTCTCATTCCTCTTCCCTTTCTGGCCAGACGGAGCATTCCCTATGCGCATGCGTTGGGGAGAAGTGAGGAAGCAAGGAGCCTTCAAACCCAGTACTATCCCAGAAATAACAATTACTTCTCAAGAAACAGAACTGGAGGCCTCCAGCATTCAGACTTGGCTCATTCCAAAGGAAGGAAAATAACAGCACAACTGAGCAGTAGTAGGAAAAGCCAGCTATTTTTAGTATGGTTCTTGGGGGCAACTGAACACAAGTTTGAGTTTAGCTCCTGTCTCCAAGAAACTTGGGACTTGCCCCAGAATAAAGATAAGCTGGGGCGATGAGTCCAAAATCGTGGGGGTGGACGATGCTCCATCCAAGACTGCTTTATTCTGCCTTTCTTTTTGAAATGCTACTGTACTACCTCTGGTTTCTCCCTGGTGCACCTCCTAAGATGGTCCTCTCAGCCTGACGCTGAGCAACACACACAGTTGTGAATTGTACACTAGGTAACGAGATGCCAGGCGCATGGAAAACCTGACAGGCAATGTTCTCAAGTTGTCTGTTAATTACCAATGTTTGCTTAGCAAATAGCTGTTAAAATGCCTCAGTGCACTGACTTTTCTGGGACCACTTTGCTTTTCCCAGATGTTCAGCTGGCAAAAGACTGACAGATGCCGTCCTCTGATTATTTTCCCTCTAACTGGAAGGAGTTTGGAAATGTTGATTTGACATTCCCTACAGTAGATTCTGCAGACATCGTCAGACACCTCTGAGATGCAAAAAGTTGCTTTCCAAAATGATAAAGGCAAGCAGGTAACATGAATTTAATGTGGAAACAGCATTCTTCCACCCCCTGGCTAGACATGAAACCATCATGAGGAGTAGCAGAGAGAGATAATGTCTGGTTGTACAGAGACTAACCCTGAGGCTGGTCTGAGTGAGTTCACCTAGATCTAGCCCAAGAATTTAGAGATCTGAGTTACCTCCAAGGCAGAATTAACATTTGACATATAGTTAGGTAGGACAAAAGAGCTGAACTTCTCCATTCAGGGCCCTGAAACTTCTTGTTTATGCCAATACCTCTCACTCGATCAGAGCAGCCAAGCTGGCACAGACTTGGAAACATCAGTATTCAGCGAAGTGCTATTACTTCTGGCTTCTAGCTGCAAACTGAAACTCGGGCCAAATTTATGAATTTTCAGTCTTATGATAAAATTAGACAGAGCAAACTATTTGAGGAAGATTGACTTTGGGACCAATGCATCAGGCTGGAGTCCAGGAAACCTCGTGCTTAGAACAATTCCATATAAGCCATTTAGTATCTCTGTCTGCAGCTCTATTCTGGGATTAATACATTTCTTGGGAGATTCTTCTCTAACGCATAGAGAAATAATTAGCACGAAGAAGCTTCAGATAACCTGAATACAGAACCCTTTCCTAGTGTTACCCCAGCATCTATCATATTAGGAGAAATGCACACTTACAGCCCTCTTGCAGGGGTTAACACTGAACCCTTCCATTTGCAACATACCTGAGCATTACATAATGCCGAAGCTGTTTGCCTAAAAGATTTAGACAAAATCTGGGAAAAGCAGGAGTTGAGGAGGAGAAGAAATGAAACAGAGCCCACGTGACATCACTAGAAGATACCTGTAGCAGTTACCTTTTGCTGAAGTCTTGAATCGAATGAGCTTTGAGACACTTCTGAAGAGACAATCTGCTTCCCACTGTGTCTGATCTACAGGCTGAAATTTATAAAAGAAACCTGTATTTACCCAGAACAATTATAAAAGGAATGATTCCTGATACCATGGAAGTTGACCTTCTACTTTAAGCAGGAAGGCTGTCAGACCACATAATTTTCATTGTCAGCTACAACCCATCAAGCAGTGACTTTAACTTCTATACACTGCTAAAACTTTGATTTCTAAAAATTCATGCGTGTTGCTTTTATGTGTAGGTCAACGCTTCCATTTTCTGGATGAACGTCAGTACTTCTGCACTGAACAAAGCTTTGATATACTATGCAGCTATATGAAGCCAAAGCATTTCATTATTTCCTCTGGGGCTTCCCAAACAAAAGTGGTTGAAGACCATCACAACTAGCACACTTGTGTTTCAGTGCAGGTGGGACGTTAATGGCTGGGCGGCTCAACTGGCACTCACAAGCAATTGTAAGCAAATGCTCTCACAAGCAAGTTTTGTAGGCTCTACTCCATAAAGTAACCTGTTAGTGAAAGATGTAAAACTTTGCCAAGGGATACATCAGCCAGTGTACATCTTGCTGAGTAAATACTAGATGGAAGATACCAGTTCTGAGGGTAGGAAGGAAGGGAGGAGGTGGAGAAGCTGTTGTCCTGGATGGCTGAGCTACATTTTTTCAGAGGACACCAGTGCAGAAAATCTTGAAGTCTGAGGTGCAAAGCAGCTCCCTTTGAACTGCCTAGAGACATTCCCACAGTCTGTTTAGGAATAGTGTCTAAGTCCCGCTCTGAGTGGATTATCCAGATTTTGGTAGGCATACAGTGACTGCCTTTACTGCATATAAACCACTTTGATTTCTTCTCTGGGCACGTCAGCCCAGTTCCCTCCCAGACACAGTAATTTACCTGAGATACAGTTCAGAGAATAAAGTTCATATCAACTTTGGTCTGTCATAGAATAATAAGTTGTTTAAAAATTTAAACTCCCTAACAGCTCTAACAGCTGGTTCCAGAAGTTTTGAGAAAATAAAAGAAAAATCATAGTCAAGAACAGTTTTGTTAATCTTATTTGAGTGTTAGCTGGGAAAAATATAGAAGGGAATTTTACAAATCAATTTCTGTCCTCTGTAGTTAGTGTCTGAGGAACAGATCTTCAGCAAATATTCATAGCAATGAAACATTTGTAGACATTCGGGTTAGGTTTACCTGCAGATTTTCTAGCCATGTTTCAGAACTAGCATCCAGGTGTCATGAACCTACTCTGAAAACTCATGACCTGCACATCTTTAAAAGTATAACATAGAAAATCCTTTCTAATCATGTAGCAGATGTGGTAGCAATGTATATTGTCTAAATTTCCAGTAATAAATAAGATTTCATAACTAGGATCACAATTTATAACTGTAAAATTTCTGTTGACTTCAAAGAAAACAGAATTTGGATCTCTGAAGCATTAGCACAGCAAACTTAAAATTCCTGCAAATGAACACCTCTCTAGGAAGAAGACTTCTGAAGCTATCTGTTCTAGTGTCTGGTTCAAAAGAAAGCCACAGGTGAAAACCTTTCTGACTTTTAAAATACATTTAACGGAACCAATCTGTCATCTATGCATCCTGCTTTATCTAACCAGTCTCTCTATTAGCACTCATCACCATGGTATCTGAACTACTTCTGCTGGAGGTGTTATTCCAATTACTTTAGTGTAGTTGCTGACATGTAACTGAGAGCAAAATGTGAGCTTCTGTTAGGAAAATAATGCTCCAATTAGTTGCTCCCTCTTTGTCTAACCACGCAGAAAGTCACACTGTGAAGGATTATTTCCAGAGCTTGCTCTCTGTGGTAGTCTCTCCTCCTTTCTTTTTTATTGTTGCCACTGCGATGTTGACACAGAAGTTTGGCAGTCTCCCATCTGAATCACATATTGGAGCTCAAGCTATTTATGATAGTCAATACAAATCAAATACCTCCTATGTACATTAGCCACTGCTCAGCTGAATTTCTTGCTTCTCCTGTGCTGACCCAAATCTGTGTAGGAGACAGAGAAAGGATTTTTCTTATGCATCCTGACTCCTAATTGAAATAGGAAAACTCCCGAGGAGGAAAGCTGTAAATGTATAGCAAGTCTGAAGAAACTGCTGTTTTGTGATCACGTACAAACTGCTTCTTTCTCAGCAATTCTCTGGGATTTAGAGTAGATTTCATGACTGACAAAATATTTCATCCAGTCATAGCGTAAGAAAGAATTATAAACAAGTTTGGAGACTGTTCTCAAGCTAAATCTCGGTGTATTGACCTTCTAGCTTAAAAATTAGATATCTTGCTTAAGGGTGGGATAATCAGCACTTCAAGATTTTCACTGTGGACCCTCCTATCCCACCAGCAGTTGCAGCTATTTGTCAAGCTTGAAAGTAGCAGCTGGAAACCACCTTGTTCCACTTCAGCTCTTGCCTTCCACAAGTGAAACAACAAGCAGGTAGCAGGACTAAAGAGCAGTGCCTCACCCAGCTGCAGCCAGACTTTCTCCTTGACTGATGTCCCATCTGCTGGTGGACACACACTGCTGTCTTCCTCTTGCTCAAACAGCACCCAAATGCGCCACGTGAGGAGTGGATCTCATCTGGGGAATGCAATTTGAGGCATCTTAAAAGAACCTGACTATGAAGACAAGACTTAAAGGTGCTAAAGCTCTGTGTCAAGCAATCACCATCACTTACCAATCTTGGCTATACACAAAAAAAAAAAAAAGTTGTTGTTAAATTACTTGAAGGAACGTGATACTGCAGAGCTCCTTAAACCATAGACTTCAACCCCAGTTCAGCCCACAGGAACACCTTACCTGGATATTGCTAAGGTGAGACACATGATTCCTGCAGGAGATCCAGTAATTCTCACTTTTTTTTCCTACCTTAGGAGGCTTCCAGTTGCAGGGCCTGGGAGGGGGAAGTGTGCTGCACTCGTTAGACCTGGGAGCAGTGCCCTTTTGCTTGCTAAATGAGTTTTCATAAGCTTCTCCAGCAGGCATCAGTTCATTTTTTATGGGGTCCTATGGTGAAATTAGCTTTTCTCTAAAAATGAACGCTCCCTCTGGGAGTTGGGGAAGCGAGGGAGTGTTGGGGTTTTGGGTGGAATTTTTTTTAATAAAAGATTTTTCCTTCTCTCAGCAGGTTAAAATGCCCTGCCATGGCAAACCAGCACTTGGTGCATGTGCGTGCACATACACACAGACATTGGTAAATACCTCTAGGACTGAGACCCACCCATGAGAAACCACCTGCACCGTTTTCCAGAGTCTCAGCAGAACAGCAAACAAAAATGTGTTTACGCGTAGGAGGTAGGACTCAGCCTGGGAGTTGTCTGGCCAGTATCAGGGAAGAGGACAATCACGCATCCTGCCGTGACAGGGCTAATTTGTGATCCATCTCTGACCATCCCACATCCAGGCTCCCAGTGGCCTCTTTGGGGCAGCACCTGTCAGTAGTCCCATGTCATAAACCTTCATATAACATATAAGATGATAAAGAGGATCTTAGGACAAAAAAGAGTTAATTCTGCTAACAGCATGAGCTTGCAAAGCCTCGAGCCTTCACTGCAACCACGGGAACGCCTGCTCTGAGACCATCGCTCGTGAGGGGAGACAGCAAACACCACTTGTGTTCCATGGCTGTTACAGTTACATCTCACTTAAACATGCCTGCTTCTGCTGAGCGGTACAGTATTCACAGCAGAACCAATTCTGTTTAATGTACTATCTGAAAAAGAAACTGCTTTGAAGCTTTGTAGATCATCACAACCAGTAGAAAGGATTAGCGGATGATTTTGTGAATGAGATGGATTAGGAGATGTGCTGGAATACAACTTTACTAGCTTACAACAGGCTGGTGCTTCAGAATCACCAGTTTTTGCCTTCTCTTTTTTTTCAAAAAAAACCCAACAAACTCCGAGCACGGGAGGGCTAAATCCTGATTCTGTCACAGGTAGCAGCAGACGTCCCTTCACCTTAACTCTCTCCCGGTATGGCAGAACCTGGCCTGACCAGTGCAACGCTGTGCTGACACTTACTTTGCTGACGATAACAGTATTAGTAATTAAAACTCATTGTGTGTTTAAGGAAATAGCAACCCCTTTCTACAGTGGGATCCAGCCCAGAACCTCACAGCATAAAAGCTCTTGAGATATTTTGAGGTTAACTGAGACATTTTGATTCACTAATAACACCTCTCTCCATGGCTGTCAGAAAAGCAGAAAGGTGAATAAATTGCCAAGGTTTTTATACCACTGACCTCATGGAGGAATTTCATCTCTACATGCCGCTGTCTCAAACCATCTCCTGGAGTGTAAGCAGAGATATTGGGTATTGACTTCCAGAACCATGTTAATATTGATGAAAAGTCATTTACTTCTCAAGCCTGATGAATAAATACCATCTCTCCCAGGACTGTGGGGTTTTGCTGTCCAGACTGTGATGGTTGTATACATATGTCAATCAAAGCTCAGTTTACTGAAGGGAGGTGCTTGTTCTATTAAAAGATTTGCTACCTGAACAACTTTTAACCTACAAAGGTCAAATATCTCTCTGAGCGTAGGCATGAAGCTTCTTAGATAAATAATGAGCAGGAAAAAGCGACAAAGTCTTCTAAAAAGAATCTAAGTGAAGCCAAAGTGAAGGATCAAAGGTTTTGCTGATCAGAATCTTTTTCAAGAGCCTTCTTTTTTGTTAAAATAAGTGCAACTGACCTTAAGAAAGTCTCTCCTTTAAGAAGTCACCTTCAAATTGGCAAGTGCTGAAGCTTTCTGTAGTGTTCTGTAGTAACACCCAACCACCACCTCCACTGCCCAAATGTAATTAAATTCAGATTAAAACTTTAAACAGCTGAAAGTAAAATCATATATTTTGGGTTATTTCTACAGTTCCTTTGGCAGCTCTGAACGCGTGGGATGATTTAGTGTTTAAACTATTAAGATTTAACTTTTTCCCCAAAAGGGGAAAAGTATGAATCCAATGGCGTTACCTGCAAAGGTTTCAGTGTCACCATGGATATGCGAATACAAGTGGAACAGGTACTGCCACTTCTAAACATGCTTATCCTTTCAATTAGTTCAGCCTGAGAGAGTCTGCCAGAGTGAAACATGCTGGTATATCTCCACAGACTGGTACCTGCCTTGTCCTGTGTCAAGTCCTACCGTTGAGACAAGAAGTTCAAGCTGGCAAGCAGAAAAGGTTAATCAATGGCCACCATAATGTTACATGTGCCTTACCTTACTCTGAGGTCTTGCGAGCAACTTCAGACAGGTGAGTTGTCCTCTGGCACTGCAGGAAAGGGTGATAACTACCTGAAAATGGCTAAAAAAACCCCAAACCCCAAAATTCCTCTTTAGCAAGAGGTATGAAGAAAGGGACTGTTAGCTGTACCTGAATTCTCCTTATACCATTTATCATCTGGGTCATACTTTATTTTTCCATTTCCTTGTGCAGACTTCAGGGTTACCTTCACGTCTTATTTCACAGGGAGAAGCGGTGAGCTCCTGTTTTCCCTGGCCCGCACAGTTCCCACTGCAACCGAAGGAGCAGTGCTCCCAGCACAGCAGGCCAGCTCTTCCCATCAACAAGCAGGAGACCTCAGACCTTGAATTCTGCTTTATTTTATGTCTAATGATGCACTACAGAAAGCAGACTTGGATGGAACCTGTCACTATACTTTTTTTCTTTTTTTTGGCTGGGAACCAAGGAGATAAGAAACTTTTGTTTTGGGTAAGTTGTGGGTGTTTTTCTGACAGCCTCTGTGTCTTGTACACTTGTACCATACTTAGTGTAGATAAAAGTACAAATATTTTGCATAATTACATGGATGTTAACATTCCTAGTGCCTGTGGCATCAGTTCTAATTTAGTAAAGTGAATCAGTTCCTTTTCCTAACAATTCATCAGTGCTGTGCCAAACAGAAAGGCTGCATCGTGCTTGGCTGTTACCGCACTTGAACATTAGCAATTCTAATTGCAAAACTCCTTTAAGTGTTACTCTACTGGAAAAAATCAACTTTTAAAAAAAGTTTTCTCCTCAAATCTCAGCTTTGACATAATACAGGCAGAAATTGCAATAGAGGAATCAAGTTATGATCATGGGTGAAGGCGTAAGGGTTGCCATATTTTTTTCTCCATGCCATTGCCCTGTCTCATTGGTCTGTTTTACCTGGTCACAGATGGTGTGTGCTGTTAATCTGGACACCATTAGCACAGCAAGGTCATGCTAGCAGAGCAGAAAGTGCCTTACAGTGTTTTCTCCTCGAAAATTAATTGAGGCAGCAGAGCAAATTTCTAGAAAATAGTGGCAAAATGCTTAGAAAGCAGTGGAGGAAATCCTTGAAAGTAGTAGGAAAATGCCTAGGAAGGAGCAGGAAAATTCCTAGAAAGTACAGGGCAATTCCCCCAAAGCACCACCCAAATTTCTGCAGAGCAACGGATGAAGTCCTTCAACACAGCAAAAAATTCCTAGAAAGCAGTGGGGAAATTGTTAGGGGGTTTGGTGTGAATTCCTAGAAATCTAAAGGTAAATGCCTGGAAAGCATCATGTAAATTCTTAGAAAGTGGTAAGGAAATTTCAAGAAAGCACTAGTAAAATTCCTAGAAAGCAAAAGATTAATTTTAATTAAATTAATTAGCTAATTTAATTTTCTAGAAAACAACCAAGTTGAAAAGCACCAATTGAATTCCTAGAAAGCTGAATGAAAATTCCTAAAAAGCAACAGGAAAATTCCTAGAAAAGAGCAGGAAAATTCCAAGAAAGCATGGGGAGAAGTCACAAAAAGCAACGAAAATTTCCTAGAAAGCATATGTTGAAAGGCTGTGATAAAATTGCCTACAAAATCACAAAAAAAAAATTCTGAAAAGCAGCGGGAAGAATTCATAAGAAGTAGCAGGAAATTGCCTAGAAAGCACCAGGAAACTTCCTAGACAGATTCTAGCCCAAGAAATTGTTGGAAAGCACTATGTGAATTCCTAGGACGACTCCAGGTTGAGGAATTCCTGGAAAACCAGGGAAATTGCCCCAAACCTTCTAACACAAGGATTCCTGGAAAGCAACTGTTATATTTTTAGAAAGCCATGGGGATTTCCTAGAAAAGTTTTGCATTCCTGGAAAGCTGTAGGAAATTCCTAGAAAAGATCTAGATTAAGGCATTGCTGGAAGCCCATGAGAGGGTCTAGAGAGACGGTCTAGACTGGGACGTTCCTCAGAAGCCATGGGAAACCCCTAGCCCATTTTCCTTGGAGCTGTTTTCCTTTAGGCATAGCACAACCTTATTCTCCCAGTATGTTGCAGCCACCCAACCACTCCGGCGAGGAAGCAGCCACAGCAGAGTGTGGGTTCCCTGTGGCACAACAACAACTCTGCTGCGTAAGCACAGTCGTGCTGGAGGAGTGAAGAGCAGCTGCAGCAGACCTTGGTGGTATCTGCTAAATATTTGCAAATTTTGTGCTGAAAAACATTGGGTAGGAGAGTCGAATCCTTGTAAACAGCCATTTGGGGAAGGAGAGTGCAGAGCTGTCTGAGAGGCTTTTATTGCTGCTTATATTAAATTAATTCAAGAAGCCCTTACAGTAGCTCAAGCAGAAGAGAAAAGACCCACTCATCAGAACTTATCCTTGATGGAGAGCAGGTCTTATTCCTAATGAGGTTTCACTGTGTCGTGCAGCTAAACAAATTCCAAAAAAGCCTTGGCAGAGGAGAAACAGCGTGAGCATGAGCTCCCACACCAGGGTGCCGATTAGCCGCACGACCTGATTATGCCAATAATTAAAAAGGCAGCATTGGGCACAGCCGGCCATCCTGGGAGTCGGACAGGTTACTGCTGTGGGTGCAGAAAATTTTAATCTCTTCCCTCTCTTATTCTGCTCCTCTGTGTTTTTGTCTCTGTTCTCCTTTTTCTTTTTTTTTTTTTTTCTCCTTCCCTTTCATTCCTTTTTTTTTTTTTAAGCAAGCCAAAAATTTGAGGTGAAGTGCATGCATCACAGAGCGGTAAGGCAGTAGGGTGGTAAGGGTGGCTTTATGGCACCATGTGTCTGAAGTCACACAGGATCTGACTTGAGCCTGGTGCAATTTAGAACAATCTTGAAGTAGCCTCTACGGGTTGTCTGGGAGCTGTTAAGAAACAGCTATGGTCTGGTCACACCAGCTTTGCCTTCAAATTGCCTTCTGTCACATCTGGCCGTTACAATCAACTCCTTAACCTTGATGATTTCTCTGATTCTAGCAGAACATCCAAGCTGCTGATGAAGAAAGTACTAGACACTGCCCAAAAAGACCAAAGATTTGTGCCTGTCAGGTCCTGAGCAAGCCTGATGCCTGCTGCAGAGATGGGCGTAGGAGGAGGGAGGGGATGATCGCATCAAGCCAGCGGGCAGTACCTGCCCTCTGCCACCACTCTACCACCCTTTCTCTAGCTCAGGTGCCAGACATTGCTTTGATTTTATGCTTCCCGTGTTATAGCCTGTGGCTAGGCGTTTGGTTTATACAGGGGGGAATCGTGTCTATATTCACATATAAATTGAAAATGTATTAAACCTGTCAGTTATCCTGGTTTATGTACATATTTTATTTCTGCTTCAAATTCAGCTCTTTCACAGCCACAATATTTTGTGTTCTTTATATGAAAATTAATAAAAAAATTGGATCATCATGAAACACTTCATTTCCTTAAGCTAGCAGTGGTGAGAAAAAATTCCATCTGCTTTATGTCACCTCAGTTTCAATCAGTTGAAAGTAAATTTCCATCAACTCGATCCATATACTTTTCCTCTCTGTTTACTCTTCCTGTACTGCATGGAATCAAGCTAAACTGCGGGAAGATTTTAATGGGCTTTTTAGATTAGTGCCCATGGTGTTGCACACAGGCAAGAAATACATCTCGCTTGTACCCTCCTGTTACCTGCCCAGGGTAGCCACTGAATGGCGTTTCACATGCCTTATTTCCCATTTGGATTTATGTAGCTTCTATTTACAGTCTTTGAAATTTACTTATACTCTTTCCCTTCGGTTAAAAAAACTATTCTGCCTGCTGTTGTTATTTACAGGCTGTGACTGGGTCACCTCTTAGCTTTCCTTTGGATAAAAACCCTAATATCTTAGCTTCTTCAGCCCCGCACATTTATGTCTTTAAGTTTTGTTGTTCTTTTTTAACCCGCTATGGTTTGATGGACTGTTTTGGGCAGGTGGAACTGGCCCAAACACTATGTTCCCTTGCTGACTTATTTGGGATGGTGGGAAGAGGTCCCACCACCTCCCTCCTCCTACCTGAACGCTACCTGATAATTGCATTTGCTCCACTAACTGCTACTGGCTTCCTCCCTCCCACTGCCCCAACACAGTTCACAAAGGAAAACAAAGCTTCATCTGGATTTTAAGAAATGGAAGAAATCTGGCTGCCCAGATCCTGTCAAGGAAACCTGACCTTGACCATCCTATAGACATCACCCATGTGATGGGTCCTGGGGATCTTCTGCGTCACACACCCAGCACATCAGGCTGGAGGAGAGGAAGCATCGCCATACTGCTAAGACGGATAATTCTCATATGTCCTTAGGGAAGTTAGGACAAGCCTGCTGGCAGATATTCTGGGGGACTGGAGCTGTGGAGAACTGCTCCACCAAGCCAGGGTGCGAAGGTGAACATTAAATGTGAAGGGGTCCCAGCACGGAGCCCTGAGTGCCAGTCTGCTGCTGCTCAGTGTCAGCTGCAAGGCCAGTTGTGAAGTCCCAAGCCAGCCGAGCACACACCGTGTTTGTACAAACACTGTGGAATTCATCTTCTTTTTCTGCCAGAAGTTCACTGTTTTGGCCAAAAAGACTTTTCTGATTCCTCTCCATGCCTCTCCCCTATAGCCATTACATGCAAGTTATTTGCTCTCAGTAATTGAGAAGGGATGGGCAGGGCAAGCAAGTCACTCACATTTTGTTCAAAATCCTTTTTGTGCCCTTCTGGTTTAGTTAAATTTGGTCAGGCTTTTCTGCTGCCCTGTAGACCATAGCAAATAACTCATCACTTCAAATCTGGGACGGTTAAAAGAAAAGGAACAGTAGTGCCACCTGCAGCAGAAAGACTAAAACGTAGGACTCCTCCAGCCTCAGGGACCCGGCTCTGCAGGTTGAGTATCAAGCAGGAATTTTCATTTGGTCCATATATAGATCTGACTTTCAGGAAAACCATCCTATGCAAAGATAGCAAGCTCAGTGCTTTTTTAGATGCGGGGATCTCTGCACTGCTATTTTCCTAAAACACTGGCTGAATGAAGGCAGACTATGATGCTTGCAGCAATTTCAAAGCTAGCTCCAGCCAACCGTGTGCAAGCAGATTTTGGACCGTGCCTGCCCAGAGCAGCTTTGCCAGTGCCCAGCCGTGCTCAGACAGGCAGCACGGGGCGGCCAGCTCGGCCCCGGCAGCCCGCGAGTGAGCAGAGTCACAGGGGCTTCCATCCCTGCAGCTGGACAGAATCGTAGAATCATTAAGGTTGGAAAAGACCTCTAAGATCATCAAGTCCAACCATCAACCCAACACACCATGCCCACTACACCATGTCCCTAAGCACCATATCTACACATCTTTTAAATACCTCCAGGGATGGTGACTCCACCACTTCCCTGGGCAGCCTGTTCCAAGGCCTGACCACTCTTTCAGTAAAGAAATTTTTCCTAATGTCCAATCAAAGCCTCCCTTGGCACAACTTGAGGCCATTTCCTCTCGTCCTAAGGATCATCCCGTCTTCTAGCAGCTGTGGGGAAACGGTGGGCTCTCAGTGATACTGTGAACACCATCACTTCTGAATAATTTCACAGAGGAGTGAAAATGAGTGTGATGCTGAGCAAACCTTCCCATAATACTTTCCACTGGCAGCCCCCTGCTCGCTGGGGACCTCCACTGATCACATCTTTTTTCCACATTCTCCCCTTAGGTCTTGGGTGGCTTTTTTCCATCAAGCTCTTCTCTTTGCCCAACCAGAGAAAGGCTAAGATTAAGACCCAACACTGCTCCTCCCATACTGGCCTGTTGGACTGTAACTTCTGCTCAGGGCTTTCAGAAGAATAAGCAGTGATTGCACTTGGAACTGCTACTGCCTTGAATCTCTGTTTAATATCAATTTGCTAATGTTAATCTTTCTAATTTAGTGAAAATAGACTTACACAGTAACACCTTAGTTATGTTTTCAATCAATCAGCAGGCAATTAATGGACAATCACCATTACACTCCATAGTCATAAGTAGCACAGAAGAACAAGCACAACACAGCCACACTGAGAAAAGATACCAGCCTGACCAGATTTTACATACACACAAATACAGCCTTTTTTCCCCTTTTTTCTGAAGTGTAACAGTGCAGAGCACTTCCAAGTTGCCCAACATGTCCCAGCCAGCCCGTTTCTAACCCCAAGCTTTGTAACAAGACATGGTCACAGAGAGAATCCACATGTGCTATTACACAAGATTTCCACAAGCAGCCACTATGAAATAGTCCATGGGATTCACCCCAGCTCCAGCATCTGATCACAAACCTCCTGCACTGGTCCTCAGGGACAGCTTTCCACTAGCGCTGAGGCTACAGCCAACTTATCTCTAAAGACACAACTCACTTTTATTTACAGGCCAGCACAAATCCTGTTGCCCCATTTGGGAAAGATTTGCTCTCACAGAGCATCTCCATAGAGCAAGAAGCCCTGGGGATGCGGCATAGAGCGGTATGCAGAGCGATGTCTTCTGGGAGGAAGATGCTCTGATCAAATCGTGCAGGCAGGATTAAGGGCATATGCATAGAAAGGGTATGCCAATTAACTGCCAAAAAAAGCAACAGTAAATTTCCATAAAACATCTTCTATGAGAAAAATCCCATTTCATTGAAGTTCAGACCTTCTGTGGAGATTTGCTCGCTAATGATTTTTCATTAAAGAAAAACACAGGCCATCCCATAAACATCTTGGTAACATCTGTCTTCTATTTTGAAAATGTCAGGATGGAGCACTTCAACCGCTTCAGCAGCAGTGTGGTGTAGCTCTTCATTCCAGTATTTAATTCGCGTTATGGAAAAGACCAAATGTTTCAACTGACCAGACAAAAAACCATAATCCAAAAATATACTTTTGGGGGCCATGAACCTTGCTCCTTAAAGCTCATTTTGCAGCAGGAATAAGTATTCCAAAAACATACCATTTCCCAGGTTTGACAATCCCACCTTAGCCCATGCTACTAACAAGGGGAGCAAAACATCTTACTGAAAGACAGGATCACTGCAAGAGGGAGGACACAAACCTTGTCTAACCACCAGTCTAGTTCAGTTCATAGAAGAAAAGCCAAACAGACATAATTCTTTACAAACTCACTGAGATCAATAATGCAATACTCTCTTACCTTTAACTGAGAGATCAGGTCAGAAACAGGGAATCCAAGAGGGCATCAAGTCCATTTTTTCTTTTATTGCAGGATCTAATACACCAGCATTTATGGGTGATGGCATAACCTGCTGTCAAAAGCCTCCTTCCGCTTGTTTCAATGTAGTTAGAAAGCTTTCCATAATAGCCAACCAAAAAACTACTGCAAATTAAGCTATTTTTTTCTTTTCTTTCCTGAAGGGGTCAGAACCACCCATCCAGATTATGGCCCTTTTTTACATACTGGAGGACTCAGCTGGGTCCCTAAGATGACCCTTTAAGTCTTTAAC
Organism: Calonectris borealis; assembly: GCF_964195595.1. NCBI lineage: Eukaryota > Metazoa > Chordata > Aves > Procellariiformes > Procellariidae > Calonectris > Calonectris borealis. The sequence goes on from NC_134326.1 coordinate 13,201,956, forward strand.
CTGCCTTTCAAGCATGTGTATGGCTTTAAATGTTCCTTCCCCAGAAGCAATTCAAACAGAAAATTGCCTTACCTACTTCACACAGATGCAGAAAGGAAGACAGAAAAAAAATACCTAAAGTGTCGCAAAAAAGTAAATACAAGTATGCCAAAGGAATGAAAAAACAACACCAAAGTCATTGCAGATTAATGGAGCATATCTGCAAAGCTGATTTTTCTCTGAAAACTTGTAAGCAAGCTTATGAATACCAGCTAGGCTGGAGTGGGCATGTGAATCCTGTTCCGTGCCGGCTCCTCCCAGAGGGAAGGTGCTCGGCAGCAGGAGGATGAAGGCTGGTGGCTACTACAGCAAGCATGCTCACGGATCTTTTCATATTTCTTGTTCTTGAGTCGTAGCATACAGATACTGCCGTGGGAGCCTGTGGGGGACCCAATTCCCTCTGCCACACAACCAGAAATCTGGTATGAAAGAAATCTGGTGTGCTCTTGTGTTTATGAACAGCATCGTGAGTGGGAAGCTCTTGGCAGATAAGGAAGTAGACATATTCCTAATGCTGTAAAGACAGAATATAACCATCTGCACACTGGCTCCTCCAAGTCCAGTTTGATCACCCTGACTTCCCATTGAGCAGTATTTTACTCCAGCATCAATGACTCAGTTAAACCTGCAAAACAGACAGGATCTGGCCCTAGACAGGTCGAAAAGGAACAGAAGCATCAGAGTGCCCTCCCAGCAGAAATTAAATCTCTGTCCCTCACTTATCAAGTTTAATTATCTTGAAGGGTTGAAGAAGAAGAAACACTGGGATGGCTCTGGCAGCCTCCTGTTGGAGCCTATTCCCTACCCTGTCCTCACCGAGTGTAAATTGCTGGAAGACCAGTATTGTTTAGGTACGCACTGGAGCCCTGGGTTGGCGTACGGCACCCCATGCTCTGCACTTCAGCAGTCTGGAGCTGATTGCAGCACTGAACTGCCTGCTTCCCGAACTCATTAAAGAGGGTTCCTGGGCCCAAGTGTGCTCGTGAATTATTCAAGAAGTTAGGTGGGTTCCAGAGCAAACAAATAGAGGCATAAATAAGTGACCTCGAGCAGAGGCACTCTGTCACCTGGGGAGAGGTCACTGCAGGCTCTGTGTCCCTTATACATGGATATTAAAAAGATGAAAAAGGAATATATAATGCCTTCCCCACCAGTCTCCTTCACTTCTTATTGTTGACAATTTTTCTCCCAGCAAGGTACACTGCAGAAAACAGGAGCTTTCCATTTGCTGACTGCAGAAACAACAAACAAAATCTTAGTCAGGCGCAAAAACCAGGGAGTTTTATATCTGCAATCGGTAAGTGACTGTATTTTTAAATCTAAAATATAGTCTTTAATTAGTACTAATCTAATTACTTCCCTAGAACTAAGACGTAAGTTTGCTATAAATCTTTCAAATGCTCCTGAAAAAAATTAGTGCTACTGCTTTTTCCATGTAAGTCATCACTCTCAACTGAGTCATTATGCTGTGGATGTAATCTGAGAAGTCAATGCTGCTCTTCCGAGGGATGGCCAAGCATGCATTTATCTTTTGTCATAGTTGTAGAAGACAGTGGAAAAGTAGGTGGAACAGATCCGCTTATACAGACTTTGCTGCCAGAAAATGGCAAACTCACCTTTTCGGGGTTATTCTGTGCTGCTTTCAGAGTCTTTGTTTTGACCAAAGTCATTAGCTCAGCGGCACAGCGAGAAATATCAGCAAAATAACTCCCTGATTGTCCCTCTCTTTCTTCCTGTTACTCAAATATCTTTCTTGCACTCCTTTACCTTCCACGGTGCTGAAATGCAAGGGAGCTGGTTCCTGAATTTTCAATCACATTAAAGTGGAGAAACAAATTAATCAGAAATTGGATGAAGTGGAAGGTTCTTGATCAGAAGATTTTTCGTCAAGTTCCCACATGAATTAAACCTGTAGACTGAGGAAACAGCTACACTTGGCTTACCCAAAATAAAAAGTTTGTGTCTGCTTAGTGTTGTCCACCTGCAGCGCTGGCTGTTGGAAATGTAGCAAAAGAGTGTCACCTAATGGCCAAACAAACCCTACATTTTCAAGGAGCTGCTCTGCTCCTCCTTTTCTACCTTATCATAGTGTTACCCCCTATCCTGTTCTGCACGATACAAACCAAAAGACGCTGCCTTTCCTTTCACAGATTCTTTTTTTTCTTCCCTGGCAGAGACAGCACCTATATATCTAAAATCAGAACAGCCATTATCTTTTCTCCTCCTCCTGTGTGTCACATAGTCTAAATGTATGTATAACACACCTCTCAGCTTTCCTCTGACCCAACCTGCACGGCACTGCTAGCGCGGGCTGGGACATGCCACCTCTGGGAGATCTGAGACAAAGACTAAATCCTCCAAGGAGGATGGTATCCAGCCCGTTTCTGGCTGTTACGGTTTAGTGCTTATGGTACGAGCAAGACACTCCTGGGATCACCCAGTGGATTTTTCTCCCCTCCTCATAAGCGCTCTCCTCTAACATATTTGTGGCTGTTGTTGCATTAAAGTCTGCTGAATTGTATGAGCCAACACAGCCTGGCAAGCAAGGGTGTGACAACAGCCAGATACTTCAAAGAAAGGTACAACACTTCCTCAGTAGTCAATCCCTGTATAATCCGGTTCCGGGCAGGTTTCCTCCTAACCTCCCGTAACTGAAAGCAATTTCTGCCCAGAAAGGCAAGACTTCATCCCTCCAGCACAGAAGAAAAGGAAAGGCAGAGCCAAAGCTACCTTTACTATCCCAGCAACGTGCACTGAATTGCCAGCTCTGCAACTGCAAAGTGAGATCTGAGGGGGTTCCATTGCCTAATGTTCTTTAACCTGAATTGAAAGGGCAATGAAGGTATACTGCGACAAAACCCTAATAACATGTTCCCATTTTCTTGGTGCAGTTTTTGCTGCAGGTAGTTTTCGCAGCAATCTAAATATTAAATGCTTCAGCAGCCCGTTCCCAGGAGAAGGTCAGTTCCAGAGGGGAATGGAAACACTGAATTCATCCTATCAATATTTTATAACAAATGAAAAATTTGCAAATGTAAGTCCCATACATAGCTTCTGAAACTACAATGCCTTCATTCTTCTGTGTCCAGAAACTATATCTTATTTTTGCAGAAAATGGCTTTAGACAGAAAGCAGTATTTTTTGTCCTTGCTTGGAGGTCACTAAAACCATGAAATTCACCCAGCTATACTAGCATAATTCAAGACTCTCCCAAATCTCCTATGATTTAAGGGCTAAATTATGCTATCTTTATTCAACAGGACTCTGCTCCTGTGGCCAACTCCTTATTAACCTAGCCTAGTACTCTTGTTTTGGACAAGCAAATGCACATAGGTTGGAAGAATTGCTGGGCAGAGATTGTCTTTTCGTTCTTATTCATTTGCAAACCTACAGAGCAACAGCATGATCAGGGCGTGTTAGCAACACAGTTAGCAACATCAGGAGGAGCAGGAAGAAAGAGGGAAGGGCAGGAAGCCAAAGAGCCACGAAGGGACTACGAGACACCTCTTTAGGTGCCTACCTGCCTGTCTGCTGGGTCCCAGCACAGCCCTTCCTATCAGATGCTCCCAGTAACCCACTTCCTTCCCATTTCCACCCTTGCCAAGTGCTACACCTCAAGAACTTCCTCTTTTAATCACTTAGTCCTGTTTTCCAGCACCTTTATCATCTCATTCACAGTAAATGCCTTTATTAAGTTAAACACGAAATGCAGCACTAAGCTGTTCAAATGGGTTTTTAAGGGCATAGACAGGTTTCCCTCTTCCCTCCTCCAATCTTGTAGCACCCGTATTCAAATCACTCTTGTATATATTCACATAATTGGTGGGTCTCAATCTTTAATTAACTGTATTTGTATGGAATCTCAATTTGCTCATAAGAAAGTAATATTTAATATAGTTTAATGTTCACCTGCCTTTTCATGAAGGAGATGGATGAAACAGCACCTGATTAATTTTATCCATTAGTTCTCTGTTAATTTGAATGATGAAGAGGGGAGAGAGGAAATGTATTTAAGTGCCCAATCCCTTCTCACAGTTCATCTATTTTGGGTTTCCAGAAAGTGGGCCAAGAACATAAATATTTTCTTTTTTTGTGATCTCTCACCTGGACCCTGCTGGCCTGCCCTGACCCTCGCCAGGAAAGCTTGCCTTGCAGTAAGAGACCAAAGAGCTTCCATTTATTTGATTTCACCAAGAGAAGGTTAAGAGGTTACTAAAGTATCCACATGATTTTCTATTAAGAAAGAGCTCTTTAATCTAGCAGAGAGGGGCAGGATAAGACCCAATGGCTGGAAGCTGAAACTGGATCAATCCAAGCTAAGTATGGGGAGTCATTTTCTAATTTTTTTTTTGCAAACCAAAGAGAGTAATTAACCATGGGAACATCTTCCATTAGCACCTGATAGATTTTCTGTCACAGGAAGTATTTGAATTAAAGACTGGGGATGTATCCAGCTCAACCACGCAGGAGCAAGCAGAAGGAAGAAGGTGAGATTTACTCCCAACTGTGCCACTGGCGAGACAAACCCAGGATGTTGGTTCAACCCTGGTGCCAATGGCTTTTTTAAAAGCATATTAAAAAATTTAACTAACTGAAAAAGAGAAACACAAAACAATTTAAGATTTAGAAAAGAGGCTCTGGGACATTTTAAAGGTCAAATTTGTTTGTCAAAAATGTCAAAGCCAGTCAGTATTGGAAATGAGTGCTTTCATAGGGAAGAAATACTGGTGCAGGGTGGCGAAAGGCACGGTAAGAAACTACGGCTGTGATTTGGATGCAATCAAACCAGAAACGAAACAAGGAGAGGTCTCAGACTAATCCTGGTGGAGCTCCCACGCCCCTGTCCGTATCTCCAAACTGGCTGCATCGCTGGAAGATGGTTTAGTCAAGAGCCCACTCTTCTCACGGGAGAACGGAGTCAAAGCTCATCTCACCGCAGCAGAGACAGGCATAGACCAGATGCCACCCACAACCCAGGAAATAAGAACTCCATTTGCTGGGGGGTCCCTGCTGCTCCAACACCTGCATCGCTCTCGGGGGGTGCAGCCCTTCTCGGATGAATGGGAGCCAAAGTCTGAACAGGGGTGGCAGAAATTGTCACTCTGGACAACGGGACCTGATTTCCATTCTGGTTAGGGATACTATACAGCTGTGGCACATGTGCTTGATAAGGTGGAAAATAAAAAAGGAATTAAAAATTTGAGGGCTTTTAGTCCTCCTAAAAATACTTGAGTGGATTTTCCGCAAGACCTCTGTGTTCACATTATCAGTCATAGGGAGCCCATAGAGGTGTTTCTGAGCAACACTTACTTCCAGCAGCCCAGCCTCTCCTAAACCCCGCTGTGATGTCTCTCCAACAGCAGACTCTTTTCTATCCAGCGGTGGGATGGGGCAGTTGTTGGCATAGTCAGGTTACGGAAGTCCTGGAGTTAAGGTATTGCCATGCCCTCAAAACTTGCGTTGCGAAACAGGCCGTGCTGGCCAGGCAAGGAAGGAGTTACACAGCACAGTCCAGCTGCCTTTTGTTAGTGTGAATCCAGAGGAAGTGAGAGGAATAGCTGCAATTTAGGGAACTCATTGCATTTTCTAATTGTTGGAGAGAGATGCTAGAGGTATTGCCGCTGTTGCTTAGGCAGTCCAGCAAAGGAAAGTGATGAGGAATCCCAAGAGGAGACTGTTACTCTGCATCTGCTATGCGTTTCAGGAAGGGCCAGTCGGATGAGAGACACCCTGAAGGGATGCAGCTGAGACCGAGAAAGCAGCCTGCTGAGAAGGGTTGCCATGCTGCGCTGCTTTGGGCACAGGGGATGATAAAGCCCAGCTGTTACACGTAGATTTGAAACTAAACAGAAGTGCTCTGCAGTCCCTTGCAACACCACTTCTACAAGCCTGGGAATGTCGAAGAAAGGTTTCATCACTGCTGGGGCTGATATACGTTCTCTGACATTTTAAAATATTGAAAGCCCATCACAACCCATGAAAGACAGCAAGTGGGTCATGCCCGGAGAGACGTGGAGCAGTCTCTCTTCAGAAGGACCGGTCGTTGAGAAAGACAAGGGCTGTGCAAGCAGGCAGCTGGAGGCCAGGTCACTCCACTGCACCCACGCCTGTGCCAGCAATGCCAGCCCACGTCGACACTCAGCCCGAGCAGGAGCACAGCACTCACCTTGCCGTCTGCTGCAGCGACTTGCTCATCACTAGAAAGCAAGAACCACTTGCTGGTTTCCTCCCATATTCTTAGAGACAGGTATCTGGGATGCAGCGGGCTTTGGGAAGAGAAAAGGATTTCTATTTGTACTAAAATAATGCCTAGGAACCCCAACCAGGAAATCAAGTCCCATCCTTCCTTCCTTAGAGGGACACTTGAAATATTTAGTCAAAAATATGTAGATGAAGAGAGAAAATAGGCAGAAGTCTGGTCCTACTACATTGGGTCTGCGTGGCTCTCAGTCTGGGTAGATATTCTCTTGTAAAGCTCCCTAAATATTCTGGGTACTTTACTCCAGTGGTTGAATGGCAGCACAGAGGTATGTGATAGCAGAGGAGAGCTCTCTGCTCTCCATTTTTCTATGTGAATTCCCATGGGATGACACCAGAAAAGGGGTCTGTATCTCTTGAAAAGTCAGGAGACAAAAACAATTCCTGATAACATTTTGCAGGTAGTAAAACGGAAAGAAAAGAGAAGGCACAAAAGTGTTAACTTTGGATTCAGGCAGAATATGACGCTAATGGACCAGTAGGATGTTGGTGTTATTAAGAAAAAAAAATAAGGTACTATTAATAAATAAATAGACAAGAGGAGTCAACCATGCTAACAGATGCCACCAAATACCAAAGAGAGTCAGGAGACAGCTAAATAACGTATTGCAATATCAGACACACACTGGTGACCCAATGCTGCAACATGAAATGGAAATGAATCAATACAAAGTAATGAGAGAGAATAATATGTGGATTAGTGAGGACAGAGATGGATTTCTGATCCAGGATTTCCCCCAAAAGACAAGCTATGTGCTCTAAGAACTATAAATCTTTAATCAGTTCATCAAGTAGCTCACTTATTCCTGTGTGCATACACTCGGGGCTGGGTGAATGTACCTTCTGCATCTGAAATTTAGGCATGGCAGTTTCTGGGGTTGAGTAAAGGTGCTTGGCTACTGGAGTGGATCCAGATCCTGGAGCGAAGGGCCTGGAAGAGGGGCATTGCACAGGGATTAGTAGCTGCCTTGGAAATGATCCAGCCAAAGCTGAACTATCCAGAGGGATGATCCACCTGCAATCTTCTTAGGCAAAAGGGGCACAGGATCTACGTGGGTATAAGCTGCTTGCTAAGACATTCACAGAGAGGGAAAAGGACTTTGTTCCTGGTCCAAAAGCTTATATACTTGGTTGAATGGGTATTGAATGGAAAATGCAAAGCAATGGTGGGGTAGGGCCCAGAGCCCAGGTCTCCCTTTCACTGGATCCTGCTCCTTTCTGACAGTACTTTCTCTCTCTCTGCCACCAGTAGGACCCAAATGTTTGTCTGGGTTTTTTTTCAGTATCCAAGCTCCAGACGATGGAGGAAAGCATCCCTACTCCAGAGTCACCACTGGCTCGGCCACTCTCTTGGGAGAAGTGGGTTTAGACTCCCTCAGAAGGGTGGAAGTGAATTCCTGATTTCCAATGCACGAGCACACACTGTAACTCACAGGTTACTTTATAAAGAAGAGATTTTGCCCTCAGCACCTCTCCTTCCTCTGGTCGTGACTTAAAAGAAAGCAGCAGCAATTACATTTCATAGGAAACTCGGTACTGAGGCACAGTATCACCCTGGGAGCAAGTTGCAGGCTGAGCCCCTTGGAGGTGACGGCCAGCTGCGTGCCTCATTTCTGGGTCTCAGAGGGGTTCAAAGATGGTGCAGCAGGGGGAAAGCAGCTGTTAAGACTGTGAATTTTGTTAACCCACAAGTAGAAGTGTTGAGAAGTAAAACTTTCTGATGGTTGGGGGGATTTAACATGAGAAAACGACACTGGAAGATTTTGGTATCTTGTGACAGCTTGGGTGAGGAGGAGGTACAGAGAACTTTGGATCTCAGCTTCTAGCTTGCTTTGACCCCACTTGTGCCCCAGATGAGGGATTTTTAGAAAAGCTTTCTGAAGTCAGGAGATTTATATCTTATTTCCAAATGGAACAGACTTCGCTGAAAATGGCATGGATTTTACCAAGTCAATACAATTTATGAGTAAATAGATGTTTAAATCTGTTCTACATAAATAGCCCCAGCAGGAAAGTAGTGGAGCCTGCTAAAAAAAAAGTAATCAATTTTTAATGCATCTCCATCAGAAAATGTAACATCACCCAAGGAGATCTCAAATCCTTCCTGCAGAGGGTAGAAAAGGGAACCCACTGCACACACCAGCATACCTATGGGCAGACTCGCGGGCTATGCTTTTTCTAAAAAGATTCATACCAGCCTTTCCTGAAGTGCGGTTCACATTCAATGCCAATGTTATACACAGTTAAGAGACCGCAGTTTGGAAAGTGATCTTCCAAATTATGAAGCAGCTGGGTGAATCTGTCAAGTGCGAATGCAGCAACCACTGCCTGCGAGGTAGCAGAAGGCATGGGGCCAGGGCATCAACCTGCTCTGCTGTGACCATGTCACAGTGTGCTGGACCCAAAATCCAGACTGCTAGAGGAGAGAGACCAGATGCAATAGCAATTGGGGAAGTTTGTACACATACGTTTATGGAAATAGAGGAAATCAGTTACTCTAACAAGCATTCTGTCAAAGCCCCATTGGGCTTTCGCAGCCAGTGCCTTGCACTTGCTCTGTTCTCCAGCAGGAGATGTTCCATCATTACCAAGCAGCTTTATGACCATCTAAACCCCCTCAGATCTCTATCCCTTGAACTTGCACCTCTTTCTTCCCTATTTCTTTCTTGAAACTAGCTTGAAAACTGGGCTTTACTACCTTGAGCCAAGATTCACGATACTCACCTTTTAACACCCTTTCCTTCTCTGGTTTTCAATTAACTGTTCTACACTGAAGATTGCAGTCTGTCAACTAATGCAAAGAGCAAATCCTTCCCTAGACCTTTTAAAACTATTCTCTCAGGCTCCCTGACTGCAGAGGCCTTTGAACAAACTGCTTCCAGAGAGGAAAAGGAAAATCAAGTGAAATGGTTGTTGCAGTCAGCAGTATTTCTCCCAGGCTACCGACACTGCTGCTCTGCTCTGGGGAGGAGGAGCTGTCACATTACAGTGGACTACTTCCAGACAGAGTCATCAGTTTTGACTTCATGGTTTTTTGTGGGTAGATGGAAATTTCTTGAGACTAAAAGTGAGAGGTAAGGTGCCTTTCTATCATGCACAATCTGAGAGAGGTGAGACTTTACAAGAAAATACTACAGATTTTCTCCAATTTGTTTCAGGGCAAAAAGATTCTAAAAGAGTGATGGGGAACTGAAATGCTTTTGTAAAATCTGATGCTCCTCATTTTTCAAGTGATGACCAAATGGAGGTGAGATTTGAAAATGATGGCTGCTTTTCCAGTAATTTTTTTAAAAACTAGATGTTGCCGTACTCCAGTAATTGAGATCTCCAAACAGTTGGTGAGAAATACAAGGTTTAAAGAGAATCCACAACTCTGGGAACATGAAATGAGCTAAAGAAAGTTAGAAGTCTTTTAAAAATTGTAAAATTGGGGAAACTATTAAAAGCACATTCAGGTTGACTGAATTATGTTAGCAATTTGCAAGAGGGACCTGAAAGATAGTAGCTGGATATTGGGAAAAGTTTTTTTGTTTTGGGTTTGTTTTTTTGGTTTGGGGTTTTTTTTAACTTTAGAAACTATATAGGTTATATATATACACACACACATATATACACATACATATATATACATAGTACATGACCTTCCAGACGTGACATTCCGGATTAATTTTTAATTCTCTCAGAAAGAGGCAAATAAGAATAGATAAATAATGGCTGAGGAAGCAAAACAAAGCACACCCAGAATCCCTGTTGCCTCTGCAAAAAAGCCCTGTATACCAGACTAAAAAAGCCAGGTTCACCATGGATCATAAGGCCTCGTGTCCCGCACTCCAGCTTTCCGTGCTGAATATCCCTTTAAGAACTCAAACTAATAGAGCTCTCCTCTTGAATTTTGCAGTAGCACCATACGCAGAGCGCCAGAGGTTAGAAATACTGTCTCGGGGGCAAAATGCCATGAAACAAGATCACACTGCCAGACACGGCTTATAAACAAGAAAATCTGAATTCTCAGCAAAGCCTGGGGTTTTTCAAAGCACCCATGGACACACGGGGAAGCCTACACATTTGATGCTCTGCTCCTAGAAACTCTTTTGCTAGAAAAGAAAATGCTGCAGCCACAGCACTATTCCCTGCATCCTTGCGGAGACACAACTCTGAAGACTGCTCAAAGGAAAATTGCAATGTTAAAATCAGGTATTTTTTCCGTTTCTATTATTATTTGCTTCCAGATAAGGAAAGGTACTACAAAGTCACTTTGGAAGTAGCCTTCAATGTACCTCAAAGACTTCTTGGAGTTTAACTGGTCGTTTCCACTCTAAGAGATCCTGCTCACAGCACCGCATTGGGGCAAGGCAGTCTGAGCACCCCTCCCATTGCAAATCAGCATTGGTTATTAATTTCCCTGTTAAAGGAGACGTTAGAAATTTGTCTGAAAAAGAGGAAACAGATTAAGCAAGAGGAACTCATTGTCCCATCAGCACCAGCAGATGCCGAAGAGCAGAGACAGATATAGCTATGTGTATATATATACCTATATATATGTCCCCTCCTGAGGGGGGATAAATTGCAGTAAAACAATGAGATATATATATGGTTTACTGCAATTTGTCCCCTCCTCAGGACGTTTCCCCTTCCAACAGGAGGGACAGAGCCCTCCCATCTCCCTCACTCCTCCGGCACCATGGCTCTAACCTGCCAAAAACTGTTCACTGCATTTTACATAACTTCATTGGTCTCACTTTCCAACTGGTTAACAGCCCTTATCAGCAAATAAAAGCCTCTAGCAGCAGATGAGCAAAGTGATTGAGAAAGCCATAAAAACTGAAAGGAGAAAGCTGTCTGTAGTTAAAACAAGCCTCAGCTCCTGCTCCCCAGCAAACTCCCCCAGTAAATACAGAGAACTAGCAGGTTTATTACCCTCCCTTTGATTGTATGTCGTTATTACAGCATTGTTTTACCACATACCAATTCCTTCTTAGCTCCCACTTGCAATAAAAAACAGATTTGGGTTCTTTTTAAAGATTAATAGACACAGCTGCCCTCATACTCTAAACTTGTGAAGTGGCTGAATATCACTCTTGAAATTCCAAATTCAAGGCCCTGACAGTTATCTGCTGGGGCTGGAAGTCACCGAAGTCGTGGATTACAGTAGGGTTTCATGGAGGGGAAGGGTTGGCGGTGGACTAGTAGCACTGTGGAGAAATGAGACCTGTTGAAGGACAATTCTTCATAAAGAAACTCCAAAACTAACAACCGCTTTTGATGAAAACAAACAACAAAAGTAAAAACAGTTTCCTTATGTTTTCGAAGAAAAAATGAAATTTGGCACAGAATGCCTTGAGACTAAATTTGTCTGGGCTCTATTTTGAAGACAAGTAGGAAGCGCTACCCAAACCAAAGCATGAAATCGTTGCTCAAACACCACAGTTCATTCACGTGGGAGCAAACCTTCCCTTGGGGTTTGGTTGGGAGGTGCACGGGCTGCAGCTGGGACATGCAGGGTGGGGGTGGGAAGCCATGTGCCCAGTGCTGTGCACAGGTTGCATGGATCAGCACAGGAGGTGCAGGGATGGACCTGTTCCCAGCTAGAGGAGCAAGGAGGGGGAAAAAAAAAAAGGGCCTTTTGATTGGAAAAAACAGAAGGTTGGTTACTTTCTTTTGCTGGTGGAAGACAGTTTGCAAGCAAACCCTTACAAGCAAGGGTTGGCTTTTGTTTGGCTCTCCCAACCCCAGGGGGATTGGTGATTGCCCTTGTCCCTCAGTGAAGCCATCATCCCTGCACAACATCCACGCAGAGGCTTGCTGTGGAGCTGCAAGGTCCACAGAGCTGCTCCCTGGTCCACAGAGCCATCCCATGGCACTCCCTTGGCTGTCAGGCTAGACAGAGGCTGACGATTTAAAGAAAAACGACTCGCTATAGCAAGCCTTGCTGTTCACAAGGTTTGAGGGACAAGTGGGTCACCCTTTCAGCCCCAGAGTAACACAAAGGGGCTGATAGGAAGCTCTGCCAGGGCAGCACAGGGCACCCTTGTGTCCTCAGAGCTGGTGTCCAGTTCCAGTGCTGGCTGTGTGCCTGGCCAATTCCCAGGACAAGGCAAGCTGGGACTCCTTGCCAGCACCATTTGGGAAGAAGGGACAAGTGAAAGTAAGTCTAACGTGACTTTTACTGCAAACTAGCGCGAGCTGTCAGGACACAAAAGAAGGAAAACGCATCCATGGAGCAGCAGCAAGTACACAGGCTCTAGGAGCGCTCTTGCCAACATAGAAATGCTTCGTTTTAGCTCTAGTTATGATGTCTGCATTTAGTATTCATTGCCGTGTCACTGATCCTCATGAATTCCTCCCATGTGCTTGTGCCTCTCTCATCCATTTCTATCCACATCCCACTGTAATTTATTATTAGTTAAGAATTAATAGACATTTGGAAGTATAATGTTACATTTTTCTCTTATCTTCTGGTGCTGAGAAGCATTTCATGCAGCAGATCAAGCATTAAATCTGTCATGTAAACACATTATTTTGTCATGTAATGCATTATGATCGCACACTACCAGGAAAATGAAAAGCACTTAATGGTTTGTGTTTGATGTGTACTGTCAACAAAACTCAGGAAGAATTTATAAGGTGGTGTAGTTTAATGAGTACCTGTTTAATAGGGTTTGCCGTATCATTCAAAAATGTGGCTTTACAGGAGACATGTGATACAATGAATTTTGATGTGAATTATAAAGCCCAATCTAGATCTCCAGGCTTCTACACAGCAAAGATAATAAGATCCAGGGAGCTGTTTATAAGCAATAAATCATGACCTTTTCTCGTTTTCTCTTAGAATATTCCTCTCTCCTTCATCAAGTTTTATGAAGCTGCAGGCATCATGTCTGAAAGTGCCATCTAGTATCTTTTTATTATAAAATTAATTTCTTTTGTAGAATAACTCAGCTATAGACAGGAAATGAATGAACTAAAGAGGGAAGAACACAATGATAAATATGAACCTTACCAAACACCCAGCCACTGACAAGCCTGGCAAAGTTTAAAGGAAAAGAAACCAAGAGTTTGTTAACAGCTTCGGAAAGCTTCAGTGAGTGGATATCTAGGGGGAATCTCCACCCGGCAGACTCCTAACAAAAGACCCCCACACCTGGCCAGAGGTATCACAAGAGCAGCACAAAAAAAGGCAAAACTCTGAACACAGCTGGAATTTCTTCTCCCTTTCCTCCCCAGGATGCTGCTGGGAGCACCTCCTGCAAACCCAAACAAGATCTGATGTGATATGACAAACCCCAGAGAGGAGCCTGAAGACAAATCCCAGCCCCATCATTAGCCCACAGAAGAACTGGCCAAGCAGTGTTTGTGCTGCAGAAAGGGAGGCCCTAGAGCTTCCCAGCATCTTGCTTCCAGTATTAAAATTGGTTTAAACATTCCAGTGACCGTGCTGCCACAGGACCTCCCCGGGCTTTGTAATCCATACATCCACATTGGACATCTCTCAACAAGCTTAATAAGCCAGCTCCATTTCTCTTTTGCACTGGAGCGGTTTCATTCCCCGTGAAGGCTGTCCAAAGGAGGCAACCACAGCAGAGCAGGCTCCCAGGGAAAGCAGATGCACTTAGTCATCACCTATCTATATCCCCAGCTCGCTCAGCTGTGGCCTTTGTGTTCCCCATACCCCTGCTTAAGATGCAGTTACGGTACCAGTAAACCACTCAGGAAGGATGAACACCTTCCCCAGCTTTGTAAACTAAGCAACCTAGAGAAAGAAGAAGGGATCACGTTGCTCAGACACAGCATTGAAACTCACAGTCAATGGCCTCTCATTCCAGTTTTATGACCGATTCATTTAATGGCCTTTTGCGAGTTTCAAACCCTCCGCAGGGTAGTTCTCTACCATCTCCTCTGTGCTGTGATACAGCCACCACAGAGCCTCTGGAGATGCTCAGATCAATGATGCTGATGGTGTCCAGAGCATGACCACTAACACTGGAGCCCCGCTGTGGAACAAGCTTGTCAGAAGTGCTGGTGGGCTGAGAAAACTGGCATAACTCAGCAGGTTGATGACATCCTTGCCCACAGCTGATAAGCTAGCTTTCTGCAGAGACAATGTGATGCACTTTGCTAAAGCTCTTTACTTGGTAGCCTACTACATACTCTTAACTGTTAATGATGCAACTGGGGAAAAAATTACTTTTAAAAAGCTAGAATGACACAGATATCCTGTCCTAGAGAAGAAGATGGAGACCTGATCCCACCTCAGGGACAATCCATTTGTATTAACCAGAGACAGCCACACTCCCCAGCTAAGAAGACAATGAGGTTTTATACACCCAGGATATTTTCCCCAGCAGTGCTATTTAACCTGACTGCACTGTCAAAGCCACACAGCAGACACAAAGCCTCATTCTGTGAGTCCCTATGGTATGGGTCCAGGGTCTTGCGCATGGTTAGCAATGCCCGAGTTCTGAAGTTCTCCCACAAAAGAGCATCCCCCACCTTCCCTTGGGTGGGCTGGGTCACCTTCTGGACCAGACCCATCCTCCCTCCCTCAACTATGGAGGGAGCCAAAGGTAACCACACACCAACTGGATCCAAGTTAGAGCTCCCCTTGACCTCATGGTACACAGTTCACAGGATAGAGTCTTAAAAACTTCGCTTCAGAGGGCTTTGGTTAGAATTCATCCAGACCTGATGCAATTAAATGTTCTAAGTTATTAATATTAACAAGATTTACTGCTCCCCATTTACAAATGATTTGCATTTTTATGCATTCTTTTAGCATGGATCATCACGAATTTCTTTGGTATTCATGAGGTTGCAATTTGTGTATTTCCATAATTACCTCATCATATTCTCCATTAGATAATGGACCAAGGGCATAAAACACCAAGCAGAATTCAAAAGCAGCATTGACTCACCGCTCCGTTGGGAGACTTATTTCCCCTTGTCCTTGAAGCAGAGCTCACAGGAAAGCCCTGGGAAAGCTCTGCCCCGGCATGGGCTGAGGCTTGCAGGTTGAAATTAAAAAAAAAAATCAGTGCTTGATCATTGCAGTCCATGGGAGTTTCCCTACTCCCCATACTAAGGTCCATTGATAAGTTGTCTGCACAGCTCCCTTGGGCTTAAGAGGACTACACCATGCGCATTACAAACTAAGAAATCACAGTCGTTTCTGTTCCACAGTTTTTAAAGTAGGACACAACCGAGAGCTGAAGGGCTCACACAAACACTTTCTGCACACCAGGTCCAAAAATGGCTTGGACAAACAGTCCCTCATGCCAGGACGCCGTCACTGCATCCCCTAAGGGAAAGTTTGCATCCAAAACTAACTCAACCCAAACTTCATGGATAATTCACTAGTGTACTGGAGGGAGAGGGAGGAAGAAGGAGAGATTAATTTCATGTACATAAAATCCTTTTTGTGTACTTAGGAATGGATATGAACAGATTTAAAATTAACTGGCTTAGTTCACTGCTGGGCAAGTGATCTAAAACGTCCAATAAATAATTCATCCCAGCAACATACATCACTGTGCAGTTTGGTCTGTGATGCAGACCATGTTGGGAGAGGTCTCACTTTGTGAAAGAGAGACAACTTAATTCAGTGCAAAGTGAATAATCCAAAATCCCATAAATTATTCATCTCTGGATTAAAAGCTATAGATTTCTCCATGAAATTCTCTGCTCTGCATCAAATATGCAGATGATTGTGGGATGTTTATTAACTACTGGATGGCTGAGTTAAGAGTGACACCAGCTCTAGTGCTTGAGAGCAACTTTGAAGCCATGAATCTTCATTAGATGTACATCTAAGCATGAAAAGGGGTCACCTTCGAGGATTCAAGGTTCACTAACACCAATAGAACTACAGAGCATACACCAGTACATGAGAGAGGAGAGCCAGGCCTTAGTATTTTTTGTTTGAGAAAACATAACTATAGACAGGACTTATTCCCTGGTTTGGATTACCTACCCTATGCCCTTTTTCCTAGGTATTAAAAAAAAAACCAAACCAAAACCCACACCCACAACCCTTTTGTTTTTTCTAGATATTAAAAAAAAAAAATCTGCATTTTTGAAATAGCAAAACATACAGCTTCTTTCCTTCTTAGAAAAAAAAAAAAAAACACACCCACAAACATTTTAGGAAGTGGTGGATTTCCCTTCCCCTTCGAGAAGGCTCAGTGCTTGAAAGACTAAAGGAAGTCAATGAACTTATACCAAAGATCATTTCCCAAACACCCTCCTCCCCAATCCTTCCAAAGGTTTCTGCACACTCCAGTTTGCATCCATCTTCGCAGTGTCCTTTCGGCCTCCTACCTCAGCTTCAAACCACTGGGAGCTCTTAAGCCGAGGTTACCACAGGGTAAGGAGATGAGCCTTCCTACCAAAGGGTTCTCTGTAGGAAGCCCCATCCTAATATCAGTGTTTCTCTTGGTTCTGAACACTCCCCAAAGTGATCATTTGGAGGGCCCCTTGCCAAAACCACCACCCTTTCTCATGAGCTTGATAGCAGGAGGGAGTGGATGCTGAGATGAGCTATGGGACGGTTAAAGGTTGATGTTTCTTTTGCCAGGTCACTACTACCACAGTGTGATTGCAGGAGGTGCTGAGTCTTGGGTTTTATGTTTTAAATTAGCAAGAGAAACCAAAGCCACACTGCTCCCAGCTGGGGTTAGACATCAGTGGGAAGAGGAAACCAAGAAGTGCATGGCCACCATGGCCTCAGGAGCACAAGAAAACCAGGGTGTTACTGAGACCTGCAGGAAATTGTGTTGCTAGAGGACACAAAAGCGGAGCCCAGGCCAAGCGTGCCTTGGAGCCAGCCGTCAGCTGAGCTCCCAGCCGGGACCTCCATCGCGGCTGGAGGAGGCTGCATTTATTTTGCTTGGTGGCAGCAAATCTGCATCACCTTTACGGCCTCTTCTGAGCGCTCCAGCTGTTTCTCTGCTCTGTCTCTGTAGCTCAATTTTGCCATCTGCTGTCACGTCTGCGGCAACACGTCTCATTTCCTCTTTTTACCAAGCTAAAATTTTCCACTTTTTCATGCATTCATCTCACACTGTGCGGTTATCTCTGTTCTTTCCCCAAGTCCCATGATGCTATTTATTCTTATTTCTAATTTCCTATGTACTCAGCCACATTCTTCCCTTCTGCTTGCTCTTTCTTAAGCTCCAATTAGATTCCACCTTTGGAACTCAGAGATTTATTTATATTAACCTTAAAAAATGCCTAGAAAAGCACATTAAGGCTAAGAAACAAACCTGGAAACACAATGAAATGTGCTGCTGAGATGGAAAGGGACCATCAGAACAGTCAGCTCCAATAAAGTCTATTAAGAGAGGTCTCTTATTAATCTCAAAATGATATTTAATTCATTCCTCTCGTTTCTCTTTAAAGGATTTGTATTCCTAACTCAGCGCTTGCCTTTTTTTTCCCTCCAGTATTTCCTCCTGTTTTCTCATTAGACAATCCCATCTCCCAGAATATTCAGATTTCCCTTTTTAATTCCTTTTCCATACCACCTCCATACTAATCGGGTAGCTCAGTCATTCTCTCTTCACATCAGACCTCCTTTACCCAGTTTAACTGGTCATTTTGATACAGACAATTGTCCATGAAGTACTGGGGTGCAGTGAAAATTATTACTTGGACCAAAAGCTAAATCCTTCATTAATTAACCACCTTGCTCCATGGAGCAGACCCAGACTCCCCAGATATAACACCATTTAGGCTTAATGCAGACTCTGAACAAATTAAAACCCGCTTTGCTCTAGCCACAGGCTCCCAGTGCAAGTCCATAAATGCTGCAGTAACTTCAGCAGCTCAGAGCACTGGGGAGAGGCATTAAACCTGGATGATTTCAGGTCTTAGTGCTTGGCAGTTTGAGAGGTGGTGGGAGGCAAGGTCTGGGGGGACTGGAGTTTTGGGGAAATGGACGGCGGTTTTAAAGCAAACGGCTTTGCTCGTTGGCAGCTCTCTGGGAGGTATGGGAGGCCAGCAAGGGCAGGGTAAAGGTGCACATGGGCAGACTTCACAGGGAGATCTGCTTCAGCGAGTTCAATGCACAGCAACAAGTTCTAGCAAAGCAACTCTTGAGGAAACCTGCACCCCACAACACAACAGCATGAGCCTCGCAGCGCTGCCAGGGGCCAGGCTGCCTTGTGTCAAGGTTTTCCCGGTCTGAAGCACTGGCCCCTGTAGGGCTTTGCAGCTTATACCCTGGGTATTGTTTTAAGCTGCTTACCGGAGGGTTTTCTTGGCTGCAGTGCTTTATGTTTACTCAAGTGCACTTATTCTTTGCCTTCCAAGGTGAAAGTCTTAAAAATAAAGACTAACTTTTCCAGATGCCAATGACATACTCTCTGACAGTCTTTTCTTGCTAAAACCTGCTATTTTCGTATAGTTTTTCTTCACTAGACACAGAAACTGCATTCTGGGGCTTCTGTTGCTTTTGGAAAATAGCATCTCTTTTTCCTCCAGCTACATTTTAAAAGGCTCCCTTTAACCTTTCACTGAACATACTGACAGCCAGGGTCAGTACCTCAGAAATTACTTCAATGTATTTCCATTTAAATATAACCCTCCCAGATTCCTTGCTTCCAATTGCCACTCTAAACCCAAACCTCAACTTCAGTAATTGGGGTGGACAAAAAGATAAATAAAAATACTCAGCGACATAAGTTACACTTACAGCTTCCCTACAGCATTTCTGGGCTGCATTTCCACATGGCTGATCAGATCAAACTCACTTTGTTGGCTCCTATTTCTTCTGCCCTTGTGCAGCTCCCCAAAGCCTTCAAGTGCAGCCAACACCACAGCAAATATGCTAGAACCTTCCCCAGCAAAAGCCTGCCCTGCTCTAAAGAAGTCATTAGTAGAGAGCTAATTAATAAGAGCAAAAGGAGTGGCCCAGCCCTGCCAATTGGAAGTTGCAATGAAGATATTGCTGGCTTAATTAGCAGGTTTACATGCAGGGGGAGGGGGGAAGCTCTTTTTTTTTTTTTTAAAGGAGTACATCAAAACTGTTTGGAGTTTTTTTCCCCTTTTATTCCTTACAGATTTCTGTGGGGTTCATGCCTAGAAGCAGTGTTGGGCGCCAGGCCCCCGGGCTCAGCACGTGCTGTGCGTTGGGGTAGCGGCAGCCGCATTAACCAGCGTGGGACAGACACAGGTCTCAGCTGAGCAAACCCAACCCGGGAGCTGCAGGCCACATCCTCTGTTCGGGGACTCTCTTCTGCCTCCCACAGCGCGGCTAAACCAGGGCGCGCAGTGGGGTGCTGAACCCGGGCGAAAGGGAGAGGGACCCCAAAGAGGAACCTCCCCTACCTCCCCCCAACTCATGGCCCATGAGAAGATGCTACAGAGTCAAAAAGTCTCACCACAGCCCTAAGCATGACTAGCGGGGAAGTCCAGACCTGCCACACAATGTTTTCTTCTGATTAAATGCTATTCCCACAATGTGCTCTTACTTCAAGTTGGCATTGCCTGGAGTTGCCATAGCGGGGACTGGTGAACTCCAGGCAGCGGAGCTAACAAACGGTGTCACGGATTTGAACCTTCTCCCATTCCCGTAGTCACTGCAGCAGAGTTGGTGAGGACCCCAACGACGTACACAAAAGGTCTGCAGCATATCCCATAGACGATCCCCCTCATGGCCCTCATGGCCAGTCCCACCGCACTGGTGCCCCCAGGCTGGTTACCAACTCAGTCTGTGCTTTAAAGCCTAAATCTTAGCCCAGCTGAAACACAAGCAAGAGCACCCTCAGAAAGGGTGTGATTAGCATGGTGAAATGATGGGCTTTGCTCTGCCATACACCGCCCACCTGCCCCGCAGCCACCCGAAGGCTCCAGTTTTCCTAGCTGAGTAGAGGTAAGATTAGTGCTGCAGAACTATCATTATGGTCAAATGAGAAGCAGGATTTACAGGGCTTGAGGATAACGGGGATGATTTCGGACTTCCCTGGACTGCTCTGTGCTGCTGGCAGCCCTGCCTCCTGCTCAGGCACCCCAGGGCCAAGCCAAGACCCACAGCCCAGAGCCGGGCTGCCCCTCTCTGCCAACCACACAGGTGCCCACGCAGCCCACAGTGTCCAAACCCTCCCCATCCTCAGGGTCAGCTCTAAGCACAACACAGGGATACGTCTGAGCAGCTGAACAGCCACAGCCTGCTTGCCAGCTCTGAGACACCGAAGTCCTGGGAACAGGGATGGCAGGTCCTGCCAGTGTCCCTGAGGACGGGGTAGGAGTGTGGGGCAGCTTGTTGTTGCAGAGAAGGACGGGGGACAATTTCTGTCCCTAGCAGCAGCAATGTTCTCCCCCTCAGCCCTTCTGTCCCACTAGAAGCAGCAGAAGGTGAATGCCACCCTTCATGTCTCCTTCTTCACTGTTTTTAGTGTCCCCAGAGCCTTTCCCTGGATATCACAGGATTTTTGCCTGCTGCTCAGAAACACTGAGGTGGCTTCACCCACCTCCCATGGGGACCTGAAGGGACAGCCAAGTTTCCAAGATGTAACCGTGCTCTGCGTTGTGCTTCTCACCTGCAACTTCTCTAAAAGACAAGCAGGCAGCACTGGTGGGACTGGGCACCCCAGCCTCATCCGTACAAAACCCAGGCAGATGGAACTATGCCACCCTGTGACTGGGTGCTGGGGCCCTAAGTTAAGCACCCTGGGGGTGCATGGTGCAGGTCTGCATTGCCAAGCAGACTCCACCATGAGAGCTGCTGGTTTTTGCAGCCCGTTGTCGTGAGGACCAAAAGGCAACTCCAAAAAAACAACTGGGGATCCCCTATGCACATTGATGGGGGAGACATGGATTTAGAAATGAGTGGTATGGGGGTTTGTGAGGGCAGGATAGAAAAATTTCCCTGCAGGTTGGTCTTCTTGGCATTTTCCCACCGCTGGAAATGCTGCAGTACATCTTGGGAGAGCTGAGACAGCACACCAGTCATTTCAACACCTGGGGAATAACTAACTCCTGTTCAAATGCCTTAGGATGTAGCATAAAAAATACAATTGCTAGCGGTAAATTACAGATTTTATTAACACAGTCTCCAAGGGTCATTCAAACATGCTGAATCACAGGCAGTGTTGGTACCCTTTAAGTCATCTGCATTTTTGATTTATACTCACAGCATTCCTGTGGCTTAATTTTTCTCTTGATTATATAAAAGCAATAAGAACTGTATTTGCTGATTTTTTTCTTTTTTGTTTTTTTTGCAATTTGAAGTTAGGCAGCATTGCATGTTATTTCTTCTCTCTTCTGTTCCTCACAGTATAAGTTGTATTCAAGGAAGAGCATTAGTAAAAATAGAGAAAAACAAATGCAATTCTGTAACATGGTATTAGTAAGAAGGCAGATACCAGAAACACCTATGAATAATGCATAAAGCACCTTCTAAAAAAGCTTCTTTATGCAATGAGTTTTAAAGGCGACATGGCAAAATTTGCACACAGATTTTAAATTTTCACAGTTGAAGCTTTGGCCTTTGGTTTACACCCATTGATATTTTGAGGGCTCATATGCATCTCTCAATGCAGCATGAAACAGGCCCTTTCTATTTTCAATGGCATCTACAGATGATGTAGGAGCTCTTCACAGGGAAAAAATGCTGTTTTCTCCTTCAGCACCACTGAAAACCTTTCCAAGGTCTTCTGTTGGTCCAAGGCTGTAGTGAGAAGCATAGATCACTATAGATGGGGCAAAAGCACATTGCTGCTTCAGAGCATCCTTTCTTATTTGTAATGCCAGCAAATTCCCATTGAAACGGAGACCAGAAGCTACTGAGTCCACTGACTTCAATGGTGCAATGCCTACTTTTTACACCAGAGAAGTATTTACCTTGCTAGGATAGGAAAGTGCTGTTCAGATCTTATAATGACAGCTCTAGGGTAATCACCATGGGATTCAGAAGAGTCCCCCCTTGGCCCCCAATCCTTATCTCCTAGGTGGGGTATGCAGTGGGGGACCATCTACCATTGAAAAATTATTGGTCTTTGGCAAAGGGATCATAACTTCACTGGACTACTAATTCACTGGTTTGTCTAAAGAAAACCCTTTTTTCAAGATAAGCCAGAAGACATGAACTTATCAGTTGCACCTGCACAGGGTGATTCATCATATATATTTCGTATCTGCCTCAAAATGATCACCTCAGTTATCACCTCGGATACTTCAGTGTGACCCAAGGAGTGTGTGAGAGGGTGCAGTGGCCCCATGAGAGCTGCAAGAGTTATCTAATGGTGGAAAGCTTGGTTTGCCACACTGCTGCAGTGTGCCCTTCACCGGGCCCATTCTTTGTGTATTGGCGTGAATTACCCCTCCATGGAGGACTGTCCGTAAATCCCTGATCCTTTTCTGAGCAATCATTTTGTCGGTTGAACATCATAACCATTTATCTCTTCATTTCTTTAAAATAACCACACCAGGGTCATGCCCTGGTATTTGATCAAAGAATAAAGCAGATTAGGTCTTTCCTTAAGCTGGGGTCACTACATAACAGTAAGTACCAGTTGCTGAAGTTCTCCAGTGCTCTGGATGTCTGTTCATTGCTACATAGAAGCAGTATCCAGGAACCACTGTTTGATTTTCTGGGGTGAAGTTATCTGAAGCTAGCTCATAATAAAACTTTGGTAGTCAGCACCACAAGCCAATACTACACCCATTACAATCAGTGGCCAATACCTTCCTGCCTCTAAGAAAAATTACATTGGAACTTTTAATAGGAAATTACAAAATGAATTACCTTTTTATTACAAACTTCTTTGTGTGTTTACCTAGAAGCAAAATAATATTAATGTCACAATGGCAAAAAGAAACCTATAATTCTAATGAATCTGTCAAATGAGTTCAGAAGCAAAGATAGCAACTTGCAAAATTTCTGTGGGCTAAGCAGGAAAGAAAGGATCTCATTCTGATTTAAGTTACACCAATGTCTGTCAGGAGCAATTCCAGGAAACTACGGGACCACTTTACTATAAAGCAAGAGCCAATAAGATGAGCCAGACCTGCAACAAGTGAGTGACCAGGTTCTTTGCACAGGCTTCCTCCTGCTGCATCCCCACCAACTCATGGTCCCTGGTCTCCTCGTGGTGACACAGCCCTAGAGTAAGGACAGCAACCCCCATAAAATGAACAAAGGGCTGTCACAGGGGCCATGGCAGATTTACCAGAAGATTAACCAGAAATGCAGGACATCTGCACTAGGCCAGCATTAGACACATTAATCAATTATGTGCTTAGGGATACTTACGTTTCCAAAACAACAACGAGAGCATCAATATGAAAAGAGCGGACACCACTATGAGACAGGCAATGAGAATGGCATAGCTGGGAAACTGGAAGGGAGAAGAGAAAAACTGAAAAGACTTTAGAAGCATTTTTACTTCAGACCTATTCACGCAGGAGTGGGTTGCCCTAGGGCCTAAGAGCTCCGAAATATCTGCGTTGGGCTGGAGTTTGCAATGCTTTTCTGAGCTTGCTGTACAAAGTGTGGAGAAGACACATCAGGCTGATCATGATAAACAACCTGAATTACCTTTTAAGTATTTAATAAATCTTCTTCTGAAGCATTTGAGCCTAGATTCATCCCACTTAACATGAACTTCTTAATAAGGTGTCTAAAGTAGGAGCTTAGTCACCCTCATCCTTCTCTTAATGAGAGACAGGGAAGCGTAACAACCCTCCTAAGTTGCCTTTTGCCTGGTCACACCTCCAGGATGCTACCTCTGCCTCTCTTACAGGGGTGTTAGGGGGATGAGGTTTTTCTGAAGTGTCCAAGCCAGATGGGATGGTCACAGGCTTTGGCTTTATCCACTGGGAAGACAAATAGGTGGTTCTTGAGCTTCTAAACAAAAGTTCAAGCTATTTCTTGCAAACACTGTCCCTTTAGTACGAATACACTGAAAATCACTAACATCTCCTGCTGTCCTTCTGGCTTCTAGTTAAACACTCTTGAAACTTAGAGGAAGTTTTACCTTATCTCCGTTATCATCATGTTTCTCAGCCTTGCTGTCTGAACTTGCTGAAATCCCTGAAAATAGATTTAAATTATTACTGGCACAGTCACCTGAAGGAGTGAGGGCCACTGTGGTTGTCACTGCTTTAGCCAAGGAGCAATGAACTCTCAGGGAATGAGGAGGGCAAAGTCTGGCCCTGAGTAGGAGAAATAAGACCTTGCAACCGAAAGGGAACAATCTGTTTCTGCCACAAATGGTATATCAGGCAGTCATTGGGAAATGTCAGTCTTCATCAAGGAAAGAGGAGGCTTCCCAGGGATAGCCCATGAAGCAAGACAGTAGAAACCTGTCTGCTGTGAAGAAGTTTTCACTTCTATAGGCATGACAAGATGTCGTAGAGAGCAGAGGTAGTAAACAAGGTACAAGTCTAAGTGGAGGAACTACCTCAGTTTAATTGTGGTCAGACTTGTGTGTGACTGTAGTTTTTGAAAGCTGCATTAGGACTGAAAACCACAGGAAACATCTTTATGTTCAGGTAACTTACCACAGATTTAAGAAAGCTCTATGAAGATGATGCATTTTTTTTTTTCTATCCAGAGATATTAAGAATAATTCCTTTCTAGTTTTCTAAGCTTTGGAAATAGGGATGAACTGAATGAATGCTCAAGAACTCTTGCAGCAAACTTTTCTGCTGTTATGCTATGATCCTACTCTCTTACTTTTGCTAGTGAATTTTAAGTCATAAAAAGTTTATATCGGCTTGGCTGATCATGACCTCATGCTACAAAATACTGAAGTATTTAAGTATTTGCACCACTTGATCCGTCACAGGAACCACCCAATGTTTAGCAGCATCTTAAAACCAGGGGAGTCAACTCAGCTCAGTGAACCAAAACCTCAGCTTACATGCTATGACAGGAAAGCTCCTATGCCTTAGGTTATGCCCTAATGTATAGAAAGACTGTGATGAGTAGTGCTTTCAAAGGTTTGACAAGAGAACTACCATGGAGCCTCCATCTGAGCAAAATGTACCGGGGACCAGATGAGTCATTTGTCGAGACATGTATACGTAACGCGCTTGCGGTGCCCAAGACCACAGCCAAAGGAAACTTTATATGCATGAGACACCCAGAATGTCACATGGTGATGGGGGTGATCAGATGGTCACAAATAATCCCATTAGAAAAAAAATTGCTTTTTTCCTTCTTTTTTTTTTTTATTAACTTTTCAGAGTATGTTATTCAGTGAATAACCTAATCTCCCCCAAATTCCTAAGTTCTGATCAGCTCTCTCTGAGAGCTGAGTTGATTTGTCTCCATGACCAAATAATATGCTTGGATTTTATCAAAGACATGGACAGGGCACAGATAGCTCATATGCATGCAACTGTAGCTAGAAATTTGCACTGGAGTAGAAAAGACATTATGGCTAATAAGCACTACAGCTAAACAAATATAGACAATAAAACCCTAGCAAGTGCTAAAAATCCCAGGGATACGTGAACATTGCATTTTGCCATATGCCTGTTTTATGATACCCCTCTTTCCTTCTCTCAGAAGAGAAAAGAAGAGAACTGTAGTTCAGCAGAACTACGCCCAAATACACAAGAAGTGCATATCTCACTCTGACATGCACGTCCCACAAGTCAAAATTAAACTTTCTGGCAGCATGCTGCAGCCTGGCTGATGGGAGCAACCATTGCTACTTACTTTCCATACCTGAAGAAGCAGGAGTTCTCTCTTTGGTCTGAAGCATGGTTGGCGCTGGAGGGGTTATTGCTGGGGAAAAGCAGGCGAAGACAGAAGAGAAACTAAATCAGAGCCTGGTCAGCAGGAACCAACCGCCCCAGCTAACCCAACCTATCTGGCAAGAATTGCGCTTGGAGATGGAGGGCTCTCTCAGCCATGGGTTTCTCTCCCAGCCACTGTGTTAACATCAATACAGAGTTCAGCAACAAATTAGCCTTCCCTTACATTACAATAAGGCTGAAGTTGGTCCGTTTAGTACATTATTTCACAGAGTAAAAGGAGACTGAGTCAAGAACTTAACTTGGCTTATGGCTCTTACTAGACAGGACTCAATCATGCTGCAGCATTTTCACACATTATGACAGTTTGGCTCTCAGAAATAGCATGACACAAATTTTTGCACGGGTGGGAGTGTACATGACTCACCTAAGCACGGTACATTTTCTGCTGTTATTGCTTTTGTGGTGGTTCTTTCTAGCCCACAGTGGCACCTTAAGTTGCCCTCAGAATCGCAGAGGTAAGACCCTTTGCAAAACTTCCTATTTAAATGGTAGAATATAGGCATTATCCAGAACTATATCAGAAAGATGACAAGCGAGACAGGGGTGAGATACCCTCAGAAATGCTCAAGAGACCAGTTTAGTCTCTTCTGTAAGCCCTCTCCAAGGGCATTAAGGAACAGTTTCTTAAACTCTATTACTGCTGCAAGTCTCTAGGTCTAGCAAAAGAAGACCTGCAAAAATCTAAATACTGTGTTTTTAAGAATGAAGGGATCCTTGGCACTAGTTGAAACTAAAAGGACTCTCTTAACAGCCAAATATGACATGTCATCCTTGAATTTTAGCTTTCCATTTTTTTAAGTCCTCATTTGAGGGCATCTGGTGGGCAGACTGTCACACCTGAATAACTTGAGCCACTTGACCGAGAGACATAAAGTGCAAACTTCACGTAAGTTTTTTCATTTCTCAGATATGGTATGATTTTGTATACCAGTTCCTTTTCTCTTGAAGGAATGATAGTTGTGGTAATTGCCTGCTGCTTTCCATCATGACCAAGGACACAAGTTGAGCACTGGAGAGCTGAGCCTGCAGCCACACCTGGCTGAATGTATTCAGTGAGGTTCAAAGCTCCCAACACTCAGGGAGGATTTAAAACGGAAAGCTCAATGAACTCACAGTGATGACAAATCGGATATCTGAGAATTCAGCTTGGATGGTGACAAAGACCAGTTCTTAACTTCTCTCAGACCTGAGATACCCGACAGTAGTGAGTGACTCAAAATCTCCTTTGGAGGCTTAAAAACATGTTTTTCTCAGCTGTTGTTACATCCTGATTTCAAACAATTTCTGTGTGGACCCCAGATACCTCCTACTTCCAAATGCAATGAATAGCTATCAGTATGTGTTTGGCACACTTTAAGAACAGTCAATACTTTTGTTTATGACAACTTCTTCATTTCTCTGAACATGCAACTTCTTGCAACATTATCCTACTCACCTGCAGTTGGCATGTTTTCCACCACGAGAGAAGTGTGAGCACCTTTAGTTCCCTCTGCAGTCAGAAATGTACTTGGGAATTCAGTAGTCACTGAAACAAAGTAAAAAGTAATGCTTATAAAGAGCACTGATTAGGAGGGTCTTCATGTGGCATTCAAAATTGCTTGCACAGTTCTGCATCTGCAACTAAGAGGTGAAAATCTGCACCTCGGTTTTCATGTCTGCAGCTCATCCTACCCAGATAACTGATGTGCTTTACTAGCATGTAATTAGTTGTTATGGCTGGAAAACAAGAGATGATACAGAAAAGCTGTCTTCAGAGGTTCAGGTCAGAAAGAACTTCAAGTGATAGAAGACGCAAAAAATGTACAAAAAACAGCCTTATGTGCAGACATCAATCTGCGGAAAAGAAGTCACTGATATGCATAAAGTAGCAACTTGAGAATGGTTAGGATGATAATAGGTCACTCTGATCAACTAAATATTAATAATAACAGCAGCCTTCATATGGGATGACAATGTAAGTACTCAATTTTAAGCATGTTTTGAATTCTCACTGACTTTATTGCTCAAGCAGAACATGCTCTAAACTAACCTTTTTAGCAGACCATTTCAATTGTCTTTCCCAAATCAAGAAAAAAAATTAGTGCATAGTTGAGTGAATCTCTCTTACTCCATCCCAGGTGCAGGACTTTGCATTTATTTCTGTTGTACTTCATGAGGTTTCTGTCACATTATTTCTCCAGCTTGTTAAAACTCCTCTGAATGCAAGCCTGACCCTCTGCTGTCTTGGCCATTCACCCCGGTTTGGCATCATCCACAACATTTGACCTGTGTTTCCTTAAACCTGCTGAGACATACCTATAGGCATCTCGGAAAAAACTTCCCAGATACAAATAAAAAGTCTCTGGAAAGTCTCTATGATGCGAGAGTCAGGCTAACACAGACCATATCTGCTACACAGAAAAAAAGAAAGGACTGGTGCTCATTACCCTTTTTACCTTGGACGGACTCTGCTGAGCAGAACACGTCGTCATC
Source organism: Calonectris borealis (assembly GCF_964195595.1). Taxonomy (NCBI): domain Eukaryota; kingdom Metazoa; phylum Chordata; class Aves; order Procellariiformes; family Procellariidae; genus Calonectris; species Calonectris borealis. The sequence continues at coordinate 13,230,489 of NC_134326.1, forward strand.
TTCAGTCCTCATGTCAGCTGCTTGGGAACCAGTTGGAAAATCTGGGAGAGCACTGGTTGTCGCCATAGTTGCTGGAGAATTATTATCTGCTGTCACAGCAAATGTTGGGGGAGCAATGGTCTCCAGTGTAATTACTGCTGGAGACTCAGTGGTTGCAGTTGTTGCTGGGGAGGTGGTGGTTGTCAGGAGGACAGCAGTCTCTGCTGTTGCTTGATCGGTGGTTGGAGCTGTTGCTTCGGGGAGGGTGGTTGTCAGGACAGCAGTCTCTGCTGTTGCTTGATGATCGGTGGTTGCTTGGGGAGCAAAAGTTGTTTTTCTAAAACGTTTGGGGGAAACGGGAGCCTTTCTTGTGGTGGTTGTCATCACTGGAGGGGCTGCATGGAAAAAACATAGCCAAGAGAAAAGCTAGATCAGACAATTCACAACAACCCTGAGGAAAGCCAACTCAGAAATGAATGAAAATTATCTAGCTGCTAAAATACTGAGAATGAAAGTGGGAGAGTCACTATTTAAAAAGGTTGTTTAATTAGCAGAAAACATACCCCAGCCAGAGCAATTCCCAGATTTACAGATTGGCTTTTTTTTTTTTGGTAGGTCTCAAACACCCCCTCCTTGACCCTCTTACAGAAATGGAAGGGTCAGAACCTTGCGTGGTGGAACCCAAAAACTTGCAAACTTTGTGACAAAAAATAAAATTAATAAAATAGCTCGATTTTCAGCTACAAACTTCTTACTAATCTTTTCAACCAGTCCTTTTCTATGAACTCCATTGCCCTCAAACTCAGGGATAGACATGGGATTGCAGCATTTTCCCTCCCCTCTCCTGTTACATTGCTTACAACAGGCATACAAGAGTGCTGTGTACATCAGCACCAACTGCACTCCTGAACACCCTGTAAAATTAAAAAAAAAAATTTCTCTTTCTGCAGTGTGGAGGGTGGGTACCATCTTTTTTTTTTCTGTGCTTTGCAATGCTTTTCAGCCTCCTCTCGACTTTGTAAGACCTTTACTTTATCCTGCAGCTCAGCAAAATAATAGGAAGGGGAAAAAGTTCTTCAAGACTCTGAGACAAAATTTGTAAACACGTGGGTCTCCTTATAACATGAACCAAACGAAAGCCTTTTTGATGTTGGGGTGAACCCCAAGTGAAAAAACTGAATTTCATTCCAAGGGCTCTTCAAATGGTAAATCCCTTCTTTAATTCCATCGTCTTTTAAAACATCAAATATAGCTACACAATGAGAAATTAAATATTTAATTTGAAAGGCAAAAAAAGGGTAAAAGTTACTATTTTCCCACCAAAACTGCTCATTGAATGTGATTCAACTTGGCAACTGGTTGCAGACCTCCCTTGAAAACTACGTAATTTAGGAAAAACACTTTTTGCCAAAACAAACAAACAAAGAAACAAAAAAAAGCACACATAAACTCCAATTTTAAACTCCCACCCAGTGAGAGGTTTCTCCCTGCTGGCTATACCACAAAGGACCCCAAACTCACCTCTGGCCACCTCCAGCTGTATGTTCCGTTTGATGTCGTTGAACAAACCCGGGATCTCTATGCGGCAGCAGTATATACCTGCATCTTCTGCCTTCACTTTCGCAATGGTGAGAGACACATCCCCATAGGAAATATAGCCCTGGAGACTGTATCTCTGAGATTCTCTGAATGTCACCCTGTTCCTCGTGGTGTGCAAAATTTTGTTATTGCACTTTGAATTTGGGCACGGGCCTCTGCCCCAGCACATATCAGAGATGTCCTTATATCGTGCCACCTGGTAGATGCAAGGCAACAGAACAGGTTGCCCTATTACTCCTCTAACAACAGGTTCGGATGCGGTGTGCGCTGTCAAGGCAGAACAAGGAAAGATGAGTGTGGGCAGTCTCTGATGCATGACTCTACTTATGCAACACAATGAGGCAGGAAAAGAAGCACTCCTGCCTGCAGCTACTGATCCCCAAGCCGTCCCCTGGAGCCCGTGGCAGCTAATGGCCTGGAGCACCAGAGGCAACAGCCAGGAGCTCGCAGGCATGGCTTGCTGCTGCAGGGCTCCATGCTCCGGCCCCGGCCAGCTGCTGGAGGGCTGCTCACAAAATACATCGCTCACATCAAACATGCGGTGAGCAAAGCTGAGGTCTGTCGCTGGCAGCCCGAGCGCAGACTAGAGCTGTGCAAATGGAATTTGGGAACTCTGCTCCCATCCCGTCTCCTCTCCTAAGGGACTGTTTGAAAGTGGTTCAGAAACCTGGTGTGAAATACATCTGGTTTTCTCAGTCCCCCATCATCTCCTTCAAAAAGGAAACGTTGTAATAGTTGCCTTTCGCTGACGGTCTCAATAGCAGGGTCCAAAATACCTATTCATGTGTGAAATTAGGGCCTAATTAAGCTGGCATAGCAGTGGGATCTGTCTATGGGAACCTGTTCTCAGAAAGTGCACTGCTTTTTCTGTTTCTGAGCAAGCCCTGCCAACTATCCCACTTACCTTGCAGAGCACTGTATACATAGAAGCTTTAATTGCTAGCTTTATACTGATGTTAAAAAGAACATATGCGTGCTTTCCTTGTGCTCTTACTCTTAACGACCAGCTTTACTTGGTGTTTACAGCCAATACCCACCCTAGCATCTTTGAGTCTTTGCTACATGTTGTTCCCTCCTGACTATGCAGTTCCCAGATTGCCTTAAAAGGGATTTCTTCTTCATGAAAGGCATTATACAAAAAAGGTTCCCATACAGGAACAAATCTTTTCTGGTTTACATTCATCTAGCCTGTGTCGGTCCTCCTGCCTTGTTGCCTTTTTCCCCCATGGTATCATTTACATATGGTGGAGCCGGAACTGAGGGACCTGGGGAGCATCCAGATCTGGTCCTCTGCTGCAGCAAGAGGATCATCCCACAGATTTGATGTCTCATGGCCAGCTTGCTTACCCCAAAGAGAACTTACAGCAGTTGCTGCTATTATCACCAGCTTTGGCCCTGGTTTGCCAAACATTTCTATTTTGCCAGCTGTTTGAATGCCTTTTCTTTTTGGCATGACTCCCAGGTAGCAAACAGATGCTTCCAACTGTGTCCATGTCTCTTTTGTTTTGTCTTTAATGGACTATTCCCCAGGTGAGGTTTTAGTCTGTGGCAGTTTGCCTCATGACTTGTTATTGGGATGACATTTCAGCTTCACTATTGCTTATCCCATTGGCAAGATAAGCCAACTCGTTCAGGTTTCCACAGCTCCAAATGCTGAAAGAGTAGAGGCAGACAAAACAACATGCAATATGGTGTGAAGGGCAGAAGCTTTTGCAGTGAAATGAAGGTAGGATGTGCCAAAAAAATGAATTCCTGAATACAGGATAAGGCTTTGCAAGATGGCTGCTTGTTTTAGTCCTTGGAAAGGGTAGGTTCATTTGCGTTGTTACAGCAAAACAAACAGGGAAAACAGCCTCCTTATCTGATGACAGAACAAAGCAATTCATGCAGTTGACCTTGAAAGTATCCCTAGGGGAGCAGGGGGTTAGTCACTGAGCGAGCTAACACATATTTTCAAGTCACCCCAACAAAGATGTGTGCAAAACCAAGACCAGCTTGAACTATTCCTGGAGTTAAGGTCACTGCTGCTTGAGGAGAAATGGGCTCATCTTCCATTCTTATTTCATCCCAGTCCTGCACAGCACAAAAGCAGCCTCATTAAGCAACCCTTTAACAAATGAAAATTTGCCTGCTCTTCTCTTTGAAAGAAGCAGAGCCTTGAACTTATTGAATAAATAAATAAATAAATAAATGAATAAAAGAAGAGGGAAGACACAAGGCACCAGAGTGTCTCCAGTGCGGTTTCCCACCAGTATTGGTGCTAGAAAGTTACAAGTTCTGCAGTTTCAAATCCTCTTTTAATTTATGTGAAGCTAATGTTGCTAACATCTGCCTGCACTGCAGGTTGGTATGGAAATCTTCAATACTGCAACAGCCTTGATTCAACAGTATGAACCTCTGCAAGGACTAAAAAACTTCCTTCTCAGTTGAGCCTCTTCCACAGACACATTTTCCAAAAGAAATAGCAAATAGGACTGAATGAATATGTCTTTGAAATTAAGAGGTTCCTGAGACTGTTATATTGTGACACCCTAGTCTTACTGTGAGAGGAATCTACCCTTGTCCATGGCATTCAGATTTGACCCAAGGCACCCTGGGCATCAGCTATGCCTGGGTAGTCCCACTGAAGTCACTGAGGTTTGCCACTCTAAGTCCTTAACCCAAGTGAGAGAGAAATGGACTCCAGATGTTTAATATATCTTCCAAAATAGAAAGGGGTATTCATAATTGTTCAGATCATACAGATACACACATATTTATATACAGTGTATCTTGAACAAATACCAACAAACAAGTTGGTATTAAGCAGTAACTCCAACAGTTGCTGTTGTAGTGGTCTTCTCTCCCGTAGACTGGTCATTGGATGGACAAAGACATACATCCTCCAGCCAAGACAGCTGGTTGAAAAAGAATTTTTTCCTTGATCTATTTCTGGAATATTTTTCCTTCTTTGTGGAAGATACTTGGCATCTTTTCCCCATCAACTCTATTTTTTTTTATTTCTTCTTGAAGCTTCTGTACTGATGAAATTGCAGAGAAAATGACTGATAAACAGAAAAGAAGCATTTAACTGCCCACTCTGCTGGTTTCCTGAGTCTCAAGACTATTCATTCTCAGCACTGAGCCAAGTTAAAGAGAAGGTGACAAAAAGCCATTCTCACCCTTCAGTAGCTCTGCATATAAGAAAGTTTTTGAAAATAAGACCAAATGGAGGCGTGTACCTCCAATTTATTTTGAGGCTGAAGATATGGCAAGGAAAGAGCCCTCCTGTTTCTTCTGCTGAGACTGGCAAAAGACAAGAAATATTATGGAATTCCCTGGGCTACAGCAAAGTGTCAGCGAAGCTCCACTTGCACAGCAGACACCGTGGAGGTTGTGTTACCTTGCCTCAAAGGGGCATGGGTCACCTCTTGCTGCTCAGT